>NW_014040801.1:3192558-3750893 GCF_000143105.1 Grosmannia clavigera kw1407 | reverse complement strand
CAAAAAAAACCCCACCCCTAATTTTAAAATCTTCAAAAAAAACCCCCCCCCTTTTTTTCCCCGGTTTTTTTTTATAAATATATATTTTTATACTTTTATAGATTAAAAGCCTCTAAGGTATTTTTAAAACTTTTAAAAACAAAAATAACCTTTTGGCCCCAAGGTGTGGGGCTTAAGGAAAAAAAGAACAGAATAAAATAAGAGGGTTTTTCCTTTTAATCCAACGGGGAGCCTAAAAAAAAAAACCTTACCCCTTTTCCTTTTTTACTTTCACTAGGAAATAGGTTTAGAAGGGAAGCAAGGTAGTTTTAAACTTTTAAGGGGTTTACCCTTACGTTTATAACACCTGCCAATTTAGCGGTAGCAATAAAAATTCTATAAAGGGGATTACTTTTAAGGTGAAGGTTTCGGCCCTTAAATCCTTCTAGGCCCTTTTGGGCAATAATTCATCCGAAGAAAGCCGTGCTCGCTAAGCACGTTTCTTAAGTGGAGAGGCAGCAACGCTCTATACGTACGAAGCAAAGAATAAACTTAGTGAATAACTGTTCTAACGTAAGTAGCGTCTAGAGATAAGCGTTACTTATACACGCATAGTTAGCTGTCGCGCTCTTAAACGCTGCTAGGGGTTATAAAGGCGAGTTTTATCCTGCTTTTTAAGATAATATCTGCACTATAAGAGCTGTATGTATAAGAGTCCTTTCTACAGGCGCGCGTACTAGTTGGCTTAGGATGTACATATATCTCAGAGCTAGTGCTATAGGTCTTCTATTCGCTACCTTAATCGCTGTAGATAAGGCAGTCGAGTTTTTTCAGCTCAGAGGTCCGTTATTCGCTAGTGTTTTGTAGGCATAAACGTATGCATTAAGGGGCATTGGCACGCAATAATAGCTATATAGGTTATAGTATTCATGCTATACCAAATAGAGTCTTTTATCTTTTATACATTCGCCATATATTCAAAGGAGTTGTTACTTATGTCCTTATAGGTCTTCTAATCGAACTCTATATCAGCGACCGACCATTGCTCTAGTAGGCTCTTAAGAACAACAAAGGCACTTGCCTATTTACTCTCGGTAACCCGATTTTTACGGTAAGTAGGAATGTTAAAGGTGTACTTAGGTAGGCTAGGTAAGTTAGGCAAGCAAGGAGGTATCTTCTTAACAAGAGGAAACAGCCGTATATTCAATAGCTAATTCTTGCCTTCTACACTCTAAGGGGAGTCAGGAGGCACTCTTATCGTAGGCGCACCTCTAGCGCACTAAGTGCGCAGGACAGGCGCGACCCCGTTTCTACTTAGCCCGTGCGCTAGCACGTGCTATAGCCTATACGCAGACTGCGCCACGCAGCCTGCGCCACAAGCACCGCTTCTAGTTTACAATGTGCATCTAATACGCTGTGCGCATACTGCGTACGGCTTGCGCGTAGCCTGCGTCGGTCCCCTTCCTGGGGCGGCGTTATAGTACAGCTTGCGCGTAGCCTACGTTAGTCCCCTTTCTAGGGCGGCGTTATAGTAAGCAATAGTATTTACTTTAGCTAATTTTATCTTATTATATTGCTTTATTACTTTGTTATAAGTTTGTAAGATTCTTACATTAGTAATAATAAAAACATATAAGGTTTAGTCTTATATAGTAGCAGCCTATTTTAACTTAAAGTAAAGAATATTCTCTAGCTTTAAATTACTATAGCAACAAAGCTTCCTAAGACCCTTTTTATATATCTCCTAAATAGTAGTAGCTAAACCTTTAAGCTAGTTAAAACCCTATCTTATATATTTAACGTTATTAATCTAAAGAGTATATATCTTTTAAAACGTATAAAGATTGCCTTACTGCGCAAACAAAAGCATAAAATTAAAGCCTCCTCTATCCGCTTAATAAAAAGCAATAGCTGTCAAGCATTGGAATCCGCCACACTGTGGCCCTTCCGCCCCACTTGGCCGTACTGGCCTGTAATTGGTCAGAAGGCACAAAAGCGGGGCCTGACACTAGTATTAATACGGATCCCCAGAAGGGTCGCGATGTATCTATTTCTTCCAAAGTACACAACACTCTTTCGCCCACACTAGACCCTATTCAGCCTCCTGCTCCTCACAGTGCATCACGTTATATGACCGCTACGTATAGCCTCCTTTAACCTTCACAATAGCCTTAATTAAGTGCTAGAACTTAGCATCTTTAAGCTTATTAAGAGTCTTATACTTAAATTTAACAAATACTTTGTAGCCGGCTTTATTAAGGCTAGACATCTTAAGACTCTTATAAGCAACGTAAGGATGCCTATCTTTATTAGTTATAATTTTCTAGTAAAGAGTTAGCGTATACAGCTTAAGAGCTAATAGCTAGATAATGGTATAGTTGTTACAACGTAGTGCTATCTCTTAGAGGTAGTAGGCAAGGGCCGCCCGCTTAAAAACTTACAAAGTGTTCGGAACTTTGCTTAATGTAAGACTTATAAACGACGACTTTATAGACGGTGCTAAAGGCGGTGTCGCTAATCTCTGACTGCTCGAGGAAGGGTAAAGTGCAGTTGGGCGGAAGCGACGGACTATCGAACTTTGTCTAGGCTAGCGGGTTAACGAAGAAGGCCGGCCTACAAGTGTTGATAAGATGGTCGACAAGGGACTGGTTTCTATCATCAAACTTAAGCTTTATGTCTGGCTTTTCGATGAAGGTTATATGGTTCGCTTCCTATTTTGGATTGAGGCTGGCAAAGAGTTTGTCTCCGATTCCATGGGTGCAAAACTGGTCGATCAGAGGCAGTGTATTCGAGTACACCAATGCGAGGAACAGACGTGTGGCACGACCGCTCACGAAAGCCTCTATTACTGAAGGGTGATTCTTCCATTTCTTCTGGCCATCTTGAAACTCCTCGAAGGCTTTCACAAGATCCCCATTTCCCTCCAATTCCGACACCTTCTGCAGGCTGCGTTTTGCCGGGAACCATTTTGGTTGTTGACCACCGTTCCTCCATTCTCGGTATTCCTTGGCAACACACTCAAGGATATCGCCCATGAGACCTGTCATTTTGACGGTGTTGCACGAGTTCCGAGCGTCCCGCCGTATATGCAGCTTTGTAGAAATATTATCCCCTAGATGAGAGCTTAAGAATCGACCAAACGCCACTCTCCAGGACTCGCGACGGCTTCCTCAAGTGTAAAATTTCTCTTCCACGGGCTTGCTCGAGACCCTATTAACAGGCTGTGAGGCAGAATCAGTGTGAAGGTGCTCGGCGGATAAAATCTGCGACTTCGGGCTAGAAAGTGGCTGCAGTATGGACACGGCTGCCAGCTTCTCAGACGTCCCACCAAACCCACAAGACAGTTGGTCGGAAAAAGGCATGAAAATGGCGGGATTGGCGGCGTCCCTCGCCTTCATTTTATACCAAATAGAGGCGACAGCGCAACAGGACAGATTAGGTATGCAGCGAAGACCCGATTAGGCAACCCAGACCCGCATGCTCTTGCCTATATATACATATGCTGCTTATTGGATAGATGCTATCTGTCATTTCAATGTGATTCGGTCTCGGTGCTTCTCACATTCATCCATTCCGGAAACGACCGACCGCAGCTTATGCCGTTTTGCCGAAGGCCTTTGATTGGTGACGTATATGCACCTTGCTATCACACGTTGCGACCACCGCAATTCGGCAGACACGGGACGTACATACCAATGATTTTAAGGCAAGAGGCTCAAGAGATAAGATATCATTAGTGTGCTGGGAGGCTCAGCCATCGTCTCGCAATCCCGCTCGTACTTGTAGGAGACGCCATCTGCATGATTCTAGCCGCCTCCAACCTCAAGGCTGTGTGGTGTCCGGTGTTCGCTTCGGTCTAACACATCATCTGACTGGCTCTTCGTGATTGCGCACCCATCCAACGATTCCGCCTTCCTAAATAAGAGCTAGCTGTGCTTGGCCGCCTTACGTCGTTCTCGCGAACCCCGACACTGCTTCGGCAACCTGGCCGGAGGGTGGCACACGACACTCTCAGTCGTGACGGCTAAAGATAGGTAGGTGTTAGTCTCGGATTGACTGATTTTTACGCGGCACGAAAGATTCCCACCGGGCATGGGACAGTACAAAAGACGAAGGTGTGTCGTGTTCCCCTCTCGGACTACTGCTGTTCAGCTACCTTCTATCCCCCAGCACCATCAGTGATTTAGCAAACACGGAAAATGCTAAGAATACTTTACTTCCTTCTCAAGTGCTTCATGCCTACAGAAGTCATGGCGCGCGCCCCGGATCTAAGTGAGCAGTTGGTGAAAGTCAAATGTATGGAGGGCAAAAAGTTCGTGCCGCTTGACATTCTGGAGAAAGTCGTCACCGTGGACAACGTCGCAAAGCAGCTTGAAATCCTAAGCAGAGGCCAGTCCGATTTTACGGAGAAGGTGGACGAGGGTCTGCCCAAGAAGGTGGTGCAGCAAGCGAGCAAGGTGTTTGCTGTTCTTTTGCTCATGGAAAAGACTGAATATATAGAATCCCTGCTCGAGGCCGATCTTTCAGACCGGTATCTTCCACTTTCAATTGACCAAACGGGCGAGATTCTAAAGTCATGCGACGGCTCCACACTCTTTTCGTTTGGGAACTGGTCACGGCTAAAAAAGGGAGACTTTGAAGACGAACAGCAGTGGCTGTTTCTGGCGCCCGTGCTGGACACGAGTGGTCAGCTCCTCAAACTCGACCCAAGATGCCCATTACCCTTCATAGATTCAAGCATCAAGGAAACAGGGGGGGCCGGAATCATCCATCACGCCCGAGTGCACGAAGCACACCAGCGAGGCTACGTTGTCCGTTCTTTTGCCAGTCCTAAAACTGCTTCCAAGCGGCTGGCCTGCTGATGTTATTTCTACAGGAGGAAACATTCGATCTACAAGTCGCCGTAAAGCAGTTTGTCAAAAGAAAAGAATTCGAAACGGAGAACAAGAACCTTCAGAGTATCAAATTCCTTCAGCACAAGCACATCATCCGGCATCTCGTCAGCATCAATCAGGGCAACGGCTTCACCGTCTTCCCGTGGGCCGACCGCGGAAACTTGCACCAGTTTTGGGATGCCGCGTACGACCAGGAGATGTCCACCGAGTACGCCTTGTGGGCTCTACAGCAGATGCAGGGTCTGGCTGCTGCAGTTGATATGCTCCACCAGACGTTCAACTGCCGCCATGGGGACCTGAAGCCCGGCAATATACTCTGCTTCACACAGGGCGTCAGCAGCGGCAATCGATCGCCCCTGCCCACTCTCAAAATTGCTGACTTTGGCATCTCGCGCATCCACACCGCCCAGACCATGATGAGAGATCAAAAGACAACCACGATGTTTTTGACTCCTGCATACCAGGGCCCCGAAGTCGAATTTGAGGAGATCAATGACGAGAAACCACATCCCCGGTCGCGCAAGTATGACATTTGGTCTCTGGGCTGCATCTACCTGGAGTTCATGATCTGGTTCCTGTACGGACCAAACATGGTGTACACGTTTGACATCACGAGGGGCACCACCGAGGGGAGCAAGCGCAGCAACCCGTCAAGTCCGTGGTATGAGGTTACCAACAGGGCAGCGAAGATGGCCAAGGTTCACCAGCTCGTTGCGTGGACGATTGAGAACATCCAAAACGATCCGCGATGCATGGGAGACACCGTGCTGGCCACCCTAATTGGCATCATCAGGGACCATATGCTGCAGCCAGACGTCAACAAGCGCCTATCGGCTGGGGAGATCAGCCATAAGCTGGAGGGGCTGGCCTTGGAAGGAGAGAAGCATCCGGATTCTCTTCTCCACACCTGCAGCGGGGAGACTCCTAAACTCGACTTCAAAACCTTCATATTCGAGTGGCCCCCAGTTTAGTATGCGAAAAACTACAATGTTATTGCACAAGAGTGGAAGAGGCAGCAAAGGGTGCGAGATATGTTTGTTTTGAGAGGAATATTGAATCAGTTATTGCGCTAGTATTTTCACAATATGTTCTAGTTTGCATTTGTTAGTATTTGCTTAAAAAAGTTGCAAGGAAAATAAAAATAAAAACCTCGAAAAAGCGCTCATCGCTATAGTAAGCCCGTTCAGAGTTGTTAGTCTAAAGGAGTGAATATTAACTTTGTCACATCTACTAAACATAACGAAGTGCATACAAAGTACAACACGTGCTCGCAATGTTATGCATGGGATACGCTGTAATACGGAGCACACAGATGTCCACGATGCCTTGTCGCCGTGCGGGGCGCCATAGCACCTATCACACATGACAACCTGTCAGATGAAGAGGGTCTGGAAAGTGGGGTGCACGCGAATACGGAGTAGGCTATGTACGAAGTACTCCGTATACCGAGCACAAAGCCGAAGGTGAGCCGGACCTAAGCCGAGCCTCGTCAGATTATGGGGCTTATGTGCATGGATGCTTCCAAGGGCTGCCGGCCTGCCCGAGCCCTATACTAGATAGGTAGAGCCAACCGGCCTCCACTACACGATCAAGTATCTCTCAACGACGAGATATTTTTATACTGCACAGATCTTCGGAGTTCATACGTAGCCTATTCGACGAAATGGCTTAGATTATTGTCGAGCAACGGTATGCGAACAGCTGGTCGGCGAGGACAGTCACAATAATTGGATCGGGCATGAAGCTTTGAGTACCATCCCTCTCCTTTCGTATCCTAAATTCCAGCAACTTTGCGATAAGCGGGCGGTGCCATGTCTTGCGAAGGGTCTGAGACCTTCCAGAAACAGCCTAGTTGTAAGGCGTCCAGACAGAGAAGGCAACCACTCATACGGACGGGCTGTAGTGCATGATTGGCCGAAGCCTGCTTATAGAGTAGTACGGAGAATAATCGAGTTTCTCCAGACAAGACATAAAGCGTGCTTATGACTGAGCCAACTAAAACGGTGATATGTCCTGCTTATAAGTCTTCCAAAGCTAGAACATTATTGATTGTTGGCGAACTGACAGTGTGCGGTATAGTGTGGTCCATGAATTGACCACACAACACGCATCACAAGAAGGGTAGCTGAAGTCTAGAATCAAATCCCGAGAATATTTATGATAGCTGATGGCTGTAAACGTTGGATTTCATGTAATTCTCTTCCTCGGAGATTCGTCATGTGCGGCTCTGCGGGAGGATTATTCGGCCGCCCATGCTTAGAGCAACTGAATGTAAATTGTCTGCTGAAACATCTGGCTAGTCTGCGATAGCTTATAAGCAAGAGACACACTCGGCGATCACAATTTAGTTGACAGCAAGGAAGGCCGAGCGACATTTGCTTGTCAGATGCAGACGGGGTTGGAGACATAGACGTTAGGTCCGAAGGTGGTTCAGGTGATGCATCGTATGATGGCCGGCCGTGATAGCAAAAGCAACTCTTCAATCATCTCCGCGGAGTCGTTTAGACTGAGCGAGAGGGTGTAGGCATAGAACGCACCGCAGCGTCTATTAGGGCGAAGCCGGACTTTTAGTCCGAGTCGATCACGTAGAGAAAGAGGGGGTGTCGTTGGAATAGCCGCCTTCCAAGGCTGGCGCAAAATAGAATCTCATCACACTTCGCAAAATGCCTCTCAATGCCGATTCTCCCGAACAAGAGTGCAGCCCCGTGGAATTTTCGTATCACATGCGGCTGCCATACAACTGCATGACCGGCCTGCAAGGTTGACAGGGGGGGCATCAGGGGTGGCTAGCCTTTGGACCTCAGCCGCTCATTGTCCGGCCTTTAAGCCTTTTTCACTGGGCTAGCCGTCCGGAGAGACGATTCCCTTCTTTTTGCCGTTTCGTCACACGCTGTCAGTTGACCACCGCCAGCCTTTCTACACCATCTTCTACTCCATATAGCCGAGACTTCTCGTGTCATTTCCCCTCTTTTCTCCTTTATCTTTCCTGCTCCAAGTCTTGGTTCAGCTTCTACTCGCACTACTAATTATGCTGTCCCGCGTCTTATGTACCTCAGCACTGACTGTACTTGGTGGCCTAGAACACGCTCTGTCGCCATACCGATCACACGTCTGGAATTCTTACACACCTTCATTCCTATGACTCAACTAGTCTCTGACACCGCCATGATCAAGGCATCCGTTCAATCCTTCAGACCCTTGTCGGCCACCCCGACAATACGGAGCTAACGTGAAGGTGTGCAGGCAGACGGCAGAGAGACAATCAAGACGCCGAACGCACTATCTAGACCATCCCCTCCGCAAGCCTGGTCAATATTCGCCTGTGCCGTCTCAAGCCGACCGCGTGTATCAGCATTGAATTGAATGGGCTGCCTCTGCCTCCGCTACTCCGAAATGTCAGTGCGCATCGAGTCTGGCGGTGTGGTGCCGACACGCCTGCTGCTCTGCAACAGCATGGCCGTTTCTCTGCTTGTTTCCGTATAGTATGTCTGAAAAAGGGAAGCGGTGGTGTGGTGGTGCCAACGACGTCTGTGTACTAACGCCCCCTCATCTATTTCATCTCTGACTTGCGGTCATCTCCTACGTTTGAGATTGGAGGCTATAGAAATTTGCTCTATCCTGTAAAGTTGCTAACGTGGATTGCATCTTCTGTATTTCGTCCAACTCACCGTATTATTATGTGTCGAACGAGGCACGCCCTCTAAAAAAGGCCTCCTTTACAATCGTAACCATCTCTATGAACAAGTCCTCACTTCTATACTTTAGGTGTACTGCTGCTGCCACCGCCCGTCTGGCCACGCCGATTATGGATTCCCATCCGTGGCAGCGCCTGCATTTCTATGTTGGCCACGTTCTTGTTCTCGCCCAGTTCTGCGAGGTCTTCGTCGCTGCGGCCAACAGACGGAGCGATGCTGGCCATTGCCGTGGCCTCACCGCTGGTCGGGTTCCCTACGAGGACACCGTCCTCTCTAGCCGGGCTGTCCGAGCTGTCCGAGCTGTCCGAGCTGTCGGCACCCCCATCGCGCGTAGCGAGCGTGCCACAGACGCTCTCCATGGTAAACGGGCTTGCCGTGGGTCCGTCTAGCACGGTCAGCTCCTCTGCCGTAAAGACGTGCGGTAGCAGACAGGCGCGCACGGGTATCAGCAGCAGAATGATGACCGGGAAGCCGACGGCGGCAATGGTCTGCGTGATGGCAAACGTAGCGCCGAAGCCGACCAGCTCAATGGCCACAAAGGCCCAGACGGCAGCGCGTCGCGACAGCTGCCGGAGCGGGTGACTGCGCGGCGTCAGCGAGGCGTCTCGCACCAGAAACAGCAGCTTAGCCGTGATGCCATTGCCCTCGAGCGCCTGCACGCCCATGACAAAGAAGAGGCCGGCCAGGACCGCCTGTGGGATCAGATGCAGCACCACCAGCAGCGGACCCGTCATCGTGCCGGCCGTCAGCAGGCCTTGCGCCAGGTTGGACACCCGCTGCTCGACCACGTGTGTCACTCGGGCGTGAACTGCATGGCGCGGGTGGCCCTTGGTCGAGCCGCCTTCCTCATCATCGTCGCCGTCGCCATCGTCGTTGCTGCCGCCCTTGGCCATCTCGGTCACGCACAGCGACTCGGTGTGGAAAGGCGCCTGAGGGATGAGACCATTTGGAAACGGGAGACCAAGCAGGCCAGCCACGCCCGTTGTCAGGCCCAGGAGGAAGAGGTCCCAGTGGAAGCCGGCAGGCTTCTTGAGCGGGAATTCGGTTCCCTGGGCGATGAGCGAGGAGACTGGAATGTTATCAGCAGAATGAAGGGCGTAGGACAGTATAGAATCACTTTCTAACCATTGTGATCAAAATAGAACAGGACGGTCAACAGGACGGCAAAGGGGAGAGCCAAGAAGACGTCTCCGACAGAGAGATGCCAGAAGTTGACAAGCCAACTGCGTCCGATCGCCGTGGGCTCAAAGGCAATGCCAGTGGGCAGGACCTCGAGCGAGACAGAGCGCATGCGGCCGATATGTACGAAGCCAGAGAAGAAGACGACCGTCAGCGGTGTGCCGTAGTCCTTGAGGAAGACGCGGATCTTATGAGTCAAGAGGCTACCGCGGCCCATCTCACCGCAGAGATAGGCGACCACGAAGACGGCCAGGCCGATGAATATGGACAAGTAAAAGGGCTCTTCGCTTCCGAGCCGCGACAGCACCTGGATGCCCTTCTGCAGGTAGATAAAGGCAACGTAGAAGCCAAAGATGTCGCATGGGAAGCGCGTGACATATCGCAGGCCGTTGCAGGCATTGGTGGCCGCCAGAATCCAGTGGAGCACCAGCGACCAGAGACCGACCCAACACATGAAAGCCAGATAGTTTGTACCTCGGGGGTGGACGATATCATAGACGGTGCTGTGGGTTAGATGAGAGGTAGAAGAAGAGAAGAAGAGGAACATCTCAGACGTACTAGTTAAAGACGGTTATAGGCCCCGTCACACCTACAATGACCAACGGCTGACAGGCCAAGACGGAAAAGACAACGGCACCGAGCACTGATGCCAGCAGCACCTCGTTGACGCCGTAGTGCTTGCCTGTCTTGGTGAACATGTCGAGCGAAAAGGCGAGGGCCGGCAGGATGTTGGCAAAGTACATGTACACCGTGGCCGGCACCACGCGGTAGTCCCACGCATCTAGCCAGTCGCTGACATAGTACGGTGCTCGCCGACGGACATCGTTGGCCATGCCACGGAAGAGATGGATCTTCCACCAGGAGCTGCCATCCTTGTCCTGCTGGCGGTGAAAGGACGAGGCGAGACGACGAGGCCAGCTCGCCCAGACGGACGACCGATCGCCAGACATTTTGGCACCAGCTCTGCCCTTCCATGCTCCTCCACCGACACCAGAATCGGCGCCGACATCCGGAATGCCCCCGGGATGAAGCCCCGTTGGCAAAGCGAGACGGTCAGCAGAGGCAGGAGCAGCCATTGAGCAGCAAGATGCAGAAAAGAGAAAAGCCCAAAGAAATGTATGAGCAGTCAGAAGGGACAAAGAAAAGCCGAGAAACAAGGCCGGCGCGCTGTCAATGCGGCTGGTACGGAGTACAGAGATCGGGGTGGACAGCCATTGGAGCTGTCGATGACAGAAGTTGGCAGCCATTCCTCGATTCCTGGTCGAAACAGGCTAGCTGGACAATTAGTGGGTCAATCACGTTACCTGCATACGGACTACGGAGCACTCCGTATTACTGCCATATCAGTGCCGGATTACTGCAAAGAAGCAGAAACATCCTTTAATTCAGTATTCGGCTCTATCAATGACATACCGCAGACCGACTGCTAGTAGTCGTAGAAGCCCTTGCCGGTCTTCTTGCCCAGCCAGCCGGCGTCGACCATCTTGCTGAGCAGCACGCTGGGGCGATACTTGGAGTCGCCAGTCTCGACGTGCAGCACGCGCATGATGGCGAGGCAGGTATCAAGGCCAATGAAGTCGGCCAGCTGCAGTGGGCCCATGGGAACGTTGGTGCCGTTCTTCATGATGTCGTCGATGCTGTCGCGGTCGCCGACGCCGGTCTCGAGGCAAATGATGGCTTCGTTGATGTACGGCATCAGAATGCGGTTGGCCAGGAATCCGGGTGCATCAGCCGACGTCGACGGAACCTTTCCCATCGCCCGACAGAGCGCAACGGCCGTCGCCAGCGTCTCGCTGCTGGTCTGCAGCCCGCTGATGATCTCGACACCGCGCTGCACCGGCACCGGGTTCATAAAGTGCGTCGCCACCACGCGCGTGCTGGCCTCGGTTGAGACGCTGCCTGCTGCCGCTGCAATCCGCGTAATCGAGATCGAGCTCGTGTTCGTAGCCAAGATCGTGTGCGCAGCACACACCGCTGCCAGCTGCCGGAAGATGGCCGTCTTGAGCTCCAAGCTCTCCGGGACCGCCTCGATCACGAAGTCCACGTCCGCCAGCCCGTCGTACGACGTGGTCGACGTCAGCCGCGCCCGCGCCGCGTCTGCATCCGTCTGGCTGATTCGCGACTTGGCCACGTCCTTGGCCAGCAGCTTGTCCGCAAAGGCCAGACCCTTGTCTAGCGATGCTTGCGATGCGTCCACCAGCGTCACCGGCAGACCGGCCTTTTGCGCCGCCACCAGTGCAATTCCGAGACCCTGTAGGCGACCGAGCGTTAGATAAGGAGAGAGCAGAAAGGAAAGTCGAAAACAAGACCAGGAACTACGCAAACAAGCTCGCTGCAGCTCACCATCTGTCCTGCACCAATGACGCCCAAACGCTTCACCTCAGCCGCCGCTCGCGAAGGCGTCGAGCTGTAGCATCGCATATGGGAGCCCAATTGGGCCATATATCTTATTCGGGCTGCCATCTTGAAGCTGCGTTGCATTGATCAGGGAAAGGTGAACGGAAGACGAAGGTCAGAATCCAAAGGCCGGTCTTAGTACGGCTAGAAACCGCTTGGCCTCGGCATTAAGCTGGGGCACCCCGCGAAATGACTTAGCACGTGCTTCGGTCCACAATCGACTGTGAAAATGGCAGGCCCCACAGGGTGCAGCACGATTGGCTGTTCTCTCTGGACGCGCCGCAACGCGTCGTCCGCGTAAAGCTTTCCTTCCCTATGTACGGAGTACTGACACACACTAAAGCATCTCCAACTCCAACATCCAAGGGTGCAGACTGCGGATGCTGCGAGAACAGGCAGCCCGACCTGCACAGCAACAATGGAGCCAACGGAGTCTCCTGCGGACGTTGTCCACCCCGAAGTGCGGGCTCACATCACAAGTCTTGTGTCTGCAGTAAGTTCTCGTCCTCTTGTTCCCCTCCTCCTTCTCCCCCCTCTTGCCTCCTCTGACATGACGGCAACAGCTCGGTGGCACCGACGAAGACGGACAATACCAGCTAGGTGACGACGCCCTGGACGTACTCCGCGACATCAAGAAATGGATCCGGTTCTACGACCAGAAGCTAAACCGCATGGACGTGGCCCGCTGCCTCGCCGACACCAATCTCGTGGGCGGCGATCTGTTGCGCATCCTGGCAACCTGGCATGAGAACGCGACGGCCCAGCGGTTCAAGGCCCGCGTGGCGCTAGCCTGCTACGAGGTGCTGACGCCCCTGACCTGGCCGCTCGAGACCGACGTCGAGACGGCCACGGTCAACCACTACCGCCATCTGCCCGTGCTGCAGCTGGCCCAACTGGCCTACAAGCGGGCCATCATCAACTTTGATGGCGCCCAGATTCTGCACACGGCCGTGCGTGTGGCCCTGCCAGCCATGGCCGTGCCGCTGGCCGACCGCTCCATGCGCGACCAGGCCATCATCCGCCTGGTGCTCTTCTTTCTGCGAAATGTCGCCATGATCGAGCCGCCCGCCGGCGTCAAGTACGACGGCGACGAGTCACAGGTGTCCCGGTCCGCCACCATCGACGCCTTCTCCTACCAGGACATCCTGCTGCTGCTGCTCACCATGGCCTCCAACATGGGCGACGACTTTCGCACCGAGGACGCCACCGTCATGGAGATCGTCTTCCACCTCATCAAGCGCGTCGACGTCCAGAAGCTCTTCATGGACGAGGCCCAGCTCAGCTCCACCAAGGCTGAAGAGCTGACCGCCCTGATGCACAAGGAGGCTGCCATGCTGCAGTCCTTCCGCCCTCATGGCCCCACCCGTCACAGCCGCTTCGGCACCATGGTCTGGGTTGACCGCGGCGAGGGCCGCATGTCTGCCCTCTCCGGTCAGGACGCCCTGGTCAGCGCCTCTGCCCGCGAGCTCAAGATGGACACGTCCAAAAAGTTCCGTCCGCCGCGTCGACCACGCCGCCGCCGTGACGAGAAGCAGGAGCTCATGGGCCTTGGGCCCTCGGTGTCGCTTAACGCTCGCGCCAACGGCCAGCTGCGCCACTTCGTCGACGAGCTGCTCGACTCCGGCTTCAACCCGCTCTTCCTGCAAGCCCGCCGCAGCATCGAGCGCGAGGCCCCGCACATCCAGCACCACCACCGTGCCCAGTTCCTCTACCTTGTCGCCTGGTTCCTTGAGGCCGAGCGCGCCCGCTCCAAAGCCGCCGCCCAGAAGCGCGGCCGCAAAGATCCCACAGGCGATGTCAGCTCGTTTAATCTCGTCGCTGGCGCGCTCAACCAGGAGATGTTTATCTTCCTGAATCGGGTGCTCGACCAGGCCCAGAACGACAAGGACTGGGCCGAGCTGACGGTGGTCATGCGCTGCTACACGCAAATCCTCCTGACAGTGCAGCAGATGAGCGAGTCGAGGAGCGAGGAGGACGAAGAGATCGCTGAGAACATCCTGAGCCGGCTATTCTACGAGGAGGCCACGCACGACGCCGTGGCCAACCTAGTCAAGAACTACAAGGACCAGGGCTACGAGTACCTCGACGCCTGCACGGAGCTCGCGCACACCTACCTGCGCATCCTGGAGACGTACTCCAAACAGAATGTTGATCTGCAGGTACGATCACGGCGGCGCACGCGCAAGAAAAAGGCGGCCAAGAAGGCGGTCAAGACGACGGCAGCGACCGACAGCGCAGGCAACGGCGACGACAACGGCGAGGAGGCAGCAGAAGACGAGCAGCAGCAAAACGACGACGAAGACGACGAGTCGGGCAACGACGAGGCGCTGGCACAGAAGACCAGCACGGAACGCAAGTTTGACTTTTCACGGTTTGCCAACCGGTTCGCCGTGCAGGGCGTCATCGACACGTTTGTCAAGTTCACGTCTAACTACAACGACCTGACGGAGGCACAGCTGAAGCCCGAGCGCACCGGTACTTTTACCGAATCGCGTTCAAGCAAGAGATGAGCGTGATGCTCTTCCGGGTCGACATCATCCGGCTGCTCTTCAATATGATCAAGGGTCCGGAACCGCTAACCCGGAGCAGCAGCACGCTGTTCAAGGACTGGGAGGAGCTGTCAAAACAGATCCTGCGCAAGTGCGTCAAGAAGATTGAGGAGCGGCCGGTGCTGATCATTGAGATGCTCTTCTCCAAAAGCGCCAGTACGGCCCACTTCCTCGAGTACGGCTACGAGAAGCAGACGGTCTCGACCACGAACCCGCGACCGGCAGCCGAGCTCGAGTTCCGCCTCGCCGTCGAGCGGGACCGCCAGATCGCCATCGTCGTCGGCGTTCTGCTTGACAAGAACCAGCACCAACACCTGCTCTGGGTTAAACGCCAGCTGGAGGCCGCCGGGGCCGAGAAGCGCGCGTGGAAGGCGCTGGACACGGCCATGGACACGCTGGAGGTGGCCGGCCCAGACAGCGCAGAAAGGGAGGCCGGCACACCGCCAGCCGAGCCATCAGCCGGCCTCTCTGAGGAGTCTTCGCCTATCAGTGAGTTTGAGCCTAGCTTTTCCAACGCTTAAATGTTGCAGCTGACTAATCAACCATAGCAATCCGACCGGAAGACGAGGCGTGCCGCAAAGCCATGTTCAAAAATGCACACCTCCGGCTGCTGATGAAGCTGGTGGGATTCGAGCGGCTGGTGTCCTCCATCGAGGAGACGATTGACTCGGTGTGGGTGGTGCCGGGCAGCGTCACGGCTGAACAGCTGAGGGAATCGCTCGAGTTTATCAACAAAGCAGAGTTTGAGCCTCCAGTATTTGACAACGATCAGTCAGCGGAAGACCAGTTGAAGCGAAAAACAGCGCCCCGCAAGAAGGCTGTCTACGATGACGACGATGACAATGGAAACGATGGCCTTGGAAGCGGTGACGACATGCTATTCCCAGCCGGTGGCCCTACAGCACGCAAAATTGTGGATGAGGGGCGCAAGAAGAAGACACTACGGCGACGGCGGAAGCGCGGAGACGACGACGACGGCGGCGAGGGTGAGGTCGGTCCGACGGAAGAGGAGCTGGACGAGCGGGCGCAGCGACGGCGACAGAAGGAGCTGGAGAAGGCACGACGGATCAAGAGCGACCTGTACGTTCATGCCAGCGATGACGAGACGGACGACGAGAAGGATCGCGAGTTCTTCGAGCGCGAGGAGGCGATCCGGCAGCGTGTGCACAAGGCAGTTCTGTTGAGCAGGGATTCCGGAGAAGGCCGCGTGGGCGCAGGAGAAGCAACAAAGACGAAGAGGAAGTTGGCAGTGCTGTCGGACGAAGAGGACGAAGAGGAGGGTGACTCGCAAGAGTTGAGTCCAAGGCGTCGGAAGCGAAGGAAGTCTGTAGAGACAGACGATGGCGACGGATCTGACGAGGACGTGACAGAGCCGACGGCGACAAGTCGGAAGAAGACGAGCAGTCGACAGCACGCCGGATTTGTCGACAGCAGCAGCGACGAGGACGAAAACATGGAGACGGACGAGACGCCTATCACATTGACGACGGATAGGGTATCGGATAAAGAGCCGAGCGAGACGTCGGATAAGGAATCGGAAAAGCAGCAGCCGGATAAGGTGCCGGAAGATGCAGGCAAAGACGGCGATGATGACGACGACGACGACGATGTGGTGCCGACTGCCAACAAAAAGAGACAGCGGGCCAGGGGCGGCTTTCTAGCGGACAGCGACGACGACGAGTGATGGGCCTGCATAATGGTGAACATTGTCGTTTTTGCGGGGGTGGAGCATATAGAAAACATAGCAGGCGTTTTGGAGCCGTCTTTTCGGTTATGCTGCAGTTCCATAAGCCGAATGATCAATTGCCTCTGGGCTCCTATTCGGTGCTGTCGCCGAGCATCGGGGGCAACAACACCGACGAGCGTCTGGGCTGCGACTTCCCCGCTTGTCCCTGGACAGGTGGTTCCTCTCCCCCCACCTTAGTGTCTCCACACTCCGGCGACATAGCTCTCTGGCGCCTTCCTTCGCTTATATGGTCAGAGGGGCGTCTCGTGTTTGGATTTTCACGGCCTCTATTTCGTTTTACACGTTAACCTCTCATCAGCAAGATGGCGTCCTCAGCAAAGCATTTTATCAACGACCCGACGGTGCTCGTCAACACGGCGCTCCGGGCGATCACTTACACGAACCCAGCGGTAGCGTTAGACGAGGAGCACAAGATCATTTATCGTCTCGGCAGCAAGGCGAACGGCAAGGCGACGGTGTCGGTGGTGTCGGGCGGCGGCTCGGGGCACGAGCCCAGCTTTGCGTCGATGGTGGGCGCGGGCCTGCTGACGGCAGCAGTGGCGGGCACGATTTTTGCGTCACCGTCGACAGAGCAGGTGCGCACAGCAGTAGCGGAACGGGTGCCGGGCGAGGCAGGCGTGTTAGTGACGGTGATGAATTACACGGGCGACGTGCTGAATTTCGGGGTGGCAGTGGAGAAGGCGCGGGCAGCAGGTGTGGCGGTCGAGATGGTGGTGGTAGGTGACGATGTGGGCGTGGGCCGAGCCAAGGCCGGCAAGGTTGGGCGCCGCGGCATCGCGGGCACAGTTCTGGTGCACAAGGTGTCTGGAGCGGCAGCAGCGCGCGGGCTGGACCTGACGACGGTGGCACGGCTGGCACGGCTGGCGGCGACGAATCTCGTCAGCGTGGGGGCCAGTCTGGAGCACGTTCATGTGCCGGGACGCGAGCCACCGAACGCGGCCGAGGGGTTGACGGCTACCGAAGTCGAGATCGGCATGGGCATCCACAACGAGCCAGGTTCGGGACGGGCGAGCGGTCTAGCGCTGCCAGCACTGGTGGGCACGCTGCTGCGGCAGCTGCTGGACACGGACGACGCAGACCGCGCGTTTCTGTCGTTGCCTGCCGGGTCGACGGACGTCGTGTTGATGGTCAACAATCTCGGCGGCGTCAGCGTGCTGGAACTTGGCGGGATCACAGCCGAGGTGGTGCGCCAGCTGGCGGCCAACTGGCAGATCCGACCAGTTCGAGTGCTCAGCGGCACCTACATGACCAGCCTCAACGGTCTCGGCTTCAGCATCAGCCTGCTCCACGCCGGCGTCGACACCGGCCTAGGTCCAGACGGGCCCTCGCTGCTGCAGCTGCTCGACGATCCGGCCGAGGTCACCGGCTGGGCCACGTCCATCTCGGCAGCCACCTGGAATGCAACCTGGGACGATGCGATGACCTCTGCCAACAAAGCCACAGCTCCAGCCACTTCAGCCACCACAGCCACAGCCACAGCCAAGTCCGGCCTGTACGCTGACCCGGCCATGGTCCGCACCGTACTGGAACGCGGGCTGCAGCGCGTTGTGGCGGCCGAACCCGAGATCACGCACTACGACACCATTGTGGGCGACGGTGACTGCGGCACGGGCATGAAGCGTGGCGCCGAAGCCGTGCTGCAGCACCTCGCGACCGGCTCAGCGCTCACTGGCGACGTGGTGGCCGATGTGGCCGGCATCGTGCCCGTGGTCGAGGGCTCAATGGACGGTACGTCGGGCGCGCTCTACGCCATCTTCCTCAACGCACTGGTACACGCACTGCGCCAACAAGCTTCTGGTGGACAGAAGGGTCATGTGAACTGGGCCGCGGCCCTACGACAGAGCTGCGACGCCCTCTCGCGCTACACGCCGGCACGGCCGGGCGACCGCACGCTCGTGGACGCTCTGTACCCCTTTGTGGCCGCGCTGGAAAAGACGGGCGGCGACGTCGGTGCGGCCGCTGCAGCTGCTCGCGCCGGCGCTGAGAGCACAAAAGGCATGCAGGCGAGCCTGGGTCGCACAGTGTATGTTGGAGGCAGCGGGTTCGAAAAGGTGCCAGATCCGGGGGCGTGGGGGCTGGCCTGTTTCTTTGGCGGGCTGTCTGGATAGGGCGGGACATGAGGACAGGAGAGAACTATGTAGGAGGTGTATGTGTAGTGAATGAAGAATGAAGATGAACGTTTGCTTCTTGCGTCGTCGTGCCTCGTGCAACGTGTGAACAAGTAAAGCTCTCACAGTGCAGTCGTGATTGGCCCAAGCTCTTTGGTGGGGCTGCGTCGGTTTTTTGGGGCAGCTTTTTTTCCCTCTCCGTCACAAACCGAGGTGAAAAGAAGGCGAATTGCCGAGCGAGACACCCCTCTCCCACCATACAATCTGCCGCCGAAGCGCAGCGACGGGCAGGGCCAAGCAACCGAGGACAAAGGCGAGCCGAGCCAACAGCCGACAGCCACGAGTGCTGAGTGCTGCGAGCATATTCCCATCGATCTCGTCCGACAAGGCTCGAGGACGCAAAACCAAGCGCAAAACCAAGGACAGAGAACAGACACAGACACAGACGCCGACACACATGTTCTTCTGCACGCTCCTCTCCCGGACTGGGTTTCCGGTAGCAGCGGCAACAGCAGCAGCAAGAAGTGCAGCACGGCAGCCGATCAAAATGCCGCTCCGGGCCAAGATGCAGGTGCCGGCACAAGCGATGTCGATGTCGACGGGGCCATCGGGCGACCGGTGGAAGGCGCAGCCAGGCGACGAGGCGGAGGACGTTCTATTCAACAGCCTGTACGGTCTGCGGACGATTGAGCTGAACCGGCCGCGCAAGTTCAACTCGCTAAACGGGTCGATGATCCGCAAGATCGTGCCGCGGCTGCTCGAGTGGGAGCGGTCCGACATGGCGAACGTGGTAGTTCTCAAAGGAGCAGGCGACAAGGCGCTGTGTGCGGGCGGCGACGTGGCCGCGCTCGCGGCGGCAAACCGGGGAGGGCCTGCGGGCCAGCAGTGGTCGGCGGACTACTTTGCGCAGGATTACCAGCTGGACCACCTGATCGCGACGTACGCGAAGCCGTATGTGGCCCTGATGGACGGCATCACGATGGGCGGTGGCGTGGGACTGAGCGTGCATGCGCCGCTGCGAGTGGCGACGGAGCGGACAGTCTTTGCGATGCCGGAGACGAACATTGGCTTCTTCCCGGACGTTGGCGCCTCTTTTTTCCTGCCACGCATGCCAGGAGCCGTGGGCACATACCTGGCCCTGACGAGTGAGCGGCTCGTCGGCGCCGACGTGCTCTATGCCGGTCTCGCGACACACTACCTGCACTCGACCAGCCTGCCGGCGCTGGAGGCCCGTCTGGCCGAGCTGCGCTTCCGCGACTACGACGACAATGACGCCCGGCTGGACGCCATCAGCGCCGCCATCGAGGAGCTCGCCACCGGTCTGCCCCACGACCGCCCGCCACTGCTGGCCGGCGAGCTGCGCCGTGCCATCGACCGCTGCTTCGGCCTCGACAGCGTCAACGCCATCGTCGCCGCTCTGCAGGCCGAGACCGTCCGGACTGACAGCGCCGGCAGCAGTGACGCCGTCCGCGCCTGGGCCACCCGCTCGCTCGAGACGCTCGCCCATCGCTCGCCCACTGCCGTCCACGTCACACTCCGCCAGATGCGCGTCGGTGGCGCCTGGTCCATCGCCGAGACGTTCCGCCGCGAACACCAGATCGCCTCCCGGTTCATGCGCCATCCCGACTTCGTCGAGGGCGTCGAGGCCCTGCTCGTTCGCAAAGACGGATCCCGCCCCCAATGGCAGCCCAACACCCTCGCCGTCGTCTCCGACGCCGACAACATCACCGAACCCTTCTTCGCTCCTCCGTCCGCAGCCGACAACTACACTCCTCTGCCGCTCCTCAACGACCGCGACTTCCGCGACTACCCCCATCGCCGCCTCGGGCTCCCATCCGAAGCCGACGTCGAGACCCTCGCTCGCGACGGCTCTCTCTCCCCTCGCGAAATCGTCAACTACCTCGTCGGCCGGTCGCGCGCCAAACAGGGCGTCAAGGAGGTCGTCGAGGAGATCGTCGCCCGCAAGACCACCAAGAACGCCAACGGCAAGGCCGCGTGGATCTACGAGGACGAGCAGTAGGCCGTGGTGGCAACAAGACAAAGAAAGGGAAAAAAAGAGAGAAAAAAAGACAGAACGGCAGAGGGGGCATTGTACGCAGACAATATCGTACAATAATATCACCGCTATCACCATCGGAAATTGTGGTGACACGTGACCATGTGTTTGTAATCGGTGACAGAAATGCGCTCACATCGCAGTGTTTTGCGTGATGAAGTGCAGAACAATGCCGGTTAGGCAGCAACGCGAAAGGTGATACTCCGAATGCAGACAATCTGTGTGCAGTAGTCGATTGCATGTTTACATCCAGAAATAACAGCCTCTATTTGTGGCTGAGGCAAACATGTTGTTTACGACTTTGTCGCGATATCCTTTATTTACTACGTCTATTTTCATTGTCGGCAGTGTTGTTGGACTCATGGAACGGTGTTATGTGATTGGTGAGCCAGTGGGGCGGGAAGGCTGCATCGCACTGAATTTGTTTTATCGGAGCAGGCAGGGTGTCCGGAAAGGGTGGCAATTTGCGTTTTGCCCGGTGATAGCAAAGTGGTTTCCTGTTGCGGCCAGGCTGTGCAAGGAAGCGGGGCGTGGGATCGAGAGATCTGTTGACAAGACGAGAAGGTGGAAGCGCACAGCATTTGGTGGGGGGGGCCAACAGAAAGAGCAGGCATGCATCAAATGGTAAGACAAGGCCAGGATGGCGGCATCCAAAAGAGCGGTCGAGAAAAGGTGACGATTGGGAGCAGCGAAATGCAGGACGGACTTAGTGGAAGCATGTCGAGACACAAGCAACGGCTGGGAAGCCTCCTGGCCACGAACATAAATAGGCGAGCCGCCCCTCCGACATGACTGCTGCCACTTCTGCGGCCTTTTTTCCTTTTTTCCTCCTCAGCTTCCCTGTCAGAAAATGACCATTCATCTCCTCCAGCTCTGGTGTCCAAAGCCAGGAAACACAGCCGCCATTCGGGCGAGAAAACCGCAGCTTTCCCCGGCCATTCGAGCCTCAGGCATCTCTGCCCTATGGCCTGCTGGGGCTTCTATCCTATTACGCCATTCACAACCACAGACTAGTCTAGTCACGGGACTCAGCTCTTCTTCTGCTCCTGCCATTCTGCCACTTCTGCCAACTAGGCGCGTTCACGTGTTCTGGCGCGTCCCTTCCTGCTAAAGCGCCCTAGAGAAAGAGGCTCCACCGCTACGACAGCTAGCTCTAGAGACGTATCTTCTCCCTCTCTCCCACGATATCCGTTGCTCCCTCTGACCGGCCTCGCTGTCTGTCCTCACTGCTGCCCCTTTTTCTCCCATTGCATTCCTCTCACGCAGCGCTGACTGCCTCTGGCCCCTCCCGGCCCGCTGCACGAAACGGCATCTGTGACGCACTGCCCTGCTACGCTGCACCGGCTCCCCACAGCTAGAGCGTTGTCTGTCCACCCAGCGAGCCCCACCCTATTTAGCGCTCGTTCAGCAGCGAAAAAAGAGAGGCCCTGACGCGAACCTCACGCGCAGCCGAAAGAGCAAAAAAAAGGAAAGACACGACCCTTTGGCTCCAGCCTCTTTCAATTCGCCCCGGACGCACCCTTTTTACGCACCTTATCTCCCCCCCCCTCCGAACCTCCTCTGCCACATCGTCTGTCTCTCTGGTCTTTTTGTCTTCCTATTCCTGCTTCGCCCCTATCGCTGCCGCTGCCGTCTCCAACATTCGATTCTCCCTCGTGTTTACCGCTCTTCGCCTCCTTCCTCTTCCACGCCGCCCTGACGAACAGCAATACGATCGGATACGGCCACGACACAGGACAGCACCATCCTCCATGGGGCACGACTGAAACAAAGAATCCCGACTTGTAGCAAAAAGGAAGCGGGTGCCATGGCGTCGCCCAGTGGCAATGCCTGGATGGCAGCACCCGCTGGCCAGCAGTTGCCCGGAGCGATTTCAGCCAGCGAGGCAGAAGAAATGGGCTTGCAAGTCCGGACAATGGGCCGTACGTTTGGCCATCCACGCCTGTCCCTGCCGCTTCCCTCCGCCATCTCTCCGTACTGCTGACACTCTCCCTTCCAGTGAAGGTGCACTACACCTTTGACAAGGACAGCCGGGTCAACTGCTTGGCTCGCTGGCCACAGCAGCTGCAGGTGCAGGCCATTCCCATCAGCGACGTCAGCTGGATTGGCGTCATCGATCTCCGAACCTGCCTGCAGGCCATTGCCCAGTGCAGTCCCGAAATCTTGTCCCAGAACGAGCACGACTACACCATCTACGCCTACGACTACTCCGAACCCGACACTCCGCTGGTCGGCCAGGGCATGTTGTCGTGGGCTCTCGACCTGTCCGGCCCACCGGCCTCGACAGACGACGGCAGCAAGATGGTGACCGGTCGCGTCAGCAAGAACGTGCTGGCCATCTTTGGCAACGGCGTGCGCGAGACGCTCGAGGTCAAGCTCAAGCTCACCGAGGTCCCTCGGCCGACCCGTTCAGACATGCTCGGCCCTGCCGATGGCTCCCAGACCAGGGGCGCTCCAACACCGACCGACACCACCGAGTGGAACTCGTTCCTGCAGTCGAACCCGAATCTTGGCCGCTCGGCAAACGTCGCGGCCGTGCAGTCTCCTGGCTTGGCGTCAGTCCGGCCAGACATGTCCTATTTCCAGCAGCAGCGGCCGCCGTCGGCTGCCTCTCGTCCTGGCTCCAGACCCGGCTCTCGCCAATCATCCATGCCTCCCTCTCTCCTCGCCAAACCCGCACACCCCCTGCCGGTCTCCAGGATGGGGAGCATGGGCACTGGCTCACCGCCACCAACAGCGGGGACCGTCGACGAGCCCGTCGCAGCCTCCACACCGCCTGCCGAGCCTGTCAAGTTGCGGTCAGACGCCGGTCGTCGTCCCTCGTCCAGGCCATCGTCGCGGACCCGGTCCAAGGTGCCCACGGGCCGCCCGCGCGGTCGCCCTCGAAAGCAGCAGCCGGCCGACGGCAACACCTCCGCCGCCGAGGAGCAGCCCACCGATCAAGACCCCGACGACGGCTCCAAGCGGAAACGGGTCAAGACCACCAAGGCCAACTACCCGACCAAGACGTCGCTCGACATGCCGCCCGACTCGTTGCGTGTCGCCGCCAGCACGTCGGGCTCCCTTCGCACCCTGCGGCCCATCATGGCCGCACCGCCGTCGGGCAATGAGGGCGGCGGCGCCGGCGGGCCTGCTGCTCACCTGCAGGAGCTCCCTCGTGCCCCCACCCCAGTGCCCCAGGGCGTTCCACCCAGCCAGCACCACGTCAGAAAGATGCTGGCCCAGAAGTCGCGCCGGGAGTCCATGGTCGACTTGGAGAGGAATGCCTTTCGGGAACAAGAAGGCCTCTACTCACGCTCAGCAGCCGATACCCGATCCATCGACACCCGATCCGTCGATGGTCGCTCACCCACAGAATCCATTGCCCCGTCACCCGAAAACTACACCCCCGACGACAGCCCGGCAGAAATAGGCTCGTCGCCGCCGGTTCCTCGCTCTACGACCTACGTGCCGCAGTCCAGTCCGATGCCGTCCAGTCCGATCTTGCCTCCGATGCCCCGGCGGCCTGATACCGATTCTGGCTTTATGAGCGGCAGCATGGACGACATGTTTGACGACGACGACTGCCTGAACGAGACCGTTATCCAGCCGCCTGTACAGACGCCCAAGGAGTTCGCAGCACCGACTCCTTCCACTGCTGCTCCCGAGCCTGCTGCGAACACGGCCCCCGGCAGCTTCACGGCAACGAATGCCGCGCCGGCATCCAACGCCGCCGCGAGTCAACCGCCTCCCAGCAGAGAGGGCGCATCTCGACCAGCGGAGCAGTACTCGTTCATGGCTATCAACCCTGGACCCCCAGAGCTACTGCCCATGACGAGCATATACGACCCGCCAAAGGCCCGGCCACCAAAGGCCCAAAAGGCAGCGAGCGTGGGTGGGAAGAGCAGTTCGGCCTCACAGAAACGAGCGTATTCTGAACCCGCACAACCGCAGCAGCCTCAGGAACAGCACGGGATGTCTTTTGACGCAAGTCACTGTCCAAACGCCCAGTCAGCAACATCGATGGGATGGCAGACTACACCGACAGAGGTCAACACGCCAACACCCACAGAAGTAGCGACACCTATGCCGCCAACGACGGCGGGCTCTCAAGGTCCAGATGTTGCAGAGGACCTGGCCGACCTGGCCAGGCTGATTGCCGCAGAAGACGACCTGGACGCCGCCGTGGGGGCGACACTGCAGATGGCGGCAGCTAATGGCTCTTCGTCCAACGACGGCCAGATGATGTCGCAGCTACGATTGCCTCAGTCGATGCCGCAACGTTTACCAGAGTTCTTTTCGCGTGCGGCACGCGACAGCATGACCAGCGCGTCTGCAGGCCCCTCGGTTCCCGCCAGCGATCCGCCTGCGCCGCTCCCATTGGCATTGCCCGCAATGCCACCAGCGCCAACAGCCTTTTCCGAGGCACCGTGTCCACCGAGCGACACGGACCAGCCGCGATCAAACAAGAACCTGGTGCGCAAAGCCGCCATCCGGGAACGGCTACAGAAGGCGATCGAGAGTGGGGAGATGCCACCGTTCTGCCAGAACTGTGGTGCGATTGAGACGCCCACATGGCGCAAGATGTGGACGCAGGATCACGAGGGCGAGCCGGGCTATCACGAATACTCGGAAAAGCCGGGTCACGTGACGGCGATTGACGTGCTCAACCGCGACGACGATGGCAAGCCGACCAAGCACCGGCTGGTGAAGAAGGCCCTGGGCCCGACGGAAGACAGCAAGCAGTGGACACAGATGCTGCTGTGCAATCGTGAGTTTTCCGTTTGATCGTGCAGAAAGTGCCCCGTCTGACTATGTCTTCCCGTATGTGCAGCATGCGGCATCTGGCTGGGCAAGTTCAAGAGCCACCGACCGTCCGACCGATGGGAGAAGGATGCCTCGCGGCTCAACCAGCCCAAGCGAAAGCGGGATGCCAAGAGCGGTGGAGGTGGATCCCGTTCGAGAAAGTCGAGAACAAAGAGTGATCCACAGCTTCAGCCCACGTCGGAGGCCTACTTCACAACCGATCCAGCCGGCCTGGCCGAGCTAGACGAGATAAACATCCAGGGCACATTGCCGTCAGCATACATGCCCACAGCACGATCAGCAGCAGCCGAGCCTCGGTCCATGGACGAGGTCGTAGCTGCTGCATCAGCGATGGCAACAGAGTTGACGGAAGCGACAGCGGAAACAAGACGGCGGGAGCAGAGACAACAACAACACCAGCCGGATTTTGATGCAGGGTCTAACCGGGGGCCTGCTTCCGGTGGCGGATCTGTTGGTCGCCAGGGACTGCGATCGGCGCAATCAAAGGGGAGTGGAACGGCAAAGAGTCCAATTGCGGTGGACGATCCGATTTTTGGCGCCACGCGACGGCTTCTTTTCCCATCGCCCCGCAAAGACGGCATGCCAAAGGTGTTGGGCGAGCTGGACGCCAATATTGGGACGCCAACAGGTGGCGCCAAGACGCTGGCTAGCAAGCTTGGTAACGGGGGCAGTGGCGACGGCGAGAGCATCTCCACCAGGCAGTCCAAGGACGAGATGGTCGATCTTTTTGGAACACCACCTCCCCCAGCCACGCGGCCGTCGACGCCACCGCCCAGATTGATCGTGGCTGGTGATGGTTCTTCTGCAACGGCCTCAAGCGGGCCATTCAAGACGCCCACTCGTCCCACTCCGAGTCACCGGCCGATGACCAGGAGCATCACCAAGTCCATTCGCTCTGTGGCTCACTGCCCGCTGTCGCCATCTGAGGCCTTGACAGCACTGCAACGGACTCCGTCAAAAACACCGCGGGCGGCTCTTGCAGGCTCCAACATGCGTCGTCCAACAGGAGCCACTCCCGGCCGGCAAAACATGCACAACCAGCACGGCGGCTCCTTCCAGTTGTGCGACATGACCTTTGATACGCCCTTTACCTCGACGCTGAACCAGCTGCTATCGGAGGCCAACGAGTTCACTACGGGCTCGCCTTCGCACGGCCTGGGAGAGCTAGACCTGGTCAGCCTGGGCAGCTTAGACGGCGAGGAGATGCACGGCGGAACCTACCACGGCTCTGTGGGCAATATCGACTTTAGCTCGTATCTAGACACCGACCTAACCATGCCGAGCACATCGCCACTGCTGGGACGCAAGAGCGCTGGTCACAGCAACCGGCATCACCAGGTGACCTTTGGCGGCGCTCTGACCGTTGACAGCGATGCCCTGTGGACCGACTTTAGTGGCGCAGGTTTTCCGAACGATCCCATGGAAGAAGATGTCTAGGCGGCAGTTTCAAGACAGGGCGCCACCTGGTCCAAACGAGCACAACTACCCTGCTAGGCGAATCTTGCCCTGTTTTGTCCCGCCTTTCCCTCCTTCCCTCGCTCTTTCTTTCTGTGTTTTCCTTTTTCCCTTTGGCCCATCACGTTCAGACACAGCGTTTTTGCTTCATATCAATACCAAGGCGTTTGTTATATCAGCCAGGCCCTGCAGGATGCATTGCCTCGGCAAAGGGAGTTTCATAATGTGTATAGAGTATGCAGTATATGCGGAACCGATTCCGTTAGGGCTCCGCCGCGGTTAGGGCGCGAAATTCGGTTTTATCATGGCAGTAGCAGTGAGATGTTAAGATAGTATGTAGTACGGAGTACATAGTAGCAATTTCTAATTGCCATGCCAACAGCTTCTACTAATGCGTGCTCACAAAAGTACTGGCGAGACAGGTGTGAAATGCACTAAAGATCGATCATGGGGAAACGGGTTCATCGTAGGGTCCGGGATACTTCCTGCTAGTCCCAAGCATCTGGGGTTGATCGGACGTTTTGTTCCCCATCGTCAAAGAGGTAATTCTGGCCTGCCAACTCAGAAGGCAACTATGGATTGCATCACTTCATTGTGTGAAGGTTAAAGGAGGCTATACGTGGCGGTCATATAACGTGATGCACTGTGAGGAGCAGGAGGCTGAATAGGGTCTAGTGTGGGCAACGGAGTGTTGTGTACTAAGGAAGAAATAGATACATCGCGACCCTTCTAGGGGTCCGTATTAATACTAGTGCCAGGCCCTGCTTTTGTGCCTTCTGACCAATCACAGGCCCGTACGGCCAAGTGGGGCGGAAGGGCCACAGTGTGGCGGATTCCAATGCTTGACACATTGCTTCCAAGATCGGGCTCCGGCGATAGCCGTTTTCTCTCTGCTTTCCCTGAAGATGACCAGTCTTATTTGGGTGGCCAGACATGACGTACACGCACTGTCCTTGACCGGCTCTTTTTGCGAGGATTTGGAATATCTCGTGCTATGGATGAGGCTTGCGATAAGAAGCCTGCGATGTTTGGTTTAGCGCCATGGCAGGCAGCTGCTGCCGCCTCTTCTATCAGATACTTTAATGGTTATGTACATATATATGTATCTGCACATGCCTGCCGCCACACTCCATCAGAGCGACTATCCGTCATACGCGAAGAGAGACTTGTTCTGCTGTGCCACCTCGACGACCTTCTGGCTTAGCTCGAGATCTATCGGCTGCGTTAGCGACGGCACAGGGACGGAGGCCGCGAAACCCGTTCTCCTTGCCCCTCGATCGATACGAGGAAAACCAGGTCGACCAATCGCAACAGAAAATACTTTACGCACCGACGTCTAGTCCGAGATCCTGCGCACTCAGCACCTTGATAGAGAGGTCTGGCGTAATCTTGCCGACAATTTGAGCAGCATTGCCTGAGATGAGGTGTGATTCCTGGTGAAGAGAGCTGTCAGCGTCGGCCTTCTCGAGGATCGTTCTGCTCGCGCTCGCAGTACCATACCCTGTTCAGCTGCACAGTGATGTGTCCGTCTGCGTCGACAATCGCGCTGTCACCGCGCAGCTGCACCACCTTGCCAACGACCAGCACGTTGCGACCGACGTAGCTGTTTAGGTACGGACAGCTGACGCGCGGTGTCGAGGACTGATCCATCGTGGTGGTGGCTGTGAGGGGGTTTCTGGTGGCGTCGTAAGAGGCAGGAGGGCTGTCCCAAAGAAGGAGCAGGTCTGGGGTGTGCAGAGAACAGGGTTGTTAGCACGACGTTACGCAACGGAAAATAAAAACGGTTGTTCTGCTTCCTTGTTGCATCTACCGAGTATTACGAGCAGGCTTCTATTTGGAGGGGTAGCCCATTAAAACGCGTCTTCCTGTGCCGCGACGCGATCGTAATCATGTGACTTTTTTGTGTGGAACCTAGGCACACGCTGGATGGCATAACTCCGTGAAGGTCAGCTGAGATATTGTGTTAACGACAATCACGGCAATATGCTCTATCACGGAGTTGCGATCTACGGACGCAAAATCTAGACCCGTGGACCGTGATCTAGGCCCTTGGCGTCGGACTGTGCGAAAAGTTGGCATGTGAGGTTCCGTGTATAGGCTTGCGGTACAATGCCATTACTGCAATCTCAATCTGGAAAAAAAGGATTTGCGCATCCCAGCGAACCATTGTGCCTGTACGCATAGTTGCGCTCATACAGAAGCTAGGACAGAAAAAGAAAGCAAGAGGCGATTCGAGGCGATTCCCGTGCGCAGACATTAGTCCTGATCGTCATTTGGCCGATACATCGAAAGGGGAGGTTATGGGACGGAGTTTTAAAGTATCTGCCTACGTGCATATATCCGATGTAGGCTAGAATACGGGGCTAGTGGATTACACCTGAGTAAGATCGAGGCGCTAGTGCCAGCTCAGTCCCCGCTCCGGATAGCATACCCCGGCCAGCATCGCATCGGACTCTGTGAGCAGACAGCTTCCGCCTTTTGTTGAGACGGCTAAAGCCAGGAACTATCTTGCATTCTAGACTCGGGGCCCGGTATTTTTACAGCTTTCACCCGGAGAGTTGACTCCGGTGTGCGAGTAGTTTCCTTGGTCTGCCAACGATCCTGTTTCGTGCCCGCACCTGCCATCCTTGGCCGCACCGGAAAAGCAGGACTTTTGTGTTAGCTACACATATGTATGTGTGTGGGTTGAGCTCGTTGTTGCATACACAGGCACGCATACGCATGCGCATACACGCCACACATACAACTTCACTGCGACAACAAAGCCCAATTCCACGCTTTCCGTGGGCTGCCTCCTGTGCTGGGTTTTCTATCCCGGCTGCCTAAGGCCTAGCGGCTTTGTTGGACATGTGGACGGAAGAAGAAGCTACAGGTTTCTGTTCTTGCTTTTTTGCTTTTTCCCAGCTGTTTTCATTCTCTCTTTGTGCATATCTTCCCTTTCTTCTCCAGCAACACACAATGCGACCAACAGGCTCCCTAGCCGTGAATCCTTCGGCTGCCAATCTTTGTTCCATGCCATACACCCAGGCAGCATCATTAAGGTCAAGGTCTAGTGGCCAACCCGCAAGATTGTAGTAAGCCGCTCGCCTGCTGCTGTTGGCCGTCCCAACCAGTCTTCTGCCAGCGACAGACAGCTCTGGCGGTCGATCAATCCAGCCGCCTTAGCGTTACGCGCTAAGTAGATCACCAACAGTCCGTCGTATCTCCCCCACATCGCGCTCTCGCCGCTCCATAGCCCTCTCTCTTTGTCCACGGCCCCGTCGTCTCGTACCCATGTGCGACCGTGCACAGCAACCGCGAGCGAATCCGGGTGACCTGTATGCTCTCCCCACAAACCATCTGTCCCAGAGGTATTCGTATTGTCGCATATCGTACTCCGTACTCCCTTTGGAGCTTTGGGGAAGTACTGTGCCCAACATCTTTGTGGGCGGGACCAGGCTATAAGGCTTCTCTCGCTCCTTCTCCTTTGGCCTGCGCTTCTATCTTCATATTCTTCGCATTCCAACGTCTCGCTCCCAACTCCCAATTTCTGTCGGACACTGATCGCTGTCGCCGTGGCAGCCACCCCAGTCACCATTGCTCTTCCCTACCAGCGCTTCGACCCCTCTATCCGAGTGGAAATACCACTACTCATTCTTGTCAGGAACAGCCGCATATCCCTAGCAACAGGTTGCATACCGGTGCATAGGTCTTGTGTTTGACTTGTTTCTGTATTGGCCCACTTTGCAACAAGTAGGACGCTGCAAACAGACGGCGACCGCAAGCGATCTCTGCAAGCGAATCTGCAGCAGCATCTGCATCAACATCTGCATCTGCATCTGCACGACACATTTCTTTCACCGACTTCTCAGGCTGTCGACTCTCCGTTCCGAGCTCTCTCAAGGTTCAAGAACAACGCTTCCGCATTGGACTTGTATTACTCGTCGAATCATTGTCGGTTTCTATATTTCTCTTCATCAGGTGAGCGCAGCCCAGTGCAGCCTAGCCGGCCCTTCCTTGGTTTTTCTTTGGAGCATACCCAACTGCGTGATATTCGGAAGCCTGTTTCTCTCTGGTGCTCAGCTAATGCCAACGCAGATACTAAAACCAAAGGGCAACGCGTACGCAGCTACCAATGCTTCGTACTTTTGTACTAGCTTAAATCAGCCGTCTCTTCTCCCATTTTGCTATTTTGCTGCTGGTCGCTATACAGTCCCCGCAAGAGCATTTGCGTGAAGGAAACGGCAAGATGGATACCGACAACTTTTTCAACGAGTACCTCGCAGACGTGGGATTCGCTGCGTTGCCACACATAATGCACAACGACCACGACGACAGTCAATTTTTTGGCCTTGGCGGGCACGATGAGCAACAGCATCAAATTGGCCACTTTGCGTCAGGGAAAGAGCTGTTTGGCGATAACGACTGCATGGACGGCACGGTCTCGCCCTCTTGGCTGTCGCACCTCCAATTCGAACCCACCAGCAATCCCGAGTCATCCGGCGACCCAAGCCCTGTTTTTTCTGGGTCCATCGATGAAGACATGGGGCAATTGCAAGCCGATACCAAACATTTCGAGGACGAACCAGAGGCTCTCACGCACCTGTTGCTCGACCCCGAGCAGGAGAAAAAGCCCGAGTCGGTATTTCTAGGGGCAAACTCGGACGAGTTGCAAGCCTTGGAGATCTCCATCGACGATGTGCATCTGAAGCGGGAAGAGGTGGAGGACATGGCAATGTCTCCAATCACATCCAGTGCGGCGACGTTGAGCGTCAGGAAGAGGCGCAAGCGGTCGACCGCGGGCAACAATGACAAGGTCCGGCGACAAAAGTTTTTAGAGCGAAACCGCGTGGCAGCTAGCAAGTGCCGGCGGAAGAAGAAGGAAGCGGAGCAGGCACTAGAGGGACTGCAGAAGCAGATGGAAGACGACCACATGGCTCTAAAGTCGCTGCGGGCAACGTTGGTGTCCGAGTTTGCAGAGCTGCAAAGTATGTTGATGGCCCACAGCGGCTGTGGGAGTGCATCTGTCGATCAATGGCTTGCAACACGGTCGACCCGCCTAGAGGGCATACTGGGAAAAGAGGCTCTGGACGCCGAGTTTCAGAAGCCGTTGGAGGACCAGCCAGGAGACGGTGCAGACGAAACGCCAACGATGCAGCATCTGCCGCCTGCCGAAAGTCAGGCGGCTCACCACACATCACACAACGCAGCCTATCAAACGCCACGGACACTTCTACAGCACTCACCGTTGGCCACGGAGCAGTTTCAACCGTCAGCCGATCCAGTATTCTCAGCAAACTACGATCATTCTCCCCGGCTTTGTGCAGGTGACTTCACACTGTTGCCGTCGGCAAACAAGAACATGCGCAATGCGAGCCTCGCATCTAGCTTCGCGTCAATGACTTCATACGCCAGCTCCAATTTTGCCGCATCTGACTTTGATGCCCAGCGGAAAAGTAGCACGGACTCTACTGGTAGGCTTACATCTCTTTCGCTTTACTTCTCGGTGATCTTTTGCTGACAATGCAATATAGGGTCGTCCTACAAATTATCACCCATAAGCTCGGCGTATGCAGACTTCTCTGATTCGATGGTGGTAGATCTGACCAAACCTGAGGCGCAAATGGAGCTTCTGGCAGAGACGTCCTTCGAGTCTATCTGCAGCTCTTAATTACGGTTGGGGGCTTAATACCCCCCCTCCCCCTCCCTTCCCCCAAACCAAAAAAACCCTCCAACCGATTTATTGTAATGTTATCAAAGTGGTCTACATGTGTGGCGATACCCAGGTACCCATAAGGTGGTATGGCAGTCTGTAAAGATTTTACCGGTTGCTGTTTCAAAATTAGGTAATAAAGGCGGTTTATGCGAGCTAGACATAAGGGCAGGCAACAAGACCCTGGAAACTGGCTATGGCCTATTGTTTGGAGGTTCGCTAAGCAATTTGTCACATGCTAACTGGTCTAAGCTATGTTCTGTACATAAGGCGCATGGATGAATGTATATATACGGAGTAGTTGTATTCACATTGATTTGTACTGTATTTTATTTTATTTGTTCTGTTCAAGATGCAGGCACTCAATACACCTTGTATATTTGTACAAAGATGAGAGCCAACGTAACAAAGGTCCGGCTTACTCAACGACCGTCTGGCCAACAGGCGGGCCAGAGGGCCGGACACCGTGGATGAAGTGGCGTGAGACGAGGTCAGACTGGTGACGCTCGATGATGTAGCGGAGGGCAGCGCGCTCGACGACGATGCGGCCGGTCTCGAGCAGATCCTTGACGTCGACGTCGTCGACAGTGAGGGCGCGGCCATGCTCGCCGGCGGCCTCGAGGCTAGTGAACAGATTCGGGCGGCGGTCCGAGGTGATGAAGGTGGTGCGGCCGCTGGCGTGGCCCCAGGCCTGGCCGATGGTGCCAATGGTGCCGATGGTGTTGGTGCCGAAGTTGTCGGCTTGGCCTTGGAGCAAGGAGCCAACGTAGCGACGGACGAAGCCATCCTCGAGCTCGCGATCGAGGACGCCGGCCTGAGCAGCCTGCAGGAAGGCGTCGGGCAGCGGTAGCTCGAGTCCGTCCTCACAGACGACCAGCTCGCCGCGGCGGTAGCGGTACGAGAGCGCGGTGCGCCAGGCGCGGTCGTACACCTTGCGGTTGAGGTCGGTGCCAAAATCGCGCGGCTGTGGTCCAAACGACTTGCCACCGCCGCGGATCAGCGGCGACTGCCGCGAGCCCAGTCGTGCGCTGCCGGTGCCCTTCTGCGGTCGCATCTTGCGGTGCGACCCGTGCACGTCGTAGCGCGTCTTGGTCGACGCCGTGCCCTGCCGCGTGTTGTCGCCCTCGTACACGACCGCGAGGTGCAACAGATCGCGGCGCAGTGGCAGGTGCAGGTGCTGTGCCGACCACATCTCGACCGACCGCGGCTCCAGGCTGGGAAAGGCGAGCACGGTCACTGGCACGGTGCGGTCGGCCAGGCGAATGACCGACGTGGGTGGTGTTCGTGATGCTGTTGGTGCTGCTGTTGTGGTGGCTATAGTCCGGGACGATGTCGAGCAAAAGGCCTGCAGAAACAGACATATGTTAGCACGCCGTCGTCGCCATGCGCACCAGACACGCTGCCAGGCCACGTACCGGAACCGGGGCGGACGACGTCCGGCACGGCCCACCCACAGTGAGGCCGCTGAAGGCTTCGCCGAGGGCCCGGACACTGCGTCGTGAGGCCATAGTCCCGTGTGCAGATGAGATGCCGCCTGAGACCGAAATGCTGCGAGACGGGAGGAGCGCGCGGTAGAGGGGGCCTGCTGGCACCAAAGATTTCCGTCAGTCAGAATGTCAAATGGCAATGGCAGCAGTGGCGCTTCCCGAGGTCGATGCACTCGTCAGACCGAGATCCTCTCTCTCGATTTTTTGCCGCTTCTTTTCTCGATCTGACCTTGCGATAATCGGATTAGCCTTTGTTTTAGAGGAACCATCACGTGACTCTCTCGTCAGGCTGGAGCAGGTTTGCCCCCCTCGGAAAAGAGACGTCGTATCTCAGCCTTCCTGGCGTGCAGCCGGTCAAAGAACGTGCCCAAACGCAAGCTACACATGCCACATCTACCCGAAAGAGCATCCGCCACTCGAGAATTTTCGAGTCTCGGATAAATAGCCCAAGCGGCCAGTCTGATTTGTTTTGGCGCAGCCGTCGCGACAGCTGGTCTCTGCTCTGGTAGCATAAAGTAAGGTATACGGTCTCCAAACCGCGCTAAAAGCCACATCTAGCATCCAGCTGACTTGCGCCGATAAGCGCTGGCTGTTTTATCGCTTTTCCCCCTCACAAGTCTTGCCTACCACCGCTTGGCGTCTCCGAATCGGTCTTCTCTCACGCCCCCCCTCTCTTCGACTCTCACCGTCCCATCCGTTCTCGCCCGGCCTGTCTCTCCCGGCCTTGCCTCGCTGTCTCTGCGCCTCGGTCACCGACCGCTTCCATTTGCGACTTTGTCTTTTTTGCGATTTGCAACGGCAGACACTGTTTGACCGCCGTCTCGACCTCGCAACTTTCTCATCCCTCTCCTCGCTTCTCTGTCTCGGCCACGGGACACTGACAACTGCTCGTTGAGGACCTGACCGCCGGTGCTTGAGTTTCACGGCCTTCTTTGATAAACGACGGTCGTACTCCAGCTGTCGCAGCAGAGTCGCACCCCAACCGCCACAAAGACACGCGCCAGCCGTCACTCGAGCCGTCACTCGAGCCGTCACCCAACCGTCACCCCAGCCGTCGTCACAACCGTTACAGGCTGCTACGCTGCAGGCGCTTCCTTCCGCTACTGCAAGACATGGTTAGGAGCTCCCCTTTGTCGCGCCATCGTCACACCTACGCCCGCAGTCAGGCAGTCACACAATGCCCGAGACAAACAAATTCTTAACCCCCCTAGACAGGGACCAATTGCAAGGCCTGGTAAGCTTATTCCGGCATCGTCCCAGGAACGCGCTGCCCCCCTGCACCGCCCACGTTGCCGTGTTAAGATGATCTGACCGCGCTGTCCGGCTCCCCCGCGAGCAGGAAAACATTCGCGATTTCCTCAAGGTTCGCACCAGCTACGACGTCCTCCCTCTGTCGTTCCGTCTCATCATTCTCGACAACCAGCTCCTCATCCGGAAAAGCCTGTCCATCTTGATCCAGAATGGTGAGAACGTGCCGGCTGCACACATCTGCACAAGCAGGCAAGAGCCGCTGCTGACGAGTGTTGTGTCCGACAGGCATCGTGTCAGCTCCTCTCTGGGACTCGGAAAAGTCCACCTTTGCCGGGCTGCTCACCAGCACCGACTACATCAACCTCATCCAGTACTACTGCCAATACCCCGACCGGCTCAACGAGATTGAAGAGTTCCGTCTGAGCGGACTGCGAAGTGCGTCCCCCTTGGATACGTACACACACACATATGTGATCTGACGTGCTGACACCCTGCAAGAGATCGAAAAAGCCATCGGAGCACAGCCGCTCGAGACGGTGTCGGTCCATCCAGACCGGCCGCTGTACCACGCCTGCCGGACCATGCTTCGGACGCGGGCTCGGCGAATCCCGCTGGTCAACGTGGACGACGAGACCGGCCGCGAGATGGTGGTCAGCGTCATCACACAGTACCGCATCCTCAAATTCATCGCAGTCAACAATGAGAACAACACGGTACTGCTGCGGAAACCGGTGCGCGAGATCGGCCTCGGCACGTACTCGAATCTGCAGACCGCTCGCATGGGCGACCCCGTTTTGAGTGTCATCCACGTCATGGTGGAGCACAACATCTCAGCCATTCCCATTGTCGACGACGCCAACCGCGTACTTAACGTCTTTGAGGCCGTCGACGTCATTCCCTGTATCAAGGGCGGCAACTACGACGACCTGCAGTCTAGCATCGGCGAGGCTCTCTCCAAGCGTGCCGAAGACTTTCCTGGCATTTACACCTGCAGTGAGGAGGACCGTCTCGATGCCATCTTCGACACCGTCCGCAAGTCCCGTGTCCATCGCCTAATTGTCATCGACGACGAGTCCCGCCTACGTGGTATCATCTCCCTGTCCGACATTCTCAAATACGTCCTGCTGCACGGCACCCCGGACGATGATGACGCGCCCTTCTCCATGGACATCCGGCCGCCTGTTACGGCCAAGCCCCAGCCTGTCCAGCCTGTCGTGCTAGGGTAGCGGTGGACTGACCTGTCATTCCTCTGTTTGCTTTGTTTGTAGAAGGTGGAGGCGAGAGCACTACAATCCCCTATAGATTTGGCGCCACCTGTCTTGTCCCTCGACTGCTTTTGTGCTTTATATGATATATATCTCGGACTTGTAATTTTCTGATTGACCTAGGTTGCGCCGTTGTCTGTTGTAGGCTAATGCTTTTCTTGTCGCATCAGCCTGTCCTTGCGTTTATTTTTTCATAGAGACGCAGAAAGAACCACATAAAAGAATGACCAATCTATTACCAAAGAACAAAATAATCAAATTGTGAGGGGAATTACGGAGTAGAATAGGGAAAAGGGAGGATACAAGCATGCAGAAGTAGCAAAAGGTGCAGTTTACGGACCCCCAAATAGCCGATTGGTGCACCGAAGAACACAAACGAGACGATCTACTCCAGCATTGTTTCATCTTTGCTCGCGTGGCTGCGCTGACTCGTCAATTGTTTCGCCTGTGGAGCATCGTTCCCGGGTCACCGTCTGTTTTTGTTTATTTAACCTCAGCCCCTATGGAGCTGAAGGCGGGACCCCTCTGCATAAGGAAAAGGTCGGAGCATGCAACAGTAGAGATGGTCTGACGCCCGGAGAACGCGAAGCCGCTGTAATAATGGAGCCCAGTGTGTATTGTCTATTATCTCACGGTTCGTATTGCACCAAAAAAAAAAAAAAAAAAAAAGAGGTCCGCAGGACAAACGGCAGGTGCGACCCAGGTCCCCGCCCGTAGCTGCCTTGTCTGAGATACTCGCCCAACACAAAGGCCTTTTGACTTGGCAACAGTCTCCAAATCAGCAAAAGTAAACAAAATATCCCATTTGTGCCGATACAGCTTCTTCCTGCTCGCAACCACCCCACTTCCACCGCTGTCCGTGTCTCCTGCTTCGCTCTTCTCATTTCCTAGCCGTGCTATGCCAGCCGTATATCTCGTGTTCTTGTGCTTCTCAAGCTAGCCGGCCGCCCAGGGTGCTGGCCCCTGTGTATAGCAAAGCAGCGGCATCTCATCTATTTCACGCAGGCTTGCCGCCGGCCAACGGCGTCTCTGCCAGCTTCAACGCAGACCTCTGCTGGCGTTGCGAGCGAGCAGGAACTGGACATGGACTTTCTGATGCCACCACCAGCTTCATGTGCGAGATCTGACCAATGTGTTCCCTCTGCCCACTCCGCGTGGCAGCCTCGCAATCAAGGCCAGAAGGACTCATATCTGACAGATCCATTGCCCATTTCCGCAACAGGCACCACGGCTCCAGCGACTGCGGCACTGGCCGGATCTGGCTTCATCTTTCCTGGCTCGTCAGTCGATCGCTTGGGCATAGCCGAACCGCCGCCCAGCCGAAGTTATCGTGGCGCCGTACCGTGGACAAGTAGTGAGACCGGTGACCCGTTTGTCGATGGCGGTGAGGATGTGAACATGCCAGAGAGCAGCCGTCATCTTCTGGAATACAACAGCCTGGCAGACAAGGTTGGTGGCTGCAGTAGAATGCTGCCGCTGACTGAACCTAGCTAATACAAGGCTATCTCACAGTATGGTTTACCTCCTCTCTCGTTCGGCGACGATGCCGAGGAGTTCTCGGTACGTTCGCACGACGCGGGTGGTGTTGGCGTATGGCAAGCTGACTTTGATAGATCGGCCAGGACTCTCAGACGGCCGATACACGCGGCTGGTTTGCTCGTGCTTTTGGTAAACCACCAGCGTCCGTCTCGCGTCGGTCATCCCGGCAGTCTGCCAAATCGGACAAGAGCTCCAAGCACAAGCGAAGTGAAAGCGACACGACCGTCCTGGGCCAGAACAGCAAAGCCGACCAGCAGAGAGACACAAAGGATACGAAGGACGCCCTGAAACATGAGACACTGCAGTCGTTGGTTCGGCTGTGTGGCAAGAGTCTGCTTTACCTCCCCAGCGGGTACGCCACTCGCTCACTGACACTGCCAACGTGCATTCGTGCCGCGGCCCAATATCTTGTCCAGAATGGTGAGCACCCCTTTCCGAGCGAGACCGAGAGAGGACCATGAAAGCTAACTGAACCTTTTGCCCTTAGGCCCCGAGACTCGCGGCGTATTCAGGATTTCTGGATCGACACGGGTGGTTGGCGAGCTCTATGACTATTACTGTGTTAACATCGACGAGGCAGACATTTCTACGACGGTCCGGTCACCGAACCTCCCGTTCCACATCCACTGTAGTGTGCACGATGTGGCATCGTTGTTCAAGCGGCTCCTCGCCGGCCTCCCGGGTGGCGTCCTAGGCCATGTGTCATTGTTTGAAGCTCTGGTCAACATTTACAGAATGCTGCCGACTGGAAGCCAGGGATCTAACATGGCCGACCGCGACTTAGTCCGAGCCCGTCTCATTGCCCTGGCCGTCGGATCGGTCCCTTCGCCTCTGCAGCGAGAGCTGATCTGTGCCGTGTTCGGTATTCTTTGCCTTATCGGCCGTGCAGCCGAGGCGGCCGCTGCTCGTGGAGACGTCTACAACAGCCGGATGCCCAATTCTGAGCTCATGGGGTTCAGCGCACTGGGCATCATATTTGGGCCGCTACTTCTTGGCGATCATCTAAGCTTTTACTCATCGGACACAAGCGACGACGCCATCTCTTCGTTTTTTCTGCCTCAAAACTTTACCATCACTCCTTCTCCTCGATCGAGGACGGATCGGAGGAGGAAGAGCACTACGTCTGATAAGCGGTCGCTGATTGCAGCATCTCTGACGCTGGACAAGGTTCTTTTAGCGAACAACATCGCGGAGATGCTGGTCAAGAGTTGGACCCTGGTTGTTCAACAGATGGACAGCATGGCCATCATGCGGAAGCAGTCGTTGACCCAACGTCCGCCACTGGATGACCAGCTGAGAATTCCCAGAGCATTACGTCCCTCTAGGTCCGAGACGTTTTCCGATACGAAACAGCCGGTGGCAGTACCGCCAATCACCAGCTCTCATCGATCTAACAGCCGGGCGACGCGCAGCTCGTCAGTATCGCTCATTCGATCGAACACTACCCATGTAGCCGTGGGAAGCCAGCAGCCTCCTCCGTGGCCATTGTTTGGACGAACGGCCGAGAAGACCCCTGAAGGCTTTGCCTCCAGGATAGGGTCTGCCTTGAGCGGGCAAAGCGCGGTTGGCAGCGTGGCTGCAGCTGTCAGAAATATATCCGTGAAACAGGCAGTGGCGGCCTTGTCACCAAGTGCCGAGCTGGCACGGGCTGTTGGTGTTTCGTCGGGAAGTTCGGCTTCCAAGTCTGCTAGGCTTCCGTCACGAGTTCAGAACAACGCATCACCACCTCTTGACAGCGGCATGATCGTCCCATCCTGGAGAGCGAAGCTGAAGCCGGTGGACACCTCGGCTCAGTATACGGACACGACCACTGGCAATGCAAGATCGCCCTTGGATAGATCGCCCAGGAGAATGCCTCAAAACACGAGTGCGACGAGTTCGAGGCGATCTAGCTCAGGTGCTCTTAGTGGAAGTGATGGGTCACCATCAAAGACGGCAGCACTGATTGCGCGTATTATAAACCCTCGAACGACAGCTGCGCCAGTGGTACCGCAGTCAATGTGGTCGCCAGAGAGAGGTATTGTTGCCACCAGAACAGAGAAGAGCATTGCATCGACTGGCCGCGTAACTGCACTAGCCACAATGCCTTGGGCCAGCCCTGATGGAAGTGTTTTTTCTGAAAGCAGAAAGAAGTGGCTCCTACAGGCAAACGCTTCTCCTAGTACTGCCAAGGACTATAAGGAGCTTGCGCAACTATCTGCGACGACACAGAACGGACGTTGGCGTGCTCGGACAATGCCTTCTGCTATTGCAGGCGGTGCGAGGGATGAATCTCATATCGGTGGTCCATACCTCTCGAGACAGTTGAGAAACACAGAAAACCAACCGATTGAACCATGCCGCAGCCGACCGCAGACTGCGACGAGACCACCACTGACAGGGATGAGCGACAATCTTCGCTATAGGTCGGGTTTTGGAGTGGCCGTGGGCCTGAACGCCAGGGAACAGACACAGGCACTGGGCAAAGGATTTTGGATCAGTTCGGGACTGCAGCAACCGCCACTATCAGAAATCAAGAATGAGGCCAAAGGGGCTAACAGAACACAGCCAAAGAATATCAGCCCGACGCCGAGGCAGGCGAGAACAGACGCGGCAGTTTTGGTCGGGGCCGATGGACTGGGTGCAAAGTCGACAGGCGGAGGAACCGTGAAAGCGATGGCTGCTATGTTCGACAGCGCGGTCGGGGTTCCTGCGACCGAATCGAAACCATCGACACCCGTGCCGCTTGGACAGGCTCGCGATACTCCGCGAACACCCAACAGCATATCGAAATACATGACGAACAACTCACCAAAGCCGCGGACGGCGACGCCTTCGCCCCATTGCACGCCGAGGATATTGTTATCCCCACCGAAGGACACAAACGAAGTGTCAATGAGAGACCTGGCACGTGAACAGAGACGTCAGAGGCTATCTCGAAGCGAAGGCAGGAACAATTTCTCGGGCAATGCGCCGCTTTTTACTGTGCGCGGTCGAGAAGGGGCACGATCTGTCGATGGGAGTAAGAATACGATCGACATACACTTACAGGATGCAAGTGCCAAGAATGCAAAGGGAAGAAACGGGTTTGAGCTCCGGTCCGGCAGTTACGATGCCGACACGAACAAGGGGCCAAAGGAGGAGCAAAGAGGACGATCGCTAGTGTCGGATCGGGTCAGGCTCACGGAAGAGCTGTTCGGGTCGACATATACACCAGCTCGAAGCTCTCCACCGCTGGCACGTCGAGGCATTGAAATTCCCAGAACGGCTGGGCAGCATGCGGTGAGCCCAGTGCTACAGGCACAGTTGCGGGATCTGCGGCAGCAACTGGAAGCCAAAAGCGCAGAGTGCGCAAGTTGGAAGAAGAGGGCAGAGACAGCCGAAAGGGCGGTGGCAGAGCTGGACTGCTATGCATCTAAGCTGTATATGGTGGACGGTGATATGGGGAGCGAGGACGACGAGACGGATAGCAGCAGTGGTTCGGATAGCAGCAACATGACGGTTGTAGTTCACAGTCGGATGTCGAACGATTCGGTTCTACGGGTTCTGATCTAATGGGCAGGGTCAAGGAGTCAATGGATTATAGAAGGCCACGGCAAAGGACGGAAAGGACGGAAAGGACGGGAGGGGTGGAACAGGACGGAACAAGACATGACAAGACATGACAAGAGCATGAGTTAATGATGACGAGTTTCTTTTATTTACCCCATTGCTCGACAGATGGCAAAGTAGATACATGCTTGATGCTATCGTACATTTATGAAAAGGCCAAACAGGCACAACTTCGAGAAGCCACCACGGTCCACAGGGCGTCCGAAAGGACAGACAAACGTCGGCTTAGCGGACAAACCTGCGTTTGGGGGTGGCGATGCGGTGGGTGAACTTCCAGAGATGGCGATACTTTGGGCCCTGGTGCTTGGCTTCCCAACCGCGGGCCTTGCGAGGCGGCTTGAGCGAGGGGAGGCGAATGGGCTTGAGTTCGAGGTCGGCGCCGGGGACAGCAGCACGAGCCATGACGCCCTCAGTGCCAGCGTCCCATTGGGAGCGGAAGAGGGTGCAGCCGACGGTGGAGAGGCGGAACTTGTCGACGAAACGACGAACGTCGAAGCCATTGCGAGCTTGGGCGTAGGAACGAGTGAGGGCGTCGTGGTCGAGCGGCTCGAGGGGGTTCTGCTGTTCTAGGACGAGGACGGCGAAGCGGTGGGGAGCCGAGCCCTTCTGGGCGTAGGCGGGCAGCCAGGGCAAGACGAGTTGGGCGGCAGGGTCGAGGCGACTGAGCGGCACAGAAGCGTCCGAGGGTGCGAGCGGGATGTTGGCGGCGAGAAAGTGGCAGCGACGGGTAAACGAGTCAGCCTCCCAGTCGGGCACGTCGGCATCGACGACGACGACCGAGACCAGACGCATGCCACGGTCAAACACCTGCACGCGCAACCGCGGACACACCTCGCTGATGAGACTGTCGACAATGGCACCGGGAGCGACACTGTAGCTGCGGAAGAAGAGCTCGACGTCGGCGCGTGGCTGCAAAAGACCGGCTGGCAACAGGTCGGGCGCGAGGTGGAACTGGTCGATGCGCTGCTGCAGCAGGCGGAGAGGGCGGTCACGCCAGCGCTGTTCGGCGAGGTAGCGATAGATTGGTTTGTTCATGTCGCCTGGGGAGTTAGCGGGGGTGGTAGAGGGGGTATAGAGAAGAAGGGGGAATGGAAGAGGGAAGAGAGGAGAGTGAGGGGAGAGGAGGGTGAGAGGAGAGAAGAGGAGAGGAGAGGAGAGGAGAGGAGAGGAGAGAGGTGAAAGGAGACAAGGAGAGACAAGAGAGAAGAAAAGAAAAAGAAAAAAAAAAGAAAGAAAGAAAAGAAAAAAAAAAAAAAAAAAGAAGATCTACAGAAAGGGAAACGACAAACAAAGTCGATAGAAGAAATAAGAAGCAACACAGAAACGTGTTGAGCGCAACTCACCCAATCCATCTTCGAATCGCCGCTTCACCAGCGGATCGTTAATGTCGGCCAGGATCTTCAGCTCCTCCACGTGCTGTCGCAGACTGGCCAGCCTCCGCTGCCGGTACGGCTCGCCGCCCCGCGACGTGTTGGTCAGGCCCACCACGTCGCCCGTCGGGTCCGTGATCACCGCCTCCAGCTTTCGGATCTTGGCCGCCGTCGCCGCGATCTGCCGGAGCTTGTCTTCCCGGTCACTCTGCAGCACCTTGCGTGCCTCCTGGAAGCACTGGTATGGCATCAACTCAAACGGGACCGGGGAAGCCGGCGCCGACAGCGAGAGAGAGCCCATCAGGTCTGTCGCCGCCCGTAGTGCCGCCCGTCGCCGCCGCGAGCCCACCGGCGGCGTGCCACGTCGCATCAGCTCCTTCTCGGCCCACGGCAGCGTCGTCCGGTCCGGGTCGAGCTCCCAGCCCTCGAGGACGACCTGTTCGGGGGTTGTGGACGGCGTAGATGACACAGAGGAGGCCGTGTCTGGAGAGGCCGCCGTCGCCGTCGACGACAGCGGGCGGAATTGCTGTGCGGCGACGATAGGTCGGAATGATACCAGCAAGGTCGAGGTCGAGATCGATATCGAGGTCGAGGATGAAGCTGAGCCACGCAGGCACTGCACAAGCGGCCGTGCCGCCGGCGTGTACCTGGGCATCTTGCAGACAGAAAGAAAGAAGCGTGCCGGGGAGACTGGCGGGTGGGGTGCTGCAACGGCAGGGTCTCTCGTGTCGGCTCCAGAAATGAAGCTATTGACGATTCTTTTTTTCTTTCACACACTAAAGCCGATCGGCCGTAGTCATCACGTGCACAGTCACGTTAGCCTCCGTGAGCCTACGTCGTACTTGGTACACTCACTCTTTCCCGAGCAGTCGTTTGAGAAAAGGCACGTACGAGTATACGTGAACGAGACACCTGTCGTGGCTACCGCCCAATACCAGGCAGACGTTTGACCTCAACGGTGACAGCACCGGTTGTGGCGAAACCCCCAGCAAAGACTGCCGTCCTCGTGCGCACATCATACGAGAGAGTCGCGCTTGTTCTTCTTCTCGTGGGCTGCGGAGCACAATTGTATCATCTTTGTCTGTTTCCGGCGTTTTGTTTCGGGCGCCGTGTCAATTTTAATACGACCTTGTTAGGACGGCCGGCGCCTGGCCACTGCGCTAACCGCCGGCAGCATACTCGTACAGCGCCCCCAGAAAGACCCGTCCCTTCTCCAAACGCACCCCCGTTCCTTCTCTCTCCCATTCTTTTTGGGCTTTTCCTCCTCGCGACTTTCTCCTCGCCCTCCCTCTTCATTCCCCCCGACTGCTCGCGCTCAACCGACATCGCTTTCATCAACGTCCGCCCGCGCGCTACAAGACTCGACCACATCCTCCTCCCGTCTACGGCCGACGTCACAGACGCTCATCTGCGTGTCACGCCAGCCCATCTGCTCCCGCCAACGACAGGACGACAACGCGCAGAAAGTTGACAATCCGACAGCACGGGTACTCTGCTGCGCAGTAGCGAGCAGACCGACCAGAACGGCGGAAAATAACCTTGTCTAGGCCGCAGAGCGCAGCTGTACGCCCTTCTCGTCGCGCCCAACCGCCCCGAACGTTGCCCTAAAACGAGCAGCCACAGCCACCCAATCAACGCCGAACGGCCCCTGTACACCGACCCCGGCCCCCCTACAACCTTTTTTTTTCCACTTAAATTTTCTTCCAGTTGTTTTCTCCTCTCTTTTCCCAACCAAAGCTCACCCGTCGTACCCAGAGACTCTACTTTCCGTCCATTCCCATTCCATCCTTCTTCCGTCTGGTCCTCTCTCTCTCCTCCAAATTATGCTGTAACCTGGCGGCACTCTTGTTAAAGCAAGACGACCGGCAAGGGAGAGAAAGGGAGACGACTCGAATATGAGGCCACTCGTCTCAGCGTAGTAAAACAACATAACCAGAGGGAAACAAAAAAACAGACCGTCAGCTCTGCTGCTTCTTTCGCAGCCACAGGACCAGAGCGTCGCGCTGCCAGCGACTCACCGGGTATGCAAAACACTCCTCTCCCTCCTGACCACACCTCTGCCCTCTGCCTTGCCCTTTGCTTTCTGCGGCTTCGACCACAGTGCTTATAGCCGCCGGCACCATTCCACGCCCCTCCGACGCAACACAACGCGTCTTGTCTCACCGCTTTATTGCATGCGCACACACTCCTGTACCTTTTATCTACCGTTGCTGCCTCGAGCTATAATTGTCCTCTCCTTATCGCTCCTACCCTCCAATTCTTATTCGTCTGCTCGCAGAAATGAATTGCGCGGCAGCGGTATAGAAAAGCGTGGACGAGGTGGCTGAATCCGGATTTTTTTTTTCCTTTAAAAATAATGAGAGGGCAGAGAAGCACAGAGCAAGAAAAAGAGAGGCAGCCGTGAAAGAAGACGACCCAGCAGGAGAATGGGACAGAGGCAAGAGCCGTGGCCGGAGCAGAAAGAAGCCGCCTTGACGGGAGTAACGCTTATGATGCTTGACTAAAGAATCTGGGACGAGCCAGAACCAAGAGAAAAAAAACACGTTAAGTGAGGGCAAATTAAATGCTCAACTGATTGCTCGTCTCTATACACGGGGACAGGCATGTGAAAAGAGACAGAGAGAGAGGGAGAGCTCGGACACAGCAGCCGACGGCATCAACCAGAGAAGGAAGACGCGACAAAGCTACGCATTTCGGTTTGGCATGGTGACGGCATGGGTGGCGCGATCTGGTCCGGCCATCGTTCCCCTCTTCTTTCCCAAATCCTTCACCTTGGCGTCGACCGTCTAGTCAATCTATTCGCTCCCTGCAGGCGGGAATCTATCCCGGCAAGAACAACAGAATCACATCACAGAAGCGAGCAGCCTGCCTCGCCACCCCTGCCAACAACCAGCGATTGTCTCTGCGAAAACTGCGCTGTTTCCGCGCTTCTAGCACCAGAAGCTGCCTTATTTTGCCTGCAGGCCCCACCAAACGCCCGAAGATGGCCTAAAACGGCCTAGTCACGGCAGAGTACAGCCGAAATCACTTTTGCACAAGTGTTTCGGCGACTTGTCGCCTTGTCGCTGGTGTCGCCCCATGCTTCCCGGCTCTCTCTGGCTCTCTGTCTCTGGCTCTATGGCTCTCTGGCTCTCTGGCTCGGTTTTCCTCATTGGCTTCTGCTTGCTCTTGTCTCATCGGTTCAGTGGGCCTGCCCTGTTACAGCACACTTACTGCGCCGAAATCCACTAAAGCACGAAGCTTCTGACCACTAACTCTGTTCTCCACAGACTTGCCCGCACTTGTCTAGTTTTGGACTAGCTCCTCCTTTCCGAACAGGGATCCCAACGCTCGTATGCATCACCATGAACTCTTTTTTCACGTGACGTCTTGTTCAAATTCACTTACAATCGTACAGAGTGAAGCATAATGGCTCAACAGGGCGCCGGGACTCCTGGCTGGCCCATCAATTACGAAGATGGCCACGCCTTTTCTCTCTCACACTCGGTCGATAATGTTGACGACCTCCTGTCTCTGAACACACTGCCCCAGCACCAGCTGAATGCTTGGCAACATGCAGACGTGCCAACCACCCAGGCCTATAGCCACGGTCAAACCGCCCAGTTTTCCATGAGCGGCCACCCAAGCCAACCTGAGTACTCTGACATTGTTGGGGCAGGCCATCTGCATGGAAATGCAGCGCAGGCACAACAAAGCTGGCAAGCATACCAGCTTCCTCCGCAGGCCAGCCATTCGCCGCCACCAAATTTTGCAAATTCTCATGGTTCTCATGGCTTCGATCCAGCACAGAACTTCGGGGGTTCCATCACTGGTCCGGCCAGTGGCATGGCCTTTGGCAGCCAGGGGTTTCCGACAGCTGACGAAACGATGGGCGGCATGTCATTCCTTCCAGAGCAAATTGGGGATAGTCAGCAGTGGCATCAGCAGCAGCAACAACAACAGCAGCAGCAGCAGCAGCAGCAACAACAGCAGCAACGGCATCAACAGCAGCAACAGCAACAACAACAACAGCAACAACAACAACAGCAACAACAACAACAGCAACAACAACAACAGCAACAACAGCAACAACAGCCGCATATCCTTATGCAAAACCGTGGAGAGATGTCGGGCTTTGCTTTCTCTGGGCCTGGCGATGCAAGCTCTATTTCTACGGCCTCGCCTGCCGCCCAGACTACTGCAGCCGCATCGAACATCGGCAGCCGGATGGAAACGCGGCAGGCTTCATACCAGAATGCAGCACAAGCATGGCAACAACATCACGATGGCCAGCAACCAAGGCAGCCCATGTTGCCAGTCCAGCACACAAATGTTGTCTCGCAGCAGCAGCAACCTCTACAGCAGTCTATGCCATCGGTATCGCAGCCGTTGCAGCTATCGACAGCGCCCCAGATGGCACAGGTTTCACAGGTGTCGCCTCCGACTCCCGCAGTTGCCGTTCAGGCAGCAAAGCCGGCTGCAAAGCCCAAGACTACCAGAGCTTTAAAAGCCAAGCAACCAGCTCAGACGGTGCAAGATGCCCAACAGATGCAGTCCCTCGATGCGATGCAGCCAATGCAATTCTCTCAGGCACCGCCGATCCAACAACAGATGTACCCGCTACAAGGCAACGAGTCTCAATCCAATATTCAGCAACAACAATTGGCAGGCGGGTTTCGGCAGGCGCCGCCACAGCAATCACAGGCTCATCCAAGTAACTGGCAGCAGTCTAATTCTGGTCTAGCACACACGGAGGCCCGTTTTCAAGGCCATATCAACCCAGAAGCTTATAATCAGAGCCCGCCACCATCGTCGTCTGCGACTCCACAAGGATGGTCAGAGCAGCAGTTTCAGCAACATCAGCAGCAGTATCAACAACAATTCCAGTCGCCTCCGCAACAGACACAGACACGGACCCAAATTCAGCAGCTGCAGGCACGGCAGATGGCAATGCAACAGCAGTTATTGCAAAAGCAACAGCTCCAGCAGATGCGACAGCAGCAGCAGATGCAGCAACAACAGCAGCAGCAACAGCCTGCATCTTTTGCCCAGCTACAAGCAGCTCAAGCACCCCCTGTGGGCCAAAACAGACCCGCGCTATACTCTGCTTCTCCGGCAACTCTACCATCAATTTCTAGTTATTCGGCCCCGCCTCCGAAGCCCAAGCCGGCCAAGCCGACATTTAAGAAAGCAAGCCTGGCAGACTCTCGTCCGAAGCTGATTCCCCACCTCGTTAGTGCTGCGGACACTTTGGAGAGAAACCAGTTCTTTCCGGGCGTGCCATTTCTGGCGCTTGGTAACATGGTGGACATCGAGCCTCCTACGACCACGATCGAGCCGGCCGTCCAGCCGGACCCGACCAAGGAGCTAGGAAGGAAACATTTCCCTGGGCGTAAGGGAAATCTTCCCTGCGAAATTATTGCGTATTACGATCGACTTGTCAGCACTCAGCCCTCGGAGAAGAAAGATGGATTGATCGCCGAACTCCGTAGCAAGCTTAAGAGCCAAGGAAAAAGTAAGCTGTCTGCTTCCATCTGGCTATTCGTTATTCGCTAATCGGTTTGTTCTACAGTGCTACTTCCCAAGGTATACAAATTTGCCTCTCTGGGCGATCAGCCCAAACGGTCGACACATGGCGCAACGATACAAGGACGGAGCCCTGCGGAAATGGACTCTCCCGATAGCGACGAGGAAGAGGAAGAAGAAGTGAGTTAATTAGCACTTTGGCCCGGAAGACTGCTTAAGTTGCTGACAAAAACAAGGTACGCAGTGCTACGCGTCCAGATGATCCTGCCGATGCAGCAGCTTGGGATGCCATCGGCTTCGTCCATGTGGAAAACAACAGTCCGCCAACGATCAAGCGGGCTGTGAAGAACTTTGGCGACTTCATCAAAGGCATCTACGATGGCATCAAAGAGACGAAGGAGAAGCTCAAGAAGGCCGAAGAGGGCAGTTCCAAGGAAGCTGCCGATACGTTCAAGAAGACGCTCGCTTCCAAACAAGAGCTGCTACTCCGTGCGGTGGATGCTGCCGACGAAAAGGGACACGAACAGGTGTTGGAAAATCTAGGCGGCAACGGCCCTTTGGTGGCCAACCTCGTGTCCGCCCTCAGAGATTGCGTCAATGCGTCTGATTTCGTCGGCAAGCTTCCCAAGACGTTGCTTCGTTTCATGTCGCAATTCACCACAGTGACAGACGAAATGCTCAACCAAAAGCTCAAGTTCGACAAGATCCAGAAGCGGTTCATGACCAAGGGCGACGATGAAGTCAAGGAACTGGTGGGGGAGATTATCTCGAAAACCGTGCATCGCAAATCAGAGCGACCTTCGGGGCCGGTGGTAGCCTCCGCATCGGCTTCTACCCTGGGCTCGCGGCCGGCCAGCCGAGTCCCGTCAGATCCCCTGTCGGCTAAGAGACCTCGGGAAGAGGACAGCGACTCTCGCTCGACGAAAAAGGTGGCCACCAGCTCAGGAACCCCACAACTTGTCGGCAGACCTGCACTGGCAAAAACAACAACTCCCGCCTCTGGTGCTTTTCCGACAGCGCTGTCAGTATCGAAACCATGGGCTGGCACTGCTCTGCTGCCGGGGAAGTCGAGGCCTAACCTCAAGCCTTCAGTCCCCAAGGCCGATTCTAAGGGGGACCCTTCGCATCTGGCATCGTCGGTCAAGACAGAAACGAGCAAGGAGTCAGGCAGAGTAGTTGGCACAAGCGGGTCCGGCTTGGGATCTGTCAGGCGTGACCCCCCGGAAGCAGCGAAGCCGAGCGACCAGTACAAGATCAAGAAGCTGTCCGCACCCAAAGCAGAATCGTCGTCTTCGGCCGCTAGCCAGTCGAAGTTGGGCGCATTGCTGGACGAAATTTCCATGGCGAAGAGCGCGGCACCGACAGCACCGACATCCGAATCGTCGGGCGAGAGCTCGGCACCGACAGAGTCGGCCGAGGAGAAGGCCAAGCGTCTCCGCAAGGGGAGCAGGAGGAAGCTGCGGGTTACGTGGAAGACTGGCGACGAGCTGACTGAAGTGCGCGTCTTCACCAAAGACAAGGACGAGGACGAGGGCAGAGCTAACTACCTGCTCCGTGACGCGGGTGACGACCGGTCGGAAGGTCTGGCGCTCAAGCGCAGCCTCAAGAAGGGCGTCAAGTTTGACGAGGAAGAGGAAGAGGACGGCAGCAGCAGCGCAAACGGCAACAACAGCAGCAGTGGTGACGATGACGATGAGCTGCCGTATCGGCCGTGGTTTGAGCCCTCGACCGTCTCCTTTTCGGCGATCCCGGCGGAGAAGAGGGAGAAGACGTTTAGCACGCGTGGAGGCAGCATCCCGGTGCAGACGGACGAGCAGAAGATCATGGCCGAGCGGGAGAACACGGTTCTCATGGCCGTGTATACCGATCCTGCCGACATCCCACCGACGCCGAAATCGCCAGGACCAGCGGGCGAGACAGCTACTGGAGGCCCAACAGGACTAACGCTTCCGACGAACGACGCCAAGATCCAGGAGCTGCAGGTGCGCTGGAACGAGGAACGGACGATCGGCTCGGATTGGGCGGCCTGGAATGCAATCAGCCGAATGGACAGCCGGCGGAAGCAACAGCCCGGAGCCAAGACAGCACGGACAGGACGGAGCATTTCTGCATTCAATGGACCCAGAGCGGAAGAAACCGTGCGGCTGCTGGGCTCGAGCACGATCAAAGGATGGACAGGCTTTCCGGACCTCTCAAGAGTGTCGTCGCGTCGTCCCTGGCACGAGTACACGGATGCAGCGATGCAGAAGGCAGTGCGCGAAGTGGAGGAGGTGGTGCAGCAGCTCAAGTCGAAGCCGTTTCCGGCGATCGAACCGCCCGAGTACATTACCAATCCAGAGCGGCAAAAGGAATGGTGGACGGGATACAACCGGGATGCACAACGCGAGAAGGCCCGTGTGGCAGCAGCAACGGCAGCAGTGTCTCAACAAGTCCCAGCAGCACAAAACGGACAGCAACAGGATGCAGCAGCTGCTTGGGCAGCAGTCTATGCTCAGTTTGGCCAGCAGCAACAGCCACAGCAAGGCAGCGACCAGCATAATGCCTATGCTCAATACTGGAACACCATGGTTCAACAGCAGCAGCAGCAGCAGCAATCTCAGGCAGCCGTGCAGACGACAGCAACAGGCGACTCCAACGCCCAGCTCCAGGCGCTATTGGCAACGCTTGGAGGAGCACCACAGGCGACCCCAGCCATGGCGCAGATGCTGCAGCCAGGCACAGTCGCAGGAACTGGAGATGCCAATCAGGCCTACATGCTCTCACTGGCACAATGGGCCGCGGCACAGCAGCAGCAGCAGGCCGAGCAGGCAGGGGGGTTCGGCGGTGCAACCGACAGTAATGGGGCCGGCAAGCTTGCGATCGGGGCTCACGGCCGCAAGCGGGAGCGCGAACGGGACTGGGATAAGGACGAGGATCCGTCGACTCCAAGCCATCTGCGCGGTATCAACAGGGCCCTCATCGGCACCAAGGCATGTGTTTTCTGGGCCAGCGGCAAGTGTGCTAAAGGCGACAAGTGCACGTTCCGGCATGACTGATGTTGACGGCAGCGGTGGGGAGAGACTGTACGATACCAATTTGTGTCTCGGTGGCTTTCTTTCTGTTTGCCTCGGGCTGGACAAAAGGAAAGCGGTTTGGGGCGTTTATTGTGTATATGCGTTTTTGTGTATATGCATGTATGCATGTATGCATTTATAGAACCAGGCAAGTGGGAAAAGAGCAAGCAGCAGGGAGCACCTGGCTGCACATAGTCCATAGCGATTCCTGCCTATATTTAGGCGGAGACGATTAGATGTAACAGAATATCTTTCATTGGCTTGTGGTCACAACCAAGTAAACACACGTGCAGGCATTTTGTTCTGATATTGTCTGTAGGTTCCGAGACAGAGCCCCAAAGCAAATATATATAGAAATATCTTACGGAGTATGTAGTTCGTACTAACAGATACAACGACGAAGTCCCAAGGACCCAAACAGAAAAAAAAGCAGGAACCGTACTCCGTCCTATGCTGTGTAGCAAGCTTCACAGAAACACGCCGAGACACTATCCGACCCTTGTCTCATACAACGCCGAGAACTGTCTGCTTGGGGGTATCGCTGGAGGAGACAGCATTGAAACGGACATGGGGAAACGAACTGCCGCCAGCTTCACAGCTCACGATAGTCACTCGGACGTATCCGCTTCGGCTTGTTGAAGTGGCGGTGGGGATTTATCGGCTTGCGGAAATAGGCGTCGTCTTCTTCGACGTTTTCGCTGCTGGCTGCCACGATGTTCTGGAAGCCACTGAACCGCTGCGGTTGCGGCGGTTGCTGTTGCTGCTGAAGCTGTTGTTGATGCTGCTGCTGCAGTTGTTGTTGGTGCTGATTAATGTAGCCGCCGTTTCTGTAACCTCCACCGGTGGCATTCATGTTTCCCCAGCCCTGCTGAAAGCCGTTGTTCCCATTCATGTTCATCTGCCCCCAACCTTGCTGAAAATTGTTGATACCTGCACCATAGCCGCCACCGTTGGCGTTCATCCCCATGCCGTTCATCATAGGATTCATCATGTTCATGTTGCCCATGCCCATGCCCATGCCACCCATATTGGCCATATTAGCCATGTTGCCCATGCCGTAATTCATCGGCATACCGCCAAACGGCATCATGCCCATTCCCATACCCGCCATTGCGTTCATGCCACCCATCCCGTTCATGCCAGTCATGCCGTTCAATCCACCCATCCCGCCCATGCCGTTCATGCTAAATCCACCCATGCCATTACCGGCCATCTGCTGCTGCAGCGCCTGTTGTTGTGCCTGCTGTTGCTGCTGCATCGCTTTAGGTGCTTTCGGTATCGCAGGATTTTCAGCTTCGTCTTCTGCCGGTCGTTTTTTCGGGTTTGACTGCCCGCCTGTAGACGCAGCACCGCTGTCGGAACCCGATTGCTGGGATGCCGTCGGCGATGGTGCGCTTGTCGCGCTCGTGGTCGAGACCGCTACAGTGGCTCCGGCAAGGGGCGACTTCTTCCCCTGATCATCACCATCAGCAGCTGGCTTTGCATCCGCGGGCGACGCTGCCGCCGTGCTAGGGGATCGTCTTGCAGCCTCCTCGATGCCATCTTCGCCCTCTTCCTCGGTCTTCTTCTGGCTCGCCTCTTTTTCCTTTTGATACGTCTGGATCTTTCCCTCGACCTCGTCGTCCGGCTTCAAATCATCGATAAGTACACCCTCCGTCTGGCAGCTGGGACAGACGAAATCGCTCTCGAATAGCGCATTGGTGATACAATCATTGCAGAATGTCTTGCCACAGCACGGAGTTTTCATTGGTTCGAGGAACAGCTTGTTGTCGATTGGGCATTCCAACCCAAGCTCCTGCAGCGCTTTGTCCGCCCGTGCCGCCACTTCCTGAGCGGCGGCAGCAGACTTCGTCTGGGCTTGAAACTTATCCCAGGATGCCTTGTCCGGTTCGGCGATCACAAAATCGCCGTCAGCGTTGACCATGATGCCAGACGGCGCCTTCGTGTCTTCGTCAGCAGCCTGTGCCAGCACGGCCGCCTTGTCGACCGTTTTCAAAAAGGACCTCGGTATGCCAGTCGTGCGCTTCACCCGTGGCCGGTTATCGTATTCCGGATTGTCGTTGGTAGGACACAGCTGGATCCAATGACCCTTCTCACCGCACCGGTAACAAATGTAGCCCTGAGGAGGGTCATGGTCTGGAACGTTAGCCGGACGCCGAGTTCCAGGCTTGAAGATGGGAGTTTGACTGCAATACACGTTAGCTGTTGAACTTCCAAAGTCTCATAGTATGAAACTTACTGCGACATCTCTTCCTGCTGCGCGTTCCATTGCTCTGACTGGGCGGCGAACATCGCTGCCAGCTTCTCATCCTCCGTCATGGCATTGTTCATCTGCTCAATGGCGTTCGAGGTCGCCTTGGCAGTGGCCTTGGCAGTCTGCTCCCGGCGCGATGCATTTTTCGCGTTCACAGGCATCTTGCCCGACACGTATCTTGCAGCACGGCCGGCGCCAGGCTTCATCGGCGGCAGCCGACGGGCAATTACCGTGGTCGAACGCGGAATGATAGTAGTGTCATCATCGTATTCTAAGCAATCAAAGCATAAATAATCAGTAAACACATAACATGTAGCTTTGGACAGTGCCGGTGGCAGTCAGCACCACATTATACAGCCTGAAGAGCTGTATCATGGTGAGCCCCTCCGTAGTTATCTTACCTTCTTTCCCGTCCTCTGTGTAAATGGCAAGGTCGAAGTCTGTGCCGTCTCCAAGGCCGCTCTTCAAAATTATATCCCTTTTGAGCTCAAACACCGATATACCGGTGCCGTCGAATTCGACCCGGGTAGGTTCCTTCTGGGACTTGAACTTGAAGTATACCGAGGACGACATTTTGGCGTGATGGACGTGCGTCGAGAGGATGGTAGTTGGTCAGTTTGCCCTACAAGGAGCTGTCTTCGAGACACTGTCGTTGGACTGATGGTAGCGTCTGCGGGAAAAGACCTGATTGTGTGAACGTGAACAGTGCAGTCCACTGTTGACGAAATGTTCTGGGCCGTAGGTGATAGCTGGAAGGTACAGAGGGAAGTATGCGAGGGGAATTGAGGAAGATGGATGATATGCAGTGGTGATGTTGCAAAAAACCCTCCCCGAATCTAGTTTTTCTGCTTTTTGACCTGGCTTCTTTGTCTTTTGGGAATTGTCGAGCCCGTTCCCTTTCTTATTTCAACTTGCGAAATGTAGTGAAATAGTCAAATCAATTTCTGGTTGATATTCATGGAAACAGAAGGAGAACAAGTCAAACACCGAAGTGAGTAGTACAAAGGCGTCAAGCAAACGCTCGATTACCGATAAAATGTATCTTAAATAGGAAAAAGAAGAAAGGAATGCAGTAGCAAACGAAAGGACAATCGAAGAGAGCAAGAAATGCTGTTGTTCCTCCACAATAGCAACCTTTGTGACTCTCTCGCGCACATGGATTGATTCTCCCTATTGAGCAAACACTCCCTTTTTACTTTGTTAGCATAGACAAAGATATCCAGCCTACAGCCGACAGCCGACAGCGGGCACGCGCGTTGATCACGAAACGTCGCGACGCAAGCCGATCAAGCCGCCAAAACGCAAAGCCGAAACCGGGAGGTCGCCCACGAAAAATGGGTTCCTTCTCGTCAGAGCTGGAGGGAATGGACAGATTGGAAGTGTTGACGAAGAAGTTCTGACGCTGTGACAAGGAGAATAAAAGGAGAGAAAGATGTATGATGTCCTCGTCACGTACGGACGTCGTAAGCAAGGGATGAGGCAAACGAAGGAAGGGAGCAGACGAAGGGAGGAATAGAGGAGAAGGGGAAAGAAAAGGATTTGACACTCGGCAATAAGTAAGCACTTTAAAAGCCACGTGACGGCTAATGGACAAATATATCGAATCACGTGACAATAAGAGCTAACCTACTCGAGCACAGCTTCAAGAGTGTTGAAGAAGGAGAAAAATCTCATGGCCGTCGGTGTTTAGACCAGTCCGTCCTCGGCTAAGAGTGTCGGCAGCTGCAGCACCCAAGTTTCAGTGCTATGGCCAGCCGCCTCAAGCAAGTCGCTGCGGCCGAAGGCGAAGGACGGGACTCGAGAAAGACAGTTTGCAATAAGAAAGTCGACCCATTTCTAAGCAGAACACCGAGGGCTGGCACTCGTCTGGTATGACGTATCACACCTTCCGTTCAGCTGACTCATCCAGACGTTGTCGTCAAGAGCGGCGTGACCTTTTTACCACCTGACAGCCAATTTTGGATTAGTGGGCAGATCGGCCATGCGATGATTGGCCTACGAGAACACTTCGGACTTTGGGGAAAGTCGGGCGAAACGGAGGAGCAAAGTCAGCGAAACGGAGAGTATCTTAAGATCCTTTTTTGCTTGCAAATGGTCCGACTGATCGGGTGTTCTTCGTAACAGGGGAATATCTTACCCCTCACTTGGCTATGTCGTGGTCCATTCGAATGCTACCCTTGCACTGCATACAACAATCTGCCAACATCGAGAAAAAAGCGCCTGATCACGTCTGCCCTTCTGTATCTTATTATCGTGGTCACCAATCTCCGTCGTCCCATAACACTTTTTTCTGACCGTCTCCACCATTTTCGCCGCTCCCACTTTTTTTCCGCAACGCCTTTCGCATATTGTTCCGATCTTCCAATTCGTCCGAGTCTTAAAGCAATCACAGGGTGTTTCTTTCTTGACCGGTCTCCTTCCCCTCATCTCTCCCTCTATATATTGCCTTCGATGACAATTGCCATCTCGTGACGGCCTTAGCCTCCTGAGCCTCTGATCTTTCAAGCTCTCCCGCTCTGTGTCCGATATTATCTTCCGCTACAGTGTCTACTTCCGTCTGCCTGCTTACCTCGGCACCGTTCTTGCCACTCTTCTGGCTCTCCCCTATAGCATTTGCCCTCTGCTAGCCAGACCAACGACGACGCAAAATGGTGCTCACACATACGACTAACGACGTCTACTCACACCCGTTCCCGACTGTCACATTGGCTTACTTCCTCCGGTACTGCTCGCCACAGCTCAACCCGTTTGCCCGCCATGTGCTTAGCACCGACACGATCTCAAGCCGGGTTGACGCGGAGACCGGACGCCTGCACACGACCCGCATCCACCTGAAGAAGTCTCGGCTGCCCAAGGCTGTGCTGAAGCTGCTGCCCACGAGCGTGACCGGCGGCATGACGGACAAGGCGTCGTACATCCTCGAGACGAGCGTGATCGACATGCGCGAAGGCTGGATGCGCTCCGAGAGCCGCAACCTCAACTACACCGGCATCCTCTCTGTCGTCGAGCAGCAGCTGTACACGACGTCTCCGCCCGAGTCGCAGGGGCAGGCGGCTGCGACCAGCTCGACTGGGGTCGAGACCAACGTCATCTTCCGCTCACGGCTAGGCGAGCGCATCCGGGAGCGGTTCGAAAAGGGCCAGCACCGGTACCAGCAGTTCAAGCAGCAGGCACAGCAGCATGTGCAGCAGTCCGCCGTCGACGACGCCCACTCGGGCTGGTTCAGCACCGGGTGGGTAAGCGATCTGGGCGCCAAGGGCGTCCAGCGCAGCATCGAAATGATGGCGTCTACGAAGACACAAGACCAATTGGGCAAAAGCCGCGAAGGCATGCGCATGATCCTCGAGCGGCTGCGCCAGACAGGCATCATGGGCGTGCTGGAGCTGCGGCGGCGGGCTATGGAGGGCAACCTCGAGGCATACGAAATCCAGTGAATGCTCACTGGACCGCTCGGAAAGGGACTTGTGAAAGAGCACCCCTTCCGTTCTTGTTACTGCTGTCAAGCCGAAAGGATGACAGCACGCAGCAGGATACCGCAGTTTATGGCCAGGAAGGCAAAAGCACGGAAACGGAAAACAAAGGCGTTCATCAGGAATCTACGGTTGCTATATTCGAGCACGGGAGCCCATTCATTCGTGGTCATTGGCGAGAGGCTCTGACTCTCTGGCGTGTTCTCTCTCTATATTCTCTTCCGTTTCAAGTTGGGAGTGTTGATGAACAGGGTGATGTCTTGAGACGTGTATGTATGATGAGTATGTTGTTAAAAACACTCCCCTTTTTCTTGTTCTTTTTCACATCGGGAGCATAAGGGCATTGCTACGGCAGGCGCTCAATTTACGGAAAGGACAGGGTAGTCAGCCCTAAATGTGTCGCATATCAGGCTCAAAAAATATCAAAATCCTTACAAAAGTATACAGTTAACTATCGGTTTTTGCGTATGTCCGTATTATCATTTAGATCGGCACACGTCTCCAGCCTTCATACTCCATTGTGTAAAATTAAATCATCAGCGTCACAAGAAGAGCGAGTCCCGCAGAGAGGCTTGCGGCCAATGGCAGACTCCTAGCCGTCGCTTCGCTCGTGACAATAGCACTGGCGGCAGAGCTGGTCCTAGTAGAAATGGAGCACGAAGTGCCGTTCTTCTTGTTGACAGTGGCATAACCCTGCGGAGCGTTGCCGTTGCCCAGATCACCAGTAGGCTGTGTGACGTTGGCATCTGTGGTGAACGGCTCGGTCGACGAAAGGCTGGAGACGCGTCCCAAGAGGAACTCCAGTTGGCGGTAGGCCACACTGGGCGCGTACTGTGGGATCATGTGGCCGGACAGATCGACCGCCGCATACGTCAGGCCGCGCTCGGTATGGGCAGTGCCCAGAATACCGCTGCCGGCCATCGAGGCCTCGACCGGGTCGTCGTGGTATGGGACGAACAAAGGCTCGGTCGGCGGCGACTGGAAGCCAAGCTTTCCACCCCAGGTCATGTTCTGGATGGTCAAGAGGGTTCCGTTTGCGATCAGCACAAAATCAAGAGCGCCATGACCGATGATGACGTTCTTGGTAGCGTCGATGACCTTTGGCAGAACCGACAGGCCAGACGGAACAGACGTGTCAGTGCCGTCAACAAAGACATTGACATCCGTGCACTCTGCCCAAGTCATGTTGGGCGCGTGGATGGCCTTCTTGACATCGTCACGGTCGAAGTAGAGCTGTGCTCCATCTGGCAAATAGCCAAGCGTACCGGGGACTAATACCAAAAAGTTGTAAGCTTTAGAAATCACGGCGATTGGAGGGCAGGAGCCAGTCTTACAGCCAAGAACATCCCACAGCAGGGGGCAGGTCGTGGCGACTTGGTAGATATCCCAGCAAGGGTTCACCAGCAGAGCAGCGCCGATAATGTCGTTGTAGATGTTTTCGCAGTCGTCGTAAGTTGTTCCAGTGCTGTCCTGGCCGGGAAGGATCGTTGGCTGCTGCCCTGAAGGGGGGTAGACGAGGTATTTGCTCAAGTAGTCTGAGTAGCCGCAGCTATCACTGCGGTTGTGGATATCGGCGACAAAGCTGTCGTTGAAAGGAAACAGGCCCGGCCAGTAGTCGACAAATGGGGTGGCTACAATGGTGTTCTGGATATCGTTGTAGCCGATGACGGGGTCGTAGATCATGACGCCATTCAGATTGTAGTAGGTCGTGTCATTAGCATCAACCATAGCGGCCGCAATGTACGGGCAGTACATTCCACTAGTCTTTGTTAGTTGCCTGATGACAGGTGATGACAGGTGATGACAGGTTGAGAAACAGGAACGATGAACATACGCATAAGACTCGCCAGCGATGTAGACCTTGTAGCCCTGGAGAGAGAAGAGCTGGGCAAAGTTCTTCCAGAAGCCGAGAAACTGCCGGGCAACATCCTCTTCGCTCGTGGCGGTTGGGGTGCCGACAGAGAAGCCGGTGCCCACGGGCTGCTCAATGTAGACAATGTTGGAGAGCTTGTTCCAAGACCAGGTGTTCTGCACCGGCAAATAGGTTCCATACTGCCAAATGAACGGGCCGTTTTCCTGGAGAAGGCCCTCGAGGGAAGAGCATCCCGGCTAAATGAAGATTGGTCAGATCCACACATTCACAAACTTTCAATAATTGAAGTTGGCAGCACTTACGCCACCATTGAGCCAAATCACAATCTCCTTCTTCGCGTCTTCGTTTTCCGATGGGAAGAACCACCAGAACAGCTGATTCGGATCGCTGGCATTGCTGGAGAGGGGGAGCGACCCAGCATAAGATTCGCCAACGTCAAAGCTGACGTCCGGAATGGCTGTACCATCGACGGCATAGCCTTTAAGGGGGGTGTTAGGATGTAGACGACGCGGAAAGAGAAACAAGGGCAATCTTACTGGAGGTCTTGTTGTTGAGGAAGAGGAAGTCCTTGGAGGTTGTGCGCTGCTCCAGACGCTCATCCAGCTCGCTGGCGTAGGGCGCGCGGTTATGGAAGCTGTTCAGGATAGCATCTGACTTGCCTACATGTCGCAGACTGCGACCCGCTGCTGATGTTACGGAGACAAGGGATGCAGCAAGCAGCAGAGGCTGCAGGATGCTATTTTGCTGCCAACGCATGGTGCCTTTCTGTGCGGTCGAGAAAGAAGCAGGAGAAACAAGAGATCTTGGTTGAGGATGCCTGCAGCGTTTCGCGTTGACGAGGGGGCAACAGCTCATTTATGGGACCGAGAGCAACAGAGCTCCGATCTGCAGGTCCGCCGAGGTCCAGCAAGCATATACGGGTAGTACGAATAGTGAACACAGCAGTGTGGGGACGACGTTAGTCTAATGCCCGTTAGTGAAGATAGCAAGGCCTAGCTACGAGTTGTGTACTGTGTATGTAATGCAAGACAGTTGCACTTTCTTATCGGGGCGGGCTCGCTCCTGCCCCATGTCTCATCTCTCCATTGACGCGTCTTAGCAGGCACAAAAGAGCGAGAAGGAGGGCCGATACCGCGCGCGCGCCAAATTGAGTACGACATAGCAATGAACCCGGAGTGCAGCACTGTCCTTGCAAACGATGCCGGTGGTAGTAATAGGCCCCGTCGGTGACGAAGAGGGTATGTGCACTGTCATCCAGTAAAGTAATGGCTGGCACGAAAGATAAAGAGTGGGCGCTGCAAGCGGGCGGCCCCTCCCAAAGCTTAGCCAGCCTGATCAGGCAGGCGGGACACCCTGGTGCGTGGGAGCACCTACCTTTCTGGGAAGCGAATGCTGTTAGCATGCGATACTGCAGATCATAGCGCCTCTGCTCATCGCGCGAAACAGGGGAGGAACGGGCTGGCCGACAAAGCCAGCCACAGCCAGATAGCCATACTCGTACGGAGTACTTTGCAAGATACGTCTTCGTAAAAACAGAGCGCAAGGCGAGAGAAGAAAAAAGCGGGGCGTGAAGAACAAGCTAGAAATCCGGTGCATTCAAAAGAGTCAGAACCATAGGACAGCGATGGTTTGGGATTGCGAGATCTGCGAAAACAGCCCCCATGGACCAGGATCCCGCATGGCGCACGCAGGCTGCCGTGGCACGCGATAGACGACGGTTCGGACGTTCTATAATACCACCCACGTGCCCTGACAGAGCCGTTTTCTATGCCTTTTCAGGATTGGCCAGACAAGCTGGCATGACTTTACGTTTTGTCTGTTTCCGAATCCCATCACGCCGCATTGCGCCACTACACGCTTGGGGCTCGTAATCTTAATTTGCGGACGCTATGCCGAACTTGTATAGCTGATAAGCTACGAGCATAAGCCCAGGCTGCGAGTGCATTGTTGGACGGAAATGCGCGGTGATAGCAGAGACAGCGGGATACGTTGTTGCTATTCTAGCTGCAAGGTGGCGAGTATTAGTGTTTCTATGTACATACGTGATGTACTCGTACTGCACATGTCTTATCTCTTGAGTGTATTTGTAAGAAACGAGTGCATACGTCGTATGTAAGATACGAGGGCTTTATCGAGCCCCTGCCACATACCCCAAACGTAATGTAAGTATCGTAACACCCTTAAGACCCTGGTCTCTTGTCGGCAGCCTCGTACTTTCACGCAGCCGCTCGCCTCTGCTGGTGCGTGGTCTCCTATTGTCTGCTGCATTACTACCGGCCCTTTCTGGGCGCGACAGCCGCCTCGGTGTCAGCCTTGGCCTTGGCCGCCTCCTCGGCCAGCACAGCCTCGACATCTCTGTCGCGTTGCCATGCGCACACGGCGCTGACGATGCGCGCGAGCGTGTCGCCGCCAGCGAGCACGTCCGGCAGATTGTGGACGTCGAGCCCGCAGCGGTGGTCGGTCACGCGGTCCTGGCTGTAGTTGTACGTGCGGATCTTGTCGGAGCGCGTGACCTGCGCCTTGGACAGCACGGCGTCGCGCAGCCGGCGGGCCTCCTCCTCGCGCTGTTCGCGGCGACGCTGCGCGATGCGCGCCCGCAAGATTTTCCAGGCCGAGTCGCGATTCTGGTGCTGCGACCGCGAGTCCTGCATCGACACGACCGTGCCCGAGGGCACGTGGGTCAGCCGGATGGCCGACTCGGTCTTGTTGACGTGCTGACCACCGGCGCCGCGCGCCCGCATCGTCTCCACGCGCACATCTGCCGGCTGCACGTAAAAGTCGCTCTCGGGATCGTCGTAGTCGTTGGCCGAGTCGCCTTCGCCACTGCTGTCCGGAAACGACGGCAGCACCCACACGGCCGCCGCGCTCGTGTGTGTGCGTCCGTTCTTCTCCGTCGCCGGGATCCGCTGCACCCGGTGGATGCCCGCCTCGCCGCGGAACACGTCGTAGGCTCCAGCCTCTTGCACCTCCAGCACGGCCTCTTGCAGCGCGCTCTCGCCATCCGCCCCCGTCTCGCCCAGGCTGTCCGACACCTCGTACTTGATCACTCGCGCCCGGTAGCCCTGGCGCGTGCAGTAGCTCTGGTACATGTGGAACAGCGAATCCGTGAAAAATCGGCCCTCTAGGCCGCCTGGACCTGGTCGGAATTCTAGCAGACATGGCATCTCGCCAAACGGGTGTTTCGGTGTCAGCGTCGTTGTCAGCTGCTGTGCCACGCCGTCCAGCCGCGCCTCTGTCGCCTCCAGCTCGTCCTTTGCCAGCTTCCGCAGCTCCTCGTCCTCTTCTTGTGCCGACGCCATCGTCCGCAGCTCCTCGGCCGTCCGTTGAGCCTCCTCCCACTCAGCCAGCGCCTGGGCTACACCCTGGATCTCGCCCGCCCGCTTGGCTGCTGTGGCATCGTACTCTGTCTCCAGAGATTGCTGCAGCTGGCCATGTTCGGCCGCGAGTCGTCTTGCCCGCTCCAGAAGGACGGCCGGCATCGTACTTGCGCCTGGACAAGCAGCGCATCCTTGTCAGCTGGCTGGTTGCTCGCGACTGCAATTGACCACGAAGAATTGGTCGCTTACCTGTGCCGCTCGCGTGACGACGGAATTGGACCGCCACACGGCGCGTCAGAACTTCTCTTGCACATTGCCGGCATACCCATGGCGCCGCAAACATGGTCGACTTGTCTGGACCTTTGTCTTTGGGGGGGTTCAGGTCCCGTCAGGGCAAAGAGTTCGTAAAATTACCACTTTAGGCCAGCCAGGTAGAGAGGCACGTGATCGGGGAGAGTTGGCTAGCTCCGAAAGGCCCCCTCCATTTAAAGGACGGCCATCATGTCTTTGCAACCATCACAGGTCTCGGCATCAGCTCGTTTCCTGCCTTACCATTGGTAGGCCGAGGCAAAAGTTCCATGGTAAGACACTATATACGACAACATCAAGATCGGACGGGCCCAAGAAGAGACGATGGCACTTTAGCGTGAATTGCGCCGTTCAAAGAAAGGAGGGGCTTGCGGACTTACAGTGGGATCTCGCTACGTTTAGACGTCCATGTGGCGGCCGTCAGGCAGAGACCACTGAACGGTGCCCTAGCGACAAGCGTCGGCAGAATACCGCACGCTTTTGCCGGTGGGGCCTATCGTGCAGATAGGATGGCCGGCCAGACGCCTGTGTGCTCCTTCCGTCTATAAGGTAAACGGTGCCGGTGTTCCTTCCTCGGACACATTGTTCTGGGCATCCTCCTATTCGTACTCTTGTTTTTGTATCCAGTGCCAACTTCCTCTGTTAATTCACCTAACTCTTAACCATCATGCCGCTCCCTACTTCTTCTGTGTTCCCGCCCTCGTCGGATGTCTTCCAGAAGTTCTCTAGCCGGCGCAGCGTGGTGCACAGCACCAAAGGCATCGTATCCTGCTCGCAACCGCTGGCAGCAAAGTGTGGCATCGACATTCTCCAGGCAGGAGGAAATGCAGCCGTACGTTTCTGAACTCATGATTTAACTGAGTTTGGACGACAAACTAATAGCCCTCTTCCAGGATGCCGCCGTGGCCGTGGCCGCTGGCCTGAACATGACAGAGCCGTGTTCAACCGGCATCGGTGGTGACATGTTTTGCCTCTTCTACGACGCTAAGAAGGGCACCGTTTCGGCTCTCAATGGATCTGGCCGGTCTGGCCACCAGTACACTCTGGAACGCATGCGCACCAGCTTGGGCCTGCCCGCTGGCGAGTCTAGCGGCCATATCCCCCTTACCAGTGTGCACGCTGTCACTGTTCCTGGTGCCCCAGCTGGTTGGGATGACACCATTGGCCGATTCGGCAGCGGCAAACTCACACTGGCACAAATCCTGGCCCCGGCCATTGCCCTGGGCGAGAACGGCTACCCAGTCTCGGAGCTGACTTCGTCATCTGTACGTCCTAAGTGTCACTGTCGACCTTGCCCTGACTAACAGAGCAGTGGCAAAAAGGAGAGAAACAGTTGCGCCAGGCGTCGCCCAACTTTGCCGAGTGGCTGAAGAAGGACCCCAGTGCGCCCGACGGCTTCCGTGCCCCTCGGCCTGGCGAGATCATGCGCAACGTGACCCTGGCACGGACTTTCCGGGTGTTGGGCGAGGAAGGAAAGAAGGGCTTCTACACGGGTCGCGTTGCCGAAGCTATCGTTCAGGTGGTACAGGATCTTGGCGGCCATCTGGACCTCTCGGACTTGGCGTATCACATGGAGAAAGGCTCTGAGCCGGTGAACCCCATCTCGATCAAATATGGCGATGCGAAGGACGGCGTCGAGGTCTGGGAGCACCCGCCCAACGGCCAGGGTATTGTGGCCCTAATGGCCCTAGGAATCATACAGACGCTGCAGAAGCAGGGCACCGTGCCGCAGTTTGGCCCTGCCGACTTCAACAGCACGGCGTACCTACACGTGATCATCGAAGCCCTGCGCATAGCCTTTGCTGACGCAAATTGGTTCATCACCGACCCCAACGAGGTGGCCGTACCCGTGTCCGGCCTTCTTTCGCCCGAGTACCTGGCTGAGCGGGCCAAGCTGTTCAACCCGACCGGCGTCGTGCGACACGTCGACCACGGTACGCCTGGCGGACCAGCCTTCAAGTCACCGGCCCTGCAGAGCAGTGACACGGTGTACTTTGCGGTATCGGATGCAGAGGGCAATGCCATCTCGTTTATCAATTCCAACTACGGCGGCTTCGGCACGGCCATCGTGCCCAAGGGATGTGGCTTCACGCTGCAGAACCGTGGCGGCAACTTCAGTCTTGATCCACGACACCCCAACGTAATTGCACCACGCAAACGGCCCTACCACACCATCATCCCCGGCCTGGTCACAAACCAGTCAGATCGGTCGCTCTACTCCGTGTTTGGCGTCATGGGCGGCTTCATGCAGCCACAGGGCCATGTGCAAACGCTGCTGGGCCAGCTGGTTGGCGGCCTGAACCCACAACAAGCGCTGGATGCGCCGCGCATCTGCATCGGCGCCGGTATGCCGGACGAGGGTGACGTGTTTGGCAGCGCCGTGTCCGTCGAGGACGGGTTGCCAGAGGAGACGTTGAAGGGCCTGCGCAAGCTGGGTCACCGGCTGACCGTAGTGACGGACAAGGCGCGTGCACTATTTGGCCGCGGCCAGATCATCCGTTACACGTTGGACCCAGTCGAGAAGATTGCAGTGTGGTCAGCCGGCAGCGACCAGCGCGGAGATGGTGCAGCCTATCCGCTGTAAAACAGAAGACATGGCGGCAAGAGCGCCGAAGCTGATCGGCTGTCCTGATTTACTACCAAAAGCGACTCAGAATATTTTTGGAACTTGTAATGCTTTCTGTCCTCGATTTGCAACGTCTATGAATTCTGTCTCTTTTGGATGACGGTGCATGTATGTACTTATGATCATCCTGTCTGTCATTGCAGCTTGTATATTCTGTTCATTCCTCATTCCTTCTTCTCCTCGACCAGGGCATCTTCCTCACTGGCGGCGATGAGCACATTCTTCTCTTCGAATAGCTTGGCGAGGTCGCCGCCCTGGTGCATGGAGACGAGGATGTCACAGCCGCCGATGAATTCGCCGTCGACGTAGAGCTGTGGGATGGTGGGCCAGTCCGAGTACTCCTTGATGCCGGCGCGCAGCTCCGGGTCCTCCAGCACGTTGAAGGCGGAGAACTTGGCCGGATCAACACCCTGCAAGCCGAGGATCTGGATCGTCGCTCGCGAGAAGCCACACTGCGGCGTCTCTGGTGTACCCTTCATGAAGAGCACCACGGGCGCCGACTTCACAGCCCGGTCAATGGCCTCGCGCGTGTGGTCCGAGAGAAACCGCCGCGTGCCGGGAAAGCTGTGCTGGAAGAGGGCGAAGGAGGCGGGAGAGGCGACGGGGGCAGAGGGCCGGCGGGATGACAACCGGGCGACTGTCGAGGTCGAGAAGAAGGAGGGCGACGATGCTGCCAAGCAAGTGGGCGCGAACACGGAAGACGAGCAGGCGGCCGATGGACGGCTTCCCAGGCGGCCGAACGGCTGCAACAAGAGTATAAGTCAGCAAAGGCCCTTTCTCTCTCGCAAACAAACAGCACACACGTCATACATACCCTCGTGATGGTCCGCGACAACATGGTGGGCAGCTTTGAGACGGGGCTGTCGAAGGTGAGGAGCAGCGAAGAGTGGGTTGACGGATTGAACGTCCGTCTGGATTTGTCACCAATGCTGAAAAATAAGGCTTGCCGCTTGCATTGTAATCCGGACCGCCCATTGGTCAGCCGAGTTGCCGTCAAATGATGTAATCGGGCAGAGTAGGAATTGTGTCGTTACGACTAACACATTATATGATTACATATTCATATACATGTTATATTGAGTCCTTGAGTCTGATCATTGGCTCGATGAACTATTGGGGCCATACTTGGTCTGCTGTTGATAGTTGGCGAGTCGAGTCGGCTCTGCCATTTCTTGCACTTCTGTCAGTCCCCAATGGAAGCAGTTATAAACTAGTTTGTCCTGATAAAGTTGGAATGTAAATAACTCTGTACTAAATAATGTTTTTTTTGTGTGATTTGTTAATCGAGCCAATAGTCTCCGGTAATTCGGTATCAATTCAAGTCTACAAATTGTCCTTTCCAAAGGTGATTAATTTGGTATCAGCTATTGTTGAGTGCGGGAATGGAGCACACTGTGCGTTTTCCGGCTAGGGTTGGCCCTGCGCGTTCTGATTGGCCAGAATAGAGAAAAGTGGGGAATAGCCCCAGTGAAATCTCTGCGCCACAGAATCAGTGTAATGTAGCTTTTTCTTCCCTAGTACAACACGCAGATCACCACCTTCATGCAGGCAGACCCATACAGTGCCTTCCCCTTCCCCTGTCATTAGCTAAGTTGTGACAGCTATCTATATTAATTTTAACTCCTTGTCAATTTCACTGTAATGCACCTTTTTTGAAACTTGGCATTCTACCGTATCTTGCATCTTTTTGTCCTTTACGAGGAACGGAGTTTACTGGTAATACAGTTTTTTTTATACAGGGTGACAGTAAATCATGGATTATTTGCTACTTCCGCTCTGTAACGGCAACAGCTAAACTAGAATAGCTAAATGGATTGTTGACTGCTTCCGCCTATTAAGCACAGATGTCCAGGTGCATGCTGAAAATGAAATCACTACTGCTCGATTCTGTCTTTGTAGACGCCTTTCTTGATTTACCGAAAGAGCTCTGGCCTCATAAGGAATCATTGAAGGCCTTCACTATTCTACGACGTACGACGTACAATCTTAGATAGAGATACTCTTAAGTCTATGCTCTGTACGGAGTATGTTGTCAGATTCTTTCCCATCATTCGGGTGCTGAAGCGCTCAAAATGCGTAACGTCGTGTCATTGTCAAGGATGAGGAGCACGTCCTTTTTTTTTTGCAGAACCTGTCAAATTTCTCCGCGTGACGACGTCACAGGTAGGGCCTCTCAACCTTAAAGAGCCCGGGGTATCCTGTGAAGCCCTGGGCTGTCGGAGAGGGCGTGACGACAATTATGCAGTCGATTTAGATCTACACTCTCCTAGGACACCTTCCAATCACCATTGCAAAAATTGTTACATAATCAAACGACCGATAAGATAAGCCCAAGACAAACTTATTTTTTTCCAGACTACGATGCAGTAGTGTTACAATGACGACGATCGACACAGCAAATGGCCAAACGCAAAGCAACATCGACCGCGGAGGGGCAGGCGAAAAAGGCACGCGCCGCCAAGGCGGAGACGGACCGGGGCCTCACAGGAAATTCTGCGTTCTTTCGCAGCCGTGAGGCCCTCCCTGTGACGGCCTACCGCGCCGAGATTCGGCAGGCTCTGCGGGATCACGATGTGCTCATTGTGTCGGGCGAGACCGGCTCTGGCAAAAGCACACAGCTGCCACAGTTCCTGTACGATGAGCCATGGTGCAGCGGTTTTATAGCGGTCACCCAGCCTCGGCGTATCGCCGCTACTACACTAGCCTTTCGCGTGGCCGACGAGATGAACACACCTCTGCCTCAAGGCTGGCTTTCAAAGTCGGCCACGGGCCTCGTCGGCTACTCGGTGCGCTTCGACTTCAAGATTCCGAGAGGCACCAGGATCAAGTACATGACCGAAGGCATGCTGCTGCAGGAGATGTTGGGCGACAAGACTCTCGAGAGATACAGCGCCATTGTCATCGACGAGGTGCACGAGCGCAGTCTCAATGCCGACCTGCTGCTCGGCTTCCTGCGACAGCTCCACACGAGCGGGCTGCAGCGGAAGGGTGGAAAACTAAAGGTCGTCATCATGAGCGCCACAGCCCAGGTGGAAAAGTTCCGGGACTTTTTCCTGGGCGGTGGGGACAGCGAGAGCAAACCGCTGGATATCAGCGCAACAGAAGCACAGGAGCCGTCATCACAGCCGACCTCGCCACCATCACCGCCATCACCATCACCACCACGTGTCTGCATCCTTGCGATCCCCGGTCGCCAATTTCCCGTCAAGATCATCCACACCCGCCAGCCAGTCCCGAAGCTGGATGCGGCTGTCGTTGACAAGGTCATACAGATCAACACAGAGGAGCCGCTTCCGGGCGACGTGCTGGTCTTCCTCTCGGGCCAGGACGAGATTGAGAACATTGCGAACCTCATTGCTGAGCGTGCGGCCACGCTCGCGTCCGACGTGCCCCAGATCGAAGTGCACCAGCTCTTCGGCCAGATGTCGCTGGAAGACCAGGCCAAGACGATCCAGCCGGCCAGCAAGCGGTTCACGCGCAAGGTCATCCTCGCGACCAACGTAGCCGAGACGTCCATCACGGTGCCGGGTGTCCGGCTGGTGATCGACAACGGCAAGCACAAGCAGAAGCGGTTTGACGCGCGTCTGGGCATGGACACGTTGATGGTCGATCCTATTGCCCGGTCGTCGGCCATCCAGCGGGCCGGTCGTGCCGGCCGTGAGGCGCCTGGCAAGTGCTACCGTCTGTACACGGAAGAGACGTATGCCGGCCTCGACGAGACCGAGCTGCCCGAAGTCCTGCGCATTGACATGCTGGATGCCGCGCTGACCCTGGCATCCCACGACATCCCCGAGTGGTGGGACTTCCCGCTGATGGACATGCCCGACAGCACCGCCATGGAGGCGGCAGTGATGATGCTGTATAGCCTCGGAGCCATCGACGACCGCGGCGCCATCACAAAGGACGGCCGGGTTGTTGCGCGGCTGCCGGTGTCGGCTCCGTACGGACGTGTGCTCTTGGCCGCGGCGGAGAACGACTGTCTCCTGGAGGCCATTGACATTATCGCCTGTCTCACCGCCGGCGACAACATCTTTCTCCGGCTGCAGACCGAGGACGACTTCGAAGAGGTCGAGCAGTTCCGCGAGGAGCTGTGCCGGCGCGAGGGCGATCTCCTCACGTATCTCACCACGCTCCGGCAGTTTGCCACCATCAAGAAGGCCCAGAAGGCCAAGTCCTGGTGCGAGCAGCGGCGGATCCATCGGCGCAACCTCAACCAGGCCATCCGAATCCGCCTGCAGATGCGCCGTCTGCTCGTGCAGCTGAAGCTCCTGGACGCCGACGCAGGCAAGGATCTGGACAGCCAAGAGTTTGTGCCGCTATCGTCAGAAAAGACAGACGCCCTCCTCAATTGCTTCCTTCTCGGTTTCGCATCCAAGTCGGCCCTGCTGGCACCCGATCTCAGCTATGTGTCGACTGTGGGCAAGCACGTCATGCACATCCACCCTTCCAGCGTTCTGCACGGGCAAAAGGGACATGGAATCATGTACATGCAGAACGTGTTCACACAAAAGAACTACGTCAAGCATGTCAGCCGGGTGGACCCAGAGTGGATTATCTCGGCCGTTCAGAAGACGTTGAAGAGACCTTAGCCATATGCCCGCTTCCTTGTTTTGTTCTCGCCTTTGCTGCCAGGCTTATATATTATACCCTATCATCGCTTTATAGAAGATGGATTGGCAACAAGGTGCCCCCTCTGTCGTGTAGCATGTCAGCCAATTAGAACTAGAGCAAATTCTCTCTGTGGGTGGACAGGCGTTGAGGACCAGCCAGGAGAGGCTTGATTGCATTGTTTGAGTTTTGTATATGTTTGTTTTTGTCTCCATCTATACTTGCAATACTCACCGTTTTGGATTAAGAAACTGCAATCATCAAGAACTACCACTTTCCTCGCCCTCGTCTGCTTCGCCGCTCCGGTGCTTTCTGATTGCCTCCATGAGCTCATACAACTGGCCGATTTGCTGGTCTGATTGTGTCAGAAAGATAAAGCGGGAATTGATGGGGTACAAAGAGGAGTTACTACGAGTTAAGATCTGACGTACCATTCATCTTGGATACCTTGACGGGGTCCAGTTTCTCGCCCACCCACGAGTCGCCCTCGATTTTCTGTGCATACAGCTGCCACTCGGTAAGGAAGCCGATCTGTCCGCGGTCAGCCACATTGGCTAGCATATATAAAAAGAAAGGAGGGAGGATGGAGCCGCCTACCAGATGAGCTGGGTTGTCGACCTTTCGGTGCGCTCGGAACTCCGCCTTGACATACTCGTCCCCCAACATACGCATGTCCTGTGGCAGATGATTCCGGTGGGCCCGCAGAAGCCTCCGGTATAGCGGAATAGGCGGGAGCACGGCCATGGGCGGTGGCCGTAGGCCAGCCTTGGAGGCAGCAGAGGCCAATAGACGGGCCGTCGGCAACATGATCAAGACGGAGGTGTGGTTTGCACGTACACGCTAAAAACTTTGGGAGGATGGCCTGGTGATGGGGTTCTCTACTCCTTTCAGACAAGAATATCTCAGCGCGCCGGTAGCCTCTAGGAGTAGCAAGACGTGAGAATGTAAATTGAAGCTGTAAATTTCAAGTGGGGCCGTTATATTCACCGTATTGACACTGTACTGTACACTGTACTATACTGGCAACGACATTTCTAGCTCGAAGAGATGAGCGCACCATTGGTGAGCGATGGCACTCACTGAAACATTTGGCAACTTTCTGAGGTGAAGTGCAATAGCTGTCTGCGTGAGTGTAAGGAGGCTGATTTCGATATAAAACTTATATCTTACACGAATAAACAACCGTTATGAGTGACTGATACAGAGTACATACATTACCGGCAGCTGGCAATTTTCTCGTCGACGCGCACCACCACAGCCACAAACCTCCCTGTCGGCCATGGCCGAGTCTTTGCAACAATTTACAATATCTTTGAGAGACACACGAGCACTGGTAGAGTGTTTGTAGAGACGAAGATCGTGGAAGTGTACGGCTACGGTCCCGGTGACCTGCTGGCTCCAAACTCTTGATCAATGCCTGGCTATGACAGATCGCGCGTCGTCTTTGTTCATCTCGCCATCGTGTTTCGTCTTGCCCCTAGAAAAGTTACCGAAAGGGGGGGTCGGGCGTTCGGGGCGCGGCGGACGGCTCTACCGGCGATACTCGTACGAGCCTCTTTGCCAGAACCACCAGAGGACACTCGTCAAAGCAGGAAATACGGCAGTGGGGGGAGACCTTGGACCCCTCGAGGAACAGTGACGGACGCGGCCCATGCTTGAGATTGGCCTGCACACCCACTCCGTCCTGCAGCAGAATGCATAGGCTGGCCAATCAGACATGCAGGAAGGCTGGTCTCTCAAGGCTGCACCTCTTTGCCCCCTCTGTGGAGCCATCCTCGAACCGTTCTGCAGACTCTGCATACGCAGAAGTTCCATACGAAGCCCGTAAAGGACGCACGAATCCAAGAGCAGGAAAGGTAGGGAGACTGCTCACATCTGCTCGTGACCGTTGGTGCACATAGACGCGTTGGGCTACTTCCGTTAGCAGTGCGCTATAATAGGAGCAATGAGCCCGGATTACCGCCTCGGCCCCTGTAGTATATTGCGTACTTTTTCTTTCTTCCCCTACTATATATGCACTGCCACGGGGTCGGACAAAGCTGAAATCTGCATGTGGATGGATATCTCTGCAGCCACGAGAGCTGACTAAGAGTATGTGGAATGTAGAAAAAGCAACGCGAGCAAGGAGGTGTTCTCGGACCTGTTGCAGCCCGTTACCCCGTGCTGAAAGGTATTGACAAAAAAAACAGATACTGAGTACTCCGTACTCACATGGCAGAGAAACCGGTAATTCGGGTGGCAGGAAGGGCAACCACCCGGACATGCCAACTTAGTGGGACTGTTTGCGTAGAAGGAGGCAGGGCCGCTAATGCAGCAGAAGCCCGTGAGCGGGGCCAATGACAGACTGGAGGAAGGAGATGGCCGACTTGGGCGACTTGGCCTGACCTTCTGAGGACCTGCCCTCTCCTTCCCTGTCAGCGCGTAATTCTTACAGAACACAGCACGCTGTTGCCACTGTTCCCAGCGTGCCGACTGCTAATACGGAGTACATCTTAATCCATTCACATTGTTGAGCCGTTGTTTCCCTCGTGGGTTTGCTAGCCCGCCGTTCCAGCCCCCGACTCTTTTCCCATAATCCGGATATCGTGCGCTCTCTCTCTCTTCCCCCACTCTCCACTTACTTCGTATCGACTCCCCCGATCTCGTTGCCAGCCACTTCTCCCCTACGTCGTAGTCGTCCTCGAGCCATGTGCTGGAATGCGACAGCCCTGCTTACTGGATTTTTGACCCTGACAACTCTGTGATTGGCGTATCAAGGCGCCAACTCGTCGACGGAAAGGATTTTACCCTGCGGTCAGACTACACGAGACGACGCCTCAACCAACGGAGACAGGCAGCTCTGCTACGGGCGGTGACCCTTTTTTCCTTGTTGGGGACTTTGTGCTGCTCGGACGGTCCGCTTTCGTGCTTCCTATCGAATAAGCGACAAACAAGCAGAAGAGAAGTCGGAAAGGGCAGCATAGTCGCACAGCCGTTGTCCTGATACCACCTGCTTCGTGTTGCTGCGCCTGGTTTCCTGCTTTCTTTCTCCCACCCGATCTCTTTCATGCACCTACTTCGTACTGCGCATCTGTACCCCGACGCTCTTTCTTTTGCCTCGTCCTTGGATCAGCCTTTGTCCCTCCTGGCTGGGGTGCCATCTCGTCCTCTGGATCAGACAGTCCCCATTTAATTTCTGTGGTGCCTGCGTTAGCCCTGGCCTTTGTTCTCCTGCCTGCTGTTCACCTCCAGCAGACCAAGTCCCGCCTGGGCTACAACGCTATATTCTTTCACGCCTCGCCTTGTTTCGCCTCATCTCGCCTCGCCTGCCTCACCCATAGCCCTTCGTCCTTTCACCATGCGCTGCAGGATGGTCCTCACGGTGCTATCGATTCACGCATAGGGGAGGACGGACCATAGCTGTCGAATTACTTCGACTCCAACACAACACGTTGTCTGCTTTGACGTGCTATGTCGGCTACCTCAGAGAATATGCCTTCGCCAACTCCCCGGCGAGGGCCGACTGTCGATCTAGAGCCACCACCGGCATTACAGGCAGCTGCAGGAAACCACCAGCTGCTGTTCAAGAAACACAAGGTGCTCCCGCACCCAAGGAAAGATGCTTCCTACGCTGGCCTCCGCGGTCCTCGTCCTATGGCATCGTCTGCTGCTACGATGTCTGCTGTCAACGGCGCTCTCTCCGATGTCGACGCGCACCATCTCGGTTCCCATGCTGCGAAACGGCACAAGGAACTAGGAAACGGCCCCGACTTGCCTCCTACACCTCCTGCGCATTCGCGGAATTCGTCATCGAGCTACTCGATCCTGCCGTCCAATGCCACGTGTGTACAGAGTCTCGAACGCAGCTCCGAAAATGTCCAAATCAAGCCGCCGCCACCGATCACGCCAACAAAGCAGATGAGTCCCCCGACGCCGGACGTCACTCCTCCCAGCATTGTTGGGCCAGAAAGCCGTCCGAAAGGCCTGGCCATGCGGACTGTCGTTCGAGAACGTGGATTCTCCAAGGGCACAAATGATTCTCAATCCGAGTCGTTCGAGACTGCTCCTGAAAATCCATCGTCGGAAGAAGAGGATGATAGCGATGGTCGGTCAACCCTGCGGCACAATGTGCCCTCCTCGGTCAGGACGTCGGAAAGCACTGTTCGGCGTATCGTTGTTGCAACTGAAGTTGATGATGCTGTCATGGCCGGAATGACGGCCAACGAAACGGCCCCGACAGGAGCTGCCCAAAACGCCACAATGACTAAAACAAGGCAGCCACTTGCCGTAGGATTGGGCCTTGGCTTAGAGTCTAGTCCTGAGGGGAGTCTGACGCTCCAGACCAAACGAGACTTTGTCAGTTTTGATGGCGAGTGGGTCGCTACAGTAAATGACGAGGTAGTTCAGGAATGGGATGGCAACCTTGATCGGAATGTTGTCGTCGCTCGGAAGTGCCGTGGCCCGCGTCAAAACGTTATTGTCAGTCACAGGGACGAGGTGATCAAGGACACCACGGCGCTTCCAACAAAAGCCGCGCTGGCTGTCCGATCCATGTCCCTCCCACAAAGAATTCTCACCTTTCCCCCGCCGAAGGAAAACGGTGAACAGCCAAGACGGTCCACGAAGGAAGAGCAGCCGTTGGCTTCTGCCGCAACAATAACTGCGCAAATGCCGTCTTCGAGCAGCGAGAACCGCCGGGTCTCAACCATATCCTCCAAGTCCACCGCATCCACCGTGATTGAAGCGTACCTGGTCGACGCGCCATTGCAGCGCCGGAAAACGCTGCGTCATGTGAAGAAGCAGGTCGCCCTTCGTGACTCCGTCTCCGATTTGTCTCCTACAAGTTCGGCGCCCCCGTCTTTGCTCGACGATGGGGGCAAGCAGCAGCAGCAACAACGGCGCCGCAACGGCGCCCAACACGACGTCAGAAGACAGGATAGCATACTGTCTACCAGCACTGTCCCTAGTGTGTCAAGCAGGAGTGCAAGGCGTGAAATACTGAAGGCGGGCGGCATTCCCGTGATTGTTGTGCCTGACCGGCGGTCGTCCACAAAGTCGACCAGTCGAGAGCCGTCATTACGTTCGACCAGCAGCCGACGGTCAAAGAGGAGCCAAAGTGTGTGTTCCGTTCCCTTGTCCCAGATCTCTGGTTCTAGAGGAAGGGAACCCTCGGGTATCAGCCGGAGGGGTCGTGCTTACTCAGACTCGGATGGATCGGCGCCTGGAGACCAGCGCACCTTGGATTACCCTCCTATCGTGCCGAGACGAACGTCGTCCCTGTCTGCTCCTACGAGCCGGAATGCTTCGAGGAGTGGATCGCTGACCTCCGAAAGCGTGAAGGCGCATGCGGAGCTCTTACAGTCCAAGCTCAAAGCACGAGAGGCAGAACTTCCGTCGGTTTTGTCCCGGCTATCACGGGAGGATGCGTCGGCGAAAACAAGCGATGATTCTGTGTTCGAGACTAAGGAGCCGAGGAAAGCTATGAACCGGGGCCCTGTTCGAGAAACTGCCCGCGTTCTGATCCCTAAAGTCAACTTGGCGACTGTGCCGGCACTGAAGACGGACACGCACGAGCGCGAGAATGGTTATGATGGGCATCACGACTTTCGAGCGCAGTTTGATCCCAACATGCATCTCTCTCCACAAAACACGCCGTTCTCGTTTGCTTCAGTCGACACTGCCACATCACACCATTCCCATGCTGAACTATCCGAGGCCATGGCGGTAAGCATTTTTGCGCACCAGAACACGTCCATCCTCATGGTAGACCATTCAACCCGACCGTCTGAATGCTCATCTGAGACACAACCGGATCGCGCGACGGACTCGAGCAGCAGCAGCAGGTCGAAGGACGAAGTATCTTCCGCGCCCTCGGTAGGGTCCAGTGGCCGATCTGGCCGGCTAGGTCGCACGTCGCTCAGACCCGACATTAAGACGCCTAGACGTAGTCTGGTGGCAGATGATGGCCTCGCGACTCCCCACCCGATCTTCTCGATGGATGATGTCGACTCGCCTCTGAGAAACCCTCGGGCGCCACCTGCTCCCCCAGCAATCAACTTTATTCCTGCGACGCCGTCAGGATTGACTCCGGCTCCAGATAAGAAGGCGCAGATGGGCAACTTTTTTGCGGACGAGTTTGAGGACAGACCGAAAAACAACGTTTCAACAGTTCTCAGGCGTGTTCTGAGCCGCGGTCGCCGCGCAGAGTACGGCCCGTCAGCCAGCCGGACTACAGGGCTCATCGGGCGCACGCTCTCATTGACAAGAAGCAGCCGCAGGGGTGGTTCGGGGCACAGACGATCCGGCTCTGTCAGCCGACGCAGAGGCGTCGGTCCGGACTCTGAGCCGGCCGACGAGGGCAAGCTGCATCCGTTCTGGAGACCGATGTCGTTTTACATGGGGGACGATGGAGATTTCGTGCGTGATGATGACGACGAAGACGATGACGACGAGTACTATCGGTACCCGCCGATTGACAACCGTCCACATGAACCCCGGAGGAGCCTTAGCTCACGGATGAAGAGGACGTTTGCGATTCTGCCACTCGATGACATGTACGACTCGTATCCGGCCACAAGCGACGAGTGGCCCGATCGCCGAACAGTCCGGCGCACTCCCAGCGGGAACTTGCGTGTAGTGAGGCATCGGGCCAGCGACGATGCTGCAGGCCAGACCGGGATGCGAGAGGCCGAACGACCACAGACGGCTCCCCGGCAACAGGTTGGGTTCTGGAGGACGCCGTCGTTTCTGAAGAGGAGGACGACTGATCCTCAGAGGGATGCGACAGGCGACAGCGCCAGCAACAGACACACAACATTTCCCTTTATCAGCGACAAGGCGGGTGAGCGTGGGCTGCAGTCGATCCCTCGGCGGATTAGCGAACGGCGTCGTGAAAAACGGAGCAACGAATTGCGGCAGAAGATCAGCGGACCGCAAGAGGTGCGAGATGGTGTTGGTGAGGTGATCCGGCGCTCAAACTACCGGGACGCCTTTACACAAGCTCAGATGAACTCGTGAGACTACGGCTTGATGATTTGATGCCTGTTTTGAACCTGTCAATATATGTATACTTTTCACGTCCGCAACGTTTTTTATGCCCAGGAGGAGGACCGTGGTGTCCAGACAGATACACACCTCCTCACGAGTTACGAACCGTTTATACTTGCTATTTGTTTGTTATTTCTATCTTGTCGATTTCCTTGATCTTTTTCTTTTCTCTTTAGTCTGTTTGCACGGATTTGCTTGTTTGGTCTCCCTTTCAGGCACCTCCCATGATACATTTCACGACACTTGATGATACATGGCAAGCGGATATCGTCCAGACAACTGGGCCTGGAGTTCTTTTCTGAAGAGCAACGTCCGACGAGTTTTATGTATCTGGCTTGCCTTATGAGTATATATAGCGTGCTGTAACGTCTGATACCATCTACGAACTACAAGGACTCAAGCGTCATCACGCATGGATATGAGCGAGGAGAAAAAGTCTGGCTTACGACATTAGCGTTGATTATATTTTGTATGCCATGCCGACCCCAAAACGCCATACCCAACCTAGACTCTGAAGACATAGATATACACATGCGGCTTTTGGCTAGTCGTAAGCAAGCTGCTGGTAAGAGGAACGAGGAAGAAGGCAAGATAGAAAACAAATAGGCGGTATAGGAAAGATGCGCAAGACGGAAAGACGGAGAGTATCGCGTCCACACGATCACCGATTTTCTCCGCTCTGCAGAGACGGCGGCATGCCGGGGCCACCCGGAACCATGAATGGTGGCGGGAAGGGAGGAAAGCCCTGCTGTCCGCCGGGACCAGTAGGCGGCATGCCGGGGAAGCCTGGAAAGCCAGGCAGCGGCATGCCTCCGGGGCCAGCAGCAGAAGACGAGCCCTGGCCGGGGATGGGAGGCGGAAAGGGGAAAGGTGGCATGCCCTGGACGGGTGAAGCACCAGGAGCTCCATTGGGGCCACCGGGGAACAGAGGAGGAGGAATGGGGAGGCCGCGAGCCGATCCGGGGACTGGATGAACAAATTTGTTAGCCGGAGGGAAGAATGGTCCAAGAAAGGAGTCATAGGAGAGAGAGAGAGTGAAGACGAACCCATGAAGGCGCCACCAGGCGGGGGAGGCAGTCCGGCGCTGCCAGGGAAGCCAGGCAGCAAAGGAGGAGGAATTCCACCGGGAAAGTTAAAGGGCAGCGGAGGTGGTGGCACACCGGCACCAGCAAAGCCAGGCAGGGCGCCGGAGCCGGAGCCGAGATGGACCGGACCTGAGGCGGCAGCACCGGGGGCACCTGGCGGGCCTCTGTTAGGGGCACCACCACCGAAGCCAGCAGCGTTGTGCATAAAAGGCGGACGGCCACCGAAGCCACCGCCACCACCAAATCGGGCCTGAGCAGCTGCATAGCCAGGCTGATTCTGGGGAAGCATGGGGTTGGCGTGGGCCTGGCCCTCAGCGGCGTAGGAAGAGGTGATGGAGTCGATCACAGACTGGGCTTTTTCATGGCCGATCTCTGGGAGGTGGGCGATTAGCTGTGCCGAGTCGAGGCTGTGAGAAAGAAAAGACGAGGGAAGACTTACGTTGGTAGTAGTCGACGACGTTTCGGAGATGGTTGCGGCCGCTGTTGTGGGCCTTGCGCACGCTCATGGAGTCGTGCGTGAGGTAGACATCGCAGTAGTCGCCTGAAGGGAAGCGGAGGGCAGGGTTAGAATCAGATGGGAGGGAGATAGTGAGGGTTTGTTTGCGAGCAGAAACGACGTACAGAAGACTGCAGCAGGAGAGAAGCGGCGCGTTAGCAGGCGGCGTGCAGAGCAGGACGGGCGGGACAAAGAAGGGCGCAGCTTACACTTGGGCATCTTGAGCGCGGGTGGGCTTCGCAGCGAAGCCTGGCCGTACGATGCGTGGGGCGTGAGAGGGCGGAGGGCGCGTTGAGGTTCACGGAGAGAACAGGACGGAAGTGGACGATGGACGATTGGCGTCGCAGTTGGAAAAAAAGCCCTTTGGCCTAATGCGTTATGTAATCAGAGCGCGATGACCGTCACGTGGACGCGTTGCAGGGAGTCTAGAGCCGACGGGCGGCAGAGCAGCAGTGGACACGCACTAATTAGGCCTGGGAACGCGACAGCGTAGCCTCTTTTTCCTCTGTTGGTATTCCGCAACAGCAACGTGCTCTTTTGACCGCCCTCTACGTTCGATCTTCTCTCTCCTCGCTCTCCGCCATGATGATGCCACAACTGCTGCGACAGGGCCTTGCAGGGCTTGTGCTGTTCGCAGCCGCCAGCGAGGCGCTCAAGCTGGACCTGCACCCGACCAACGGCCATGCGCGATGTATCCGCAACTTTGTGGCCAAGGACACGCTGGTGGTGGTGACGGCGACGCTGGACGGCCACCGGGGCGACGGCATGGTGGTGAACATGCATGTACGTGTGGCGAGCTCTCTGTTTGGTTTTGCTTTCTGTGTTCCGTGATCTGTGTTCCGTGTTCTGTTCTCCTTTAGTCCTTCCCTTTCCTCTCTCCTTTTCCTTCTCTTCCAGTGTCCTAACAGCTGCAGATCAAAGACGCCGTAGGCAACGAGTACGGCCGAGCCAAGGACATTGCCGGCGAGCAGCGCACCGTCTTCACGTCGCACGCGGACGCAGCCTTTGACGTCTGTTTTGAGAACATTCTGAACCGTGAGTGGAGGGGTCCTCTGGGTCAAGACCGGGCAAACACAGAGACTGACGGCGACAGACCGGAGCAACAACGACGGGTACCGCCGGGTGGAGCTCGACGTGGACATTGGCGCCGACGCCAAGGACTGGGCGGCCATCCAGGCGACGGAGAAGCTCAAGCCGGTCGAGACGGAGCTGCGGCGCATCGAGGAGATGCTCAGCGAGATCGTCGACGAGATGGACTACCTGCGCGTGCGCGAGCAGCGGCTGCGCGACACCAACGAGAGCACCAACACGCGCGTCAAGTACTTTGGCTTCGGCACCACCTTTCTGCTGATCGGCCTCTGGGGCTGGCAGATCATGTACCTGCGCGCCTACTTCCGCTCCAAGCATCTGATCTAGGGCCAAGGGCGCCGGTACTTTTCCTCTTTCGAAGCACAAGCAAAAACAAAAGGAAGCGTCTCGCCAGAGCGGCCGAGGCGGCATGACAACAAACACGGCAGAGACGACTGGGCACACGGAAGACATGCGAGACACGGACGGGCGAGGCTGGCTGGGCCTTGCCTGACAAGGGCACTGCTTTTTCTTTCTTCCACAGTGTATACGGAGTACAGACTATACTATATACAAATGACACGAGGCCTGATGCAAAACCGCGAACAGAAAAGACCAGGCGCACACACGTGACCTGCCGTTGGCTTGGAGAGGCAAGAGCGCAGAGCTGACGTTATAGGAGGCGGACTAAGCCGGCAATACAGGCGGTACAGCCGCGAAAACACGGCCGAAAATTGGTAATCCATTTCCATTCATTAGTACAGGAAGACAGCGATGGAGCAGTCAAACGTTCTCCTACACACAACCATCCGCCCACACACACTCGCCCATACACCATGGTCGTCCTGCGTCTTGCCCGTCCTGCGCGCCAGGCGCTACGGTCCTCGCTGACGGCTGCCGGCTGCTGCTGCCGGCGAAATCCCGTCGCTGCGGCCGTGCGGTTTGCTTCGTCGGATGGCAGCGACCGGAGCAGTGCGCCGCCGGCCGCACAGGCGGGACCTCTGGACGTGCTGGTGGACCACGAGCTGCAGCTGGGCGAGCTGCCGGGAGCGTCGTTCCGCGTGGAGCCGCTGCGACGAGTGGGCGAAGACCCGACCACGAAGCGGGCGCGATTGTTATGTGGGTTTTCTATCTTTCATTCTTCCTTCTTTTCTTTTTTCTTTCTTTCTTCATTCTTTCTTCTTTCTTTCTTCCTTTCTCTCTCTCTCTCTCTCTCTCTCTCTCTCTACTAACCCCCCCAGACCAGTCTCGCAAGCGTGGCACGCTCGAGTCCGACCTCCTCCTCTCGACCTTTGCCGCCCAGCATCTCGGCTCCATGACAGCCGCCCAGCTGGACGAATACGACCGCTTCCTGGACGAGAACGACTGGGACATCTACTACTGGGTCACGCAGGACGAGGGCGAGGCTGCTGAAGCTGCCCGGCTGGTTCGTGAGGCTGCCGGCGACAACGTCACGCCGCGCCCCGAACACGAGTGGGCACAGACCGTCGGCACGTTCCGGCCGGCCTATCGTCCTGTGCCCGCTCGCTGGCAGACTAGCGAGATCCTCCGCCTGTTGCGCCAGCATGTGCGCGAACGGTCTGCCGATGGCGCCCCTGTCGCCCGCGACGTCGTCCAGTCGGAGCCCGTCGTCGTTGCCGCCACCGCGGCTGCGGCCAAGAAAAAGGGCATGGCCTTTATGCCGCCGCTGTCGCACTTTGACAGAACCTGAGCGCGAGAGCATCGAGACGAGGACACACGATGCCGGACAGAGAGAAATGGATCAAAGCACGGGAGCCTCTCCTCGACCGTTTCGGCTATAGAACAGGAAAATAACAAAAACCAGGCCCGCCAAGAACCGTCATGCTGCTCGTTATGGAGAATACAAAGACAAAAAAGGGTGTATAGACAAAAAAGGAAGAGGGCTCAAGACAGCTTCTGGCTGATCCCTCTCTAAACAGCTCCCCCCTCCCCTTTCTCAGCTGCCACCCCCGCTGCCTCCACCCTGGTCGTCTGGCAAGATCCGGCCGAGACTGCGCAATACCTCCATCATCGGCAGTGCCTTGGTGCCCACGGCTGCCTTTTCGCGGTCCTCGCGCTCTTTAAGCCGCGCCGCGCTCAACCGCAGCAGCCGGTCCGCTTCCTGGCCAGCCACTGCCACTCGCTGGTCCAACACATGCACCCCGTACGCCAGATGGTCGATCTGGAAGGGCGCTGTCGTCTGCAACCTCTGCAGTCGCGCCAGCAGCTGCGCCCGGAATGCGGCTGCCGACGACAGCCCTGGAGGTGGCTGCAGTTGTGGCCGTGGTTGCTGTAATGTGCCTTGTGCTGGTGTTGCTGCTGGTACTGATGCTGATCCTGCGACCGGTATCACGGCCTCCAGCATCTTGGCTTCTTCCGGATCGAGCAACGTCGCGTCTGGTGCTGGCGGCCTTCTCTCTGCATCTTCGCTTGCACCATACAGCGGCGGCAGTTCTGGCAGTGGTTTTGCCAGTGCGAGCCACCGTTTCTTCTCTTCTTTCAATCTGTGCCGTGTTAGTGGGCATCGCCAGTTATTGTCCATCTCCGAAACGCACCTCTTTATCCGTGCTTCCAGCTCGGCAATCTTCTCTTCGTGCTCAATGTTCCGCGGGTTCGGCTTCAGCACCACTGTCTTCTTCCGCTCCTTGGCTAGCTCTTCTGGCATGTGGTCTCGCTCAAACCAGTTGGAGAACTCCGCCCGGCTGCCAAAGTCCTTGAGCAGTTGGTCCTGTATCGCCCGCGCTGGATGAGTCAGCATCCGTAGAACCCGAATCAAATCCCAAATCCCAAACCTCACGCAAACTCACCTCCCAAGATCGCGCTCGCGTTTGCTGATCCATGTGGCGGCTTCTCCGACAGCGCCCGCTCGCCGCACCACACCAGCAGCTGCCGCATGCGTCGTGGCTCCACCTGGTCCGCCTCGATGTGCTTGTAAAACTCGGCCGTGTCGACAGCCCGGTGCGGCAGCGCGCTGTGCCCGTTGTCGATTAGCGAGCTTGCCCGTCGCCCGCGCATTCCCACGCTGCTACGTCGCTGGCCGCCTGCTTGTCGTCGCAGCTCCTTGTTGCGGTTGATGATCGGCGTGTCGCTGAATGGCAGCGCTATCTGCCGCGACTCTGCCGCCGCCGTGTTGTCGTCGTCTTCGTCGTCGCCATCAACCACGGCCACGTCATCGTCCTCGTCGCCTTCCTCGTCGACTGCAGCTGCCACTCTCCTCGATCGAGCTGAAGTTACTGGTCCTGACGGCGTTGCTGCTGCTGCGATACCCCCGCTGCTGCCACGTGGTCTTCGCCCTCGCCCTTTGCGCGCTGGCTCTGCCTCGACTTCGACCGTCTTCTCTACGGACACACGTGCTTTCCGCGTGCTCGTCCGCGTTGACGCTGCTCTCCGCTCCTCGTCTGCCGCTGCTGCTGCTTTTGCCGCTGCACGGCCGCTGTCTTTGCCGCTGCTGTCGCGCTGCCCTTTGGCCGCCCTGGCCGCCTTGCCGTCGTCGGCTTTGCTGTCGTGCCCGTGGCGGCGCTGAGAGAAGCGATCGCCGGCGTTTCCGGAACTGGGGATGGCGGTGCTGGGGACGCTCGTCTGCGGCCCATCGTGTTGTGAAGCTTGCTGCTGTTGCTGATGCTTGTACGCCCGTTGGCCGTGCCCTTCTTGGGCCTGCTCGTCGTAGTCGTCGTTGCCGGCACCGGCTCTGGCTCGGCCGACGTCTTGACCTTCTTGGAGCCCCGGGTGAAGTGGAAATCACCATCCTGTTCATCGTATACAGCAGTGGCTGCAAAAGATACACTAGTTAGCACTACGACAACCATGCACCATAGCTCCTCTGACGTACCGGCCAGACGTTTGCTGTAGCGTCGATCGGACTGGTTGGTCATGCTCAAATCCTGCAGCGGTATCCGGGTCTGAATGAGAGTCGTCATGGATGGCACGTGTTGGAGCTGATCTCTCGTCGGCTAGGACATTGAGCGGGTGGTGAAACAAGATTTCAGGTTTCGATGCCGAGCCTCTCCAGAAATGCCCCTCGCTTTCGCTCTCGCCGTCGATTTCGGTCTCTTTCCCCCCTGTTGCCTGCCCGAGAGGGAAAAACGCGTCGGGAAGCCGGCTGAGCTCTTTTGTAGGCCCCCGCCCTCCGCTAGTAAATTCCGTCTGCTTGCGCCTGAAGCTGACACCGCAGAATCTCTCGGGTCCACCGCCTTTTCTTTCCCTCGTGGTCGCGGCGAGCCTGGCTTGGGCTCGTCTCGTCTCCGGCTTTGCCCCTGTCGCTGGAGCCGTCGTCGTAGTCGTCGTCGTCGTCGTCGCCGTCTTTTGCTGCTTCCTGGCGCGTCCCTCTGTCTCAACTGGAGGGGTGATGGTTCTCCAATGTCACGGCGCGTACCAAAATCGAGCGCCGACTTGTTGTCCAATATGAACCGTAGTGCCGTTGGGAGTTGCAGGTTGTCGGGTATCGTGTCGGATAGATCGTTACGGGAAAGTTGCCAATCGCCAGCCGTGGCAGAAAAAAGGAATGTCGCGAAATTGGGGCTTGACCGGGCTTGAGTTGCGGTGTTCCCACCTTTTCCTTGCACCTCTGGGCTCTTTTCTCCCTCCATTGTTTACGCGCTGCACCGAGCACCTGATTTGCTCACAGTTCCGAGCTAGCTATTTTCGGAACAAAAATCCACTTATCTTGGCCTGTCACGTGATTTTACGCATGATCACGCTTATGCTGCCGACATCGTCACTTTTGTCTGACAGTCCAAATTACTTCTTTTTACACCGCCGACGCTCCTTGTTTTGCCATCATATATCTTATATGTTCTGACACCATCATGTTCCGTACATACAAATGAGGGGACGAAATGAGAGGCCAGACAGGCACACCTCTACCGTCGCCGACCCACCTCAGAAAGACATAAGGCCGCCTGCAACCTCCTCGTTTTAGTTGGCCGAACCACCCGCTGCCGTGAACACCTATAACCTACCTCCTTGTATATGATATTACATTTCTTTAAAAGACACATATAGCGTCGCAGATATACCTTGCACGCCTCTTCCTCCGGCTCTTTCTAGAAGCCCACCTGTCCTTGGTCCGTTTCTCATCGGCATTGGATAGCTAGGCAGCACTGACAGCCTCCAAAACTTAGATACATGTTCGTCTAAGAGAACCGCCGCTGGTCGACCTGTGCCGAGATGGCCTGCTGGTTTGAGATTGTCGCCGCCATGCTGTACGGGTTGAGCTGACCGCCGTTGTACGGTTCCATCGACTGCTGGACAAAGGCACCATGCATGCCTTGTTGCTGCGTTATCGGGCAGTCCTTGTGGGCAAGCAGAAGTGTCTTGAGGTGGACGATTTCCTCACGCAACTGTGTGATCTGCGTAGTGAGAGACTCGTTTTCCGAGGTGAAGAGCTCCACTTTTGACTGCAAGCTTGCCAGCCATTGCTTCTTACGCTGTCGACATTTGAGAGCAGCGACCCTAGTGCCCATTAGCATCCACAAGTGTGTATGCGCATTTCCGAGACATACCTGTTTCGCTCGAGAAAGTTTTTGCGCTTCTCGTCTTCAGTCATCTTCTGTTTTGGCTGCCCGTCTTTGTCTTCCTCGTCGTCGGAGTAGCCATCCTCGTCTTCCATAGAAGATGGCGAGCCGTTGGTCTTGGCTCGCTTGCTAGGCGGACTGTTTTTCGTCGCCATCTCCTGTGCTTTCCGCCTACCGTTTGCTGCAGCACCTGCGTCAGAAGTTGAGTTGCGCTTGCCCCTACCTCTCCCGTTGAAACGGGGCGTCTCGCTCTTCTCCGACCCTGGGCTTCCAGATTCACTGGCCCCGTGACCGAAGCCGCCAGAGCCGTTACCCATCGTGGTCGGAGCCGCATGCGACGACGACCCGTTCATTGATGAGACGCCGTTGTGTGCAGGAGCCCGCTGTCTGTTGTCCTGTGGAGGTGCTACAGGCGTTTGTGCTGGCTGCATCGCAGCGACAGATGCGGACACGGAAATGGGCACCGGGACAGCCGTGTGCTTTATTACCGCCGCCTGCAGCGGTGGCGGCGGAACTGCAAACGAAGCCTGCGCCTGCGTACCGTTGCCACCCTGAGCCAGAAGATACAAGCCGTTGGCAGCATCCTTGTCGTGGGGATCGTACTGGCCACTTGCCAATTTGGATTCAGCCTTTACAGCTGGTACAGGCGCAGGCGCAGATGTGATAGAGGGATGTTCTTGTGGCTGTGACGTGATGGATGGCTGTGACGTCGGCGGCGCAATGTGCTGCTGACCGGACTGATGGGCCTGCTGGTCCCGTTTTGCGACAGCCGCGTTGATGGCTGTGCGATGGAAGTCTAGCGTGCTGGGGGTTGCGCTGCCGTTCTGCAACTGCGCAAAGAGAGCCTGCGAGCTGGGACTTGACGCAGGGAACATCGAGCCGCTTCCACCAGGCGTCAAACCTGTTCGCAGAGACGACTCGTTCGGTGTTGGAAAGCCGCCACGGAGATGGGTATCGGCATAATAGTCGCCGGCCGGGCCCGAGAGCATTGCTGGACTGAGCGGACCGGTCCTCAACGAACCACCTCCCCAGTTGAAAGGAGTTGTCCCGCCGCCAGGGAGAAGCGAGGACGGCGACGTCAAGGAAGCAACCGAAGGAAGCTTGGTGCCTCCAGGAGTTTCTGGGGCGCCACCGAATGACTGCTCAAAAGGATTCGGTTCCATGCTTAGGGAGCCACCGCTCTGTGTTGTGAAGTAGTCGGGCGTATTCCCGTTCTGCTGGTTGGGCCGAGGCGGAGGAGCAAGAGGTTTGGCAGTCTCGGTATCAGATGGCTCGACCTTCGAGGCGTCTGCGCGATTGGAAGATGCATTGTGACGGTCTAAAAACAACAAAGGAAAAATCAGCAACGAGCCATGCATAACTTCCCCATCGACTTCTACTGATTGGTTCCTTTTTCTGTCTGTTGCTCCTGGCATGACGCATTATAGAAGATGTGGCGTGAAAAGGGAAACGTACCTGTGTCGGCAGTTGTCTCGTTCTGCTTGGGAGAGTTTGTCTCCCCTTGGCTCGGCAAGGCCAGTGACTTTCCCATGATGACCAATATGGCGATGGCTCACGACGTAAGTATGACGCCCGCCGTCAATGTATAGCGCCTGTGGGTCGTAACAAGCTTTTTGAGATCTTTTAAACTTGGTCGCCGCGTGTTCAAAGCAAGATGACGGATGCACTTTGGATACACCCTATCCCGGTTTCCCTACGGACCCACGACTGGGACAAGGAGACGGACGAAAGGGAAGGCGACGGCAATCGACGATCTCGGGCAGGTGAATTTACAAGGAACAGTAACGAAACTTTTCCTGACGGCTGCGCATGCCAGGCGCGGCCACAATACAACGTTTAAGCGAGGGAATTGTTGAGACGAGAAAAAAATGCTAATATGATGACAAAAGAATGATACGGGTGAGGCGCGGGATGCTCCGTCGTAATGTCGTGATCTGTTGTTGTGGACTGCAGAATAGGGGCAATGAGACCAGCAGAATTGGGTGAAAAAAAGGTGACGTAGCTGGAGAAAAAGTTGCAGGAGGCAGGTTCTACAAGGGATGGCACGAGAAAATAAGGGCAGCCATGACGCACTCGACTCGGGGGAAAGAAACGCTTTCGTTAGAAGTGGGCCCCGACTGCCACATGTACAGTGCTGTGGCGTGCTTTCGTACGGTCAGCGCCGCGCGATAAAGTGCAGAAGGACGCTACCATACAGTGCATGCAACACGCTACGGTGGGAAATTACGAGTAGCTATTTCTGCAATTGCCCGGCCGGTACTTGCACAGTATAGGAAAATGATTTCGGCACGGCTGTGGCGACGCTTGTCGCGCTTATCGGCGCGCAACGGCGGCAAAGAAGACCAAAACATAACAGTGCGCCTTTCGCACACGACGGCGGATCGTACGAGTACGAGTAAGATGCTGGGAGGCGTTTCTCCCACAATAATTTCGCGTCCCGGGAACAACTGGCAGCCGGCATAAATGATAAAGTCTGCTGTGACGAAATTTCACCCCTTCGTCTTCCTCTCGCCTTATTATTATGTACGGTTCACGTCAAGCTTGCCAAATTGCGTCAGACGCTAGGACGTGTTTGGAAATGGGAGACGTGATTATAATATATGCCCCACTCACACGGATTTACTACCGTTTCGCCGTTGTGCTTTCGGCATCCTCCACACCCCTATTACGTCGTTTCTATTCTATGTTACTGCGTACTCCGTCACAGAAGGCCTATCGCGCCTGGAAGAGGGGCGGGGCGAATCTGGTTGCCAAAACAGCGAGTTGCGTCTGTTTTGGATCGTATCAGGCTACATTGACCGGATGCGCTTCTGGAGACAAGTGTTGGGTTAGAGAAAGGCCGGTGCAATGACGTAACCGAATAAACGGCCGGCCACAGAACACTGTTCAGCCCCTGCAAGCCGAAGCGAGCACAAATGCCACCACATACAAATCGATCGCCCACGCGCAGGCAGCACGATCACAGGTAAGGAACAGCAGTACGAAGTAGGTTCGCCGCATGCGCCATCTGCTTGCGAGTGCAAGGCACAAGTTTGATTCGTTGTGCCGGCACCATGCACTGTGCAGTGATTTGTCTGGCTAGTGTGATTTTAAGCTCAGCTGATTCGTCGCACTGGTACTGTATGACTCCAAATTTCTGCTGATAAATCAGCTGAACTCTTAATTTCTATTCTTTACGAAGCTCTGCAAGTTGGACGACCCATCAGCAGTGCAACCATGCTCCCATTCGTCTACTCCGTACTCCGTACTTTGCGCAAGCAAGAGTACGACGTAGCGAGTGTCGGTGAGCTCGCGAGGCACAACCGTCATGCTTCGCATTTACATGTCTTACTATGCACATGCATTTTGGGTAGCAGACACCCTGTTTTTTCCTTTTCTTTTCAAACAGTGTTTTAAAACCCCATACTCGGTAGAAGCGAAATAAAACGAAACAAATGATCTGCATTGGATTTTCATAAAGGGAGTTGAGCCTAGGCCGTCTATTTGCCTGCCGCTGGCATGTCCACTCTGCACGCCACAACATTCAATAGCTGGCCTGCGTTGCATGTTTTCAGGCCCTTCAAAACAAAGGTCAGTAATACGACGTATAGCCATAGCCAACCCAACACCGACAACCGAGCCTCATATGCACCGCGACGACTACAAAAAATTATCAGCGAAGGCTAGACGAAATGTCATGGTCCCGGAGGGGCTCGAACCCTCGACTTTCGCATTACTTCACCCGACAGGCAATGTATTAGTACGATGCGCTAACCAACTGCACCACGGAACCGATGCTGCTTGATGAAAGTGACGAGTCGCTCTGAAGCTAGAAAAGCACGCCAGCTGAACGTCGGACTGCCGGTGCGAGATTCGCAAAAGCCGGGCATCATTGCGTTCTGGTTGCCATCTTGTGGTTATGGCCGTGTAAGTCGTCATTAGGGGCGCAGTCAAAGCTTATCTGCACGTAGAACGCAATCATAAGGGGATTTTGGCTGTAGATAGGCCGAACAAATTATGAAGATGGGTTCGGCCTCTGCCACTTTCTGCCAAGCTTCAGTCCTCACTCCCCACTCATATCGTACCAATAGCTACGCAAACTATGGCCAGTGATGAGTTTGGTATAAATTACGTAAAATCGAAGCGCAAGTAGCTTGACTGACAGTTGAAGCCATGGTGGCCTGGCTCTTGTTGCTCTGCCAGCCGACAGGAATATGCTTACTCGTGTTATTTTAGGCGCTGCCTCTCAGCTTTGGCGCGGCCACCGGGAAATCGTCTGCACGGCGCGGCACGATTACGGCCTGCGTGGTATGGGCGGCGGGCTCTGGCTTGCGCTGAAGACGAGGAAACAGAGATCGAAATGGCCGCAGAACGTGGGACAAATAGAGAGTCTGCGTATTCCGCGTGTCAAGATTGCGGCTGCCTTAAGTCTGGCAGTCGCTGTCACCGTCGATGTGCTCGCCACAGGCGCTGTCGAGAGCGGAGGAGACCGCTTTGAGGTCCCAACATCGACGCGATCATTAGGCAAGCCCATTGCAGGTCCACCATAGCCTTCATCTTCAGCACATCTTGCAGCGGCATGCGGATCGTCGCCGTGGCTCCTGTCAGAAGCATACGACTGCTTGCCGGGATCGCTGCTGCGAGCCCGCGCCCGAATCTGGATATGGGTCGCTAGAGTGCTGCAGCAGCTCCTCCGACCACTCCGTCCACAGAGCAGCCGCCTCTCCAGAGGCCAGTCCGAAGTCGGTTGGCCTATCGCGCTCGTCACCTGCCGCGGTAGCTAGTGAAACTGCAGAGTAATCTCTGCTGCAGCAGCGCGGTCGTTGCCGTCGCTGTCTCTGTACAAGTAGAGCGCCAAAGCACCTCATGCCCCAGTAGCCCAACGCCCACCATTTGTGCAGCTGGCGCTCAAGCGACACCATGTTCCTAGCGCAGTCGCTGCTCCGAATAGATATACAAAAACATACCGCTTCTGCAAGATCCTCCTGTCATCTTGCTGGTCGCTCGAGGTAGCGCCGTCAATGACCTGCTGGTTCATCTGAAGGACTGCTATTATCAGCTTTAGTATATGTAGAGAGAAACAAACTCTGTCACGTCTCCTTCAAACAAACATTCAGATCCACACAAAGGTCTCGGCAGCCAAAAACGTCATGCCGAGATCGCAAGCTGCCTCGCGCAGCTTGCGGGTTTAGCCATCGCATAGCGAGCGCCGTGCCTTCGGGGACCTACGCCGTCTAGAAACGGGGCGTGCACCCACGCTGGGCGTTTGGCTGGATCAGTGTCCACTGGGTAGTCCATAAGGACTTGGATTTTGCTCTGGTTCGACATTGTTCTGCGAGCGATCGTCAGCCTATCGCTACCCTGTCGCGCGGACTCTGTTGAACTGACTTACCACGCGTTGGGTTTGAAGAAAAGGGGCTGGAGAGAAGGAGCAGTCCTACAAGATCAGGCGAATTTCGTCTTAGATTCTAGGTATCGTCCAATCTTCTTGTATTTTGAGGCAACAAGGAAGCCGCGAAATCAGACGTCTGATTGCGTCCTGAGGACCGGTTGACCTTGCTTTGAAAGCAAGGTGAAAAACGTCTGAAGACCAGACAAAGGGACGTCTCGGCTCCGTCGACCGAGAAAATAGCTGCACCGCAGCACGATGCGGGCGCTCGGTCAGATAGGCGAGGGCCAGAGACGAGTCTCTAGCCTCCCGCCAGTCTGCCGCCTCGAGTAGCTAGGTCCCGCAATGCGTTCTGATGCTTCAAGGGAGGTGGAGAGGTGTGAGAGAAAGAGCAGGGGTATAGCGTGTGCGCTGCTGAACTGTGTAAGGTAATAGGTTGCAGGTGTGAAGATTTGAATATTTTGCCACACTAGCTACTATTAGTGTTTGGTGCTCCGACTACCAAGTCACCAATAGCGTCGGCCTATACGGAGTAGCAAAATCCCCTTTCGTTCAGTGGGCTAGCCTCTCAACCTTCTTCTGTACTCCGTAGGCACTGCTACAATTATCAAGCTAAGTGCTTACTTACCTAGAGGAGTAAGAATGTAGACCTGGTACGCTTTACCCATTTAGATAAAGAGGGGGCAGACTATGTAAGATACGATACTGCACGCTATATGTTGTATGCCCCTTGGGAAGCGAAAAGGATACTTTTGAGTACTCTTAGATGTATACTGTAGAAATTGTTATAGCGCAACTATATAGCAACTTGAATAAAGTTACTTTGTGCGGAGTACTCCGTACAGGGATTTGATATAGACGCGGACCCTAAATCATAGCGTTCCTATCAATTTCCTTGGGAACTCCGCCGTATATACTCTGTATGCATAAATACTGGCTGCCCTTTAAGGCGTACGCGTTCTTCCAATTGCACCACAATCAATGTAACATGTTTTCGTTATCGTTCATACGCCACAATTCGCTCCAACTTCAGCCAGGGCTCTTCCGTGTTGCGTCATAACATTCTCCTCACATATACCACCGGCCCAGCTTGAGTGGCGCCACGGACTGGTTGCCGACGGTGGTGAGGCCGATACGGCCAGCCTCAGCGTCTGGAGCGACGTCGCCGAGCACGAGGCGGACGTGCTTGTGCTTGCGAGCCCATTCGCTGCCGGACCAGGTGGAGTTGCCGGCAATGCGGCCAGGGCCGAGGCGATTAGGCAAAAAGGCTACGGCGATGGTCTCGAGCACGTCGGGGGCGATGATAAAGAGGTGCAGCACGCCGCTGAAGATGCCGGTCAGGACGACGGCGAGAGAGCAGATGGTGAGAAAGACGAGCCAGACGGGTGAGTAGTGAACGATGATCCGGGGCTTGGCGATGACGGAGGCGGGGATATCGAAGATGGCTGAGTTGTCCTGCCGGGCGGCAGCGGACGTGTTGAAGGCACCGGTGAGGTACTGGGGCACGGTGCCGATGATCAGGATCGTATTGAGCACCTGGGCCAGACGTAGCTCGAACGTGGTCACGTCGACGGTGTCGGCCAGTACGGTGTCGTAGGGACTGCTGACCGAGGCGCCGACGGCGTGGAAGGGAAAGGCCATGTAGACGGGGATGGGGTCGAGGGCCTCCATGACGCTGCCGGACTCGGAGAAGAGCATGGTGACGAGGTAGAGCAGCGCGGACGCGTCGTTGGTTGTGCCGGCATCCAGCACCGTCCAGTTGCTGTCGAAGCCGCCTGCACGGACGTGGCTGCTGCGGCTGCGACGCACGCGTGAGGGCGTGCACGTGCTGCTGCCGCTGCTGCCGTTGCTGCTGTCCATATCGTCGCTGCTGCTGCTGTTGGTTCCCGTGCTCGGGCTACTGTTGGCCGTGCAGTTGACGTCGGCCTCGACATACGTCGTCGTCAGCAAACACTCGGCGCGTGTCAGGTTGCCTTCGGACGACAGGGACTCCCAGATGAGCCGTCGGGCCGGACGGGTGATCTCGTTGGTCAGCATCTCCGTGACACCGGTCTTGGCATCGGCGCATGGCAGCGACACGGCCAGCTGCAGGTACATGGTCGACCGAAGGGGCGCGTACCACGTGCAGTCAAAGTCGCCGCCCGGCTCCGTCACGTTCTCGGCCGTGTAGTTGGTAAAGGTCGTCTGGGCTGAGAGTCCGTACACCGGGCACGACACCGCTAGGTACGACCCCGGCAGCACAAATTGGTTTGTGCCCGAGGCCGACAGGTTGTTGACCGGCACGCCGACGAGCGACGGGTATGTCAGGTTCGTGGGCGTCGGCACGTCCAGCCAAGGCCCGTCGGCCGCGACATCATTGCTGCTGCTGTTGGTGCCGCCCGCCTGCTCAATCATCTCGATCGACGGCAGCCGGACGTTGCCCCAAAGGTCCTGGTTGCGCTTGTTGAGCAGGCTCGCGCTCATTATGGCCGCCACGGTCGGGTACTTGACTGTCAGCAGTGACTCCTGCGCCTGCAGGGCGAAGCCGTACTGGTACTCCTGGAAGGTCTGCATCGCGTATAGGCCCGTCGTCGACGCCGGCTGCTCGCTGACCAGCCGGATGACCCGCAGAGCCGCCTGGCCGCCCAGCGGTGACAGACACCACAGCAACAGGATGAAGACGCCCAGCAGGTTGACCGATCGCAGCTTAACGTGTGTCGCCACGGCCCGGTAGATCGACTGGCTGCCAATGTACTGCTCCAGCGTGGCCACGCTGATCCCGCTGCGCGTCTGGACCCGGAACGTCGCATAACGCCTGAGGGCACCGCCCAGCGCTGCGCCAAACAGGACGGGAAACACCGTGGGCGTCTGCCGATGGTCAGCAGGAGGCCGGGTGCGTGCAGACGGAGGGGAAAAGAAGACACACGTATTGGGCGATCCGGTCCAGCCGACGGCCCCAGGAATTTTTCGAGTCGGCGTTGGAGCCGTCGGCCTTGAAGACGAGCCAACCAAAGGTGAGGAAGAGCACGCCCAACACGGTCATGCACAGGTCGACAAGAAAAAAGGCATACTTGCTGGCTCGGCCCACGATCAGCTGTTTTGCTTCTGGTGGCGGAAGTCCGGCCGGTTCCTGCGGCAATGGCATCTCGTGAGGCCAGTAGCTCGTCTCGGACGTTGCCGGCGATTTCTGCGGCCATGCCATGCCGGATTGTATCATGTACGCCTCATCTCCAGGCAAGTGCGTGTAGACGGGCGCCGTATGTGGATTCGCTAAATTTTGCATCGTGGAGGGGGTGGTGGGCAGCTGATGGCGGCGGGAAGGGTGATCTTACACGTCGAGGAAGCGTGACGAGCCTCGATGGGATATTAGCGCCGCTCTTCGTACTGTCCATCTGCTATTATGTATCTATCTTACGGAGTACTCCGTATCTTACAGATAAATCGCCAGCCAGGCCTTTTTCGACAGGCATATTCAAGCTTATATCACGCTAAGCCCTTTATGTACGTACTAATCAGGACTGCTTATGTAACCCCAAGGCTACGAAAATAGAAAACTCCGCAGTTGCGGTGTACTATGGAAATGAACCGAAATCTATTGCGATTTTGATTTACTCCGTACGAACAACGAAAGCTGCTACCACCAACAACGAAATGGCTTCGCCTTGTGGGCCTCCACCACCTATTTCGACCTATCAGACGTATGAAGAGGCCGATAAAGCTATCAATGAGCATGCTGCTTCAAATGGCTACCGTCTAGTCATCAAGCAATTCAAGCCTTCGAAAGCAAAGTTTACAAGCTGCTATTACGCTTGTTACAAGCACCGAAAGCCCCAACAAAATCCGAGTACAGCAGAGACGCACCCGGCAAAGAGGCGGAAAACTAGTACACAAATGACGCACTGCCCTTTCAGTATGAGCATTCAACAAGTAGCCGACGGCTGGGCTGTTTCGGCAGCAAAACATACCCATAACCACGCTGCTGCTGAAGACATTATGCTGAAAAACGACAAACTTGCCTTCCTTTACAAGTACGCAGACGAGATCGACACTCTTGCGGCAAACTCAGTGCCGCCTCAGTCGATTATCGAGAGCTTGGTGCAAAGAGACAGCCTTGCGAAATTGATCAACAGGCACGACATCTACAACTTTGTGCGAAAAAGGCGTACAGAGCTTAAAGTTGCCGAGACATGAACAAGCACGAGATCAGTACACATTAAGACACGACAACGCAGCAGACATTTGAGCAGTATAATATGTATTGTTTGTCGTTCTAGCTCGATCTCCGATGTAAGCTTTACGCAGCGATAGCGACGGCAAGTGGGCTCGCCTTGGCTACGACATCCACGGCCAATGGCAGTTCTGCAACGCCATTTGCTACCTCCCTCGAGCTGTCCTTGACGGCCAACTCCACCGACTCGGCATTCTGTGCCTTGGCTTCGACCCCGTCCTGCTTTTCTTCCTCCTCGTTCAGGATCTGCTCGACCACATCCTCGACACGGTACAGATACACCCAGCCGGCACCATTGTCGCCCGACCAGACCCGGTTGACTCGCTCTGCGATCTCCTCGTGCAGCGGGAGATTCTCAGCGGCCACGGCAGCAGCAGCGGCAGCGCCACGGTCGAGCGTGTCGTAGAGATTGGCATAGTGCAGCGAGCGGGCACGGTCATAGACGGCGAGGGCGGCGGAGAGTGGACGGTGGCCGGCACGGGCCCAAGCGAGGGCACGGGCGAGCGTGTAGGCGTCCTCAAAAGCGAAGCCAGCACCGGCGCCAAACGCACCCGAGAGCGGGTGGGAGGCATCACCAAGGAGAGCAACACCGGCAGCAGCTGATCGGTTCTCGGGCGTCCGCACAATCGTCGTCAGCCGCGGCCCGTTAAAGAGGGCAAATTCCTGGGTCTGGCCGCTGTCGGCAGCAAGGCGCAGGATAGCACGCAGCGGCGGCGCGAACTCGGCATAAAGCGGCAGCAGCCGGTTGAGGTCAAACGGCTGGCCCCAACTGGCCTTGCTGGCGCGCTCGCGCTCCTCTTCGTCGGCGTCCTGGGCACCCGGCCGGATCCGGGCCGTCAGCTCAAAGTCGTCGCGGCCTAGCGGGCTCGTGAAGACGTATTTGCCGCCGACAAACTGCCAGAAGACGGGCGCTCGCGGGATGCCGTTGATGGCGGCTACGTCCGACGCCCGCAGGATCGTCCGATACGCTGACTGCCCGTTGTACTGCAGCGTGTGGCCTGGGGACACAAACTGCCGCACCACGGAACGGATGCCGTCCGCACCGATGACGAGGTCAAACGTCGCTGTCTCGCCGTCTTCAAAGGCTAGCCGGAAGCCTCCGGAGCTGCCGGCCTCTTCCAGGGCCACCAGCTTCTTGGACAGGCGGATGCGCGAGGCGTCCACGGCCGACAGCAGCGCGCGCTGCAACTTCGACCGCAACATCCGGCAGCTCACCTGGTGCGGCGGCGTGTCGGCCGAGTGGTGCTTCTCGGCCAGCAGCACGCCCGTGACGGCGTCACGGTGCTGCGCCGAGCTGCCGTCGTCGGGCCGGAAGAAGTCGCGTGCGTCGATGCGCTCTGCCATGCCAAAGCGCTCTAGAAGTCGCCACGTGTGCCGCTGCAACGTGATCCCGCCACCCGTCTCGCTGATCCGCGGCTTCTTCTCATACAGAGCCCAGTCCACTACCGGCGGCTGGTCCGGCCGGTTGAGCTGTCCCAGGGCAATCGCTGCTGCCAGGCCGCCCGGGCCGCCGCCAATGATTGCAATCTTCCACGGGTGAGTCATTGTCTCTTTGGTACAGCTCCTTCAGTGTTGACTTCTTTCACGCATCAAACGGAACAGCAGGGGGGATCTTCAGGACGGAGGCTTCCAGGCGGCGATGGATGTGTAGGCAAAGGCCACAACCAGGGAATAGCCGCTGACGACGCCGATACTGCCATCGTAGTATTTATACTAGCCGTACTTCCGATGGCGTCTTACGATCTCAGAGAATTAGGGCAATGATATCTGGCGATGCAAGTCTATTTCTGCGCATACGCCAGCGAGAATCGATTGCGTCATTCGGCTGCATTATTGTTCACGTTCTTATCTTGGGTGGTGAAACAATCTGATTACTTACACCAGCACGTGCTATTGATCCTGTGACTTGGTACTGAGTACTGCCTGGGAGGAGGTTAAAATTGCTGTGCAAATAGGGAAGCAGCTTGGCTACCAAAAGTCCTTTCTGACCGCCTTTTGTCCCACTATTCGCACTAAGTCTAATTAGGAAATATATTTTCAAATTACATTCCGTCTCCTTTTTGGTGCATCCTTTCGTCCCTCCCTATATTCATTACTACCACCTAAAGCGATTACCTGCTGAATATGCCACGGTATCCTCTCAATCCACTCCCGAATACGGTCTTGTTTTAAGTCTGCCCACGCACGCTGCCAGTCTGCCTCTGCTTGTGCCTTTGATAAAGGCGCGCCAAACTTAGTAGTCTGCCTTTTTAAGTGCATCCAGCATGGCTCGATCATATTTAAATCTGGTGAATTCGGGCACCAAATCAGCCTTTGAACGTCTGCACGGTTGTATACAACTGCTTGCGAAGCATGTGCATAGGCTAGAGCTTAGTCTTCTTAAACTAAGAAGTTTGCACTGCACTTGCGGGCAAAAGGTATTAGCTTTAGGATAATAATATGCTTTTGGTAGCGGTACCAGTTAATACCATTACCGCTCTTACGAGTAGCTTTGCCTGTTTGCTTTGTAAACTTCCATTGCGGCTTTTGTCCTAGTAGATTTCGTAGCCTAATACAACGAACACTAGTCTTAAGCTCCTATGCTTTATAAAGTTGTGGTTCTATTTACTAATTCTATAACGCCAACTCTTTTTCTAACTCTGCACGCTCTTTTGCAGTCTTAGGATGCTAAATATAGAACGGTCCTTTGTTATCGTATGCAAAGCATCCCTAGAACATAAATTCAGAGTATCCCTTCTACCTTTCTTAGATATAAGATTGTAAGAACCTTTTGTCTAGAGCTCTCTAAACTTTGTAGCTCCCCCGTCGATGGCAAAGAAGAACAGACGTTTCATTAGACTAGATTACTTTTTTCTAATCATCTAATGTCTAGTGTTTATAGCGCAAGCACTAAGCTAACCGCTCTTGTTTCATTAACTCTGTTAATCTAGGCTTTTATGTTAGTTTTGTCTTCTTCATCCTAGCGTTTCGGAGAGTGCGCCAAACTGTTATTGCTGAAACGCTACTAATTTTATGTGCTAAATAAGCAGTTGTTTTTTCTCGTCCGTAGCGGTCGGTGCGAACCTTTGTAAGAACCTCTTCTTTAACTAGTTCTTGCTTTCAAGGGCGGCCGGTTCGGTTACCGTCTGCAACGTGGATATCTGTTAAAGGTGTACTTGGGTAGGCCAGGTAAGTCAGGCAGGCAAGGAGGTATCTTCTTAACAGGAGGAAGCAGCCGTATATTCAATAGCTAATTCTTGCCTTCTACACTCTAAGGGAGTGCGGGAGGCGCTCTTTATCGTAGGCGCACCTCTGGCGCACCAAGTGCGCAGGACAGGCGCGACCCCGTTTCTACTTGGCCCGTGCGCTAGCACGTGCTGTGGCCTGTGCGCAGACTGCGCCACGCAGCCTGCGCCACCAGCACCGCTTCTAGTTCACGATGTGCATCTAATACACTGTGCGCATACTGCGTACGGCTTGCGCGTAGCCTGCGTCGGTCCCCTTCCTGGGGCGGCGTTACAATATCGAGTATAACCGGCGGGCGTGCATTAATATTAAAGCCACGGCTAATAGTTTTATCAAGAAGTAGATGTACCTGCCGTGCAGAAATACCAGTAAAGGCTTCGATTTGATTATTCGTAGCACCGAATAGCTTTAAGCTAAGGGCCTGCGCCCGGGTAGCAATATCGTATGAAGGCATAATGAATTAGATGTAAGAAAAAACAAAAGGCGCGACGGCAGCAGCGGCAGCAGCGGCACGGAAATGTAAACAAATAATTCTGCCGGCATTATTTAGATTTGTGGGTCTAAGGCGGTCAGAAAGGACTTTTGGTAGCGACCTCTGTACTGGGCCTTGGGAAAGGAAGGTGCGAGGGAGGGGCGAGGAGGGGTATCAACTACCCCTCCTCCACCCCCCCTCTGAGGGATAGACTTAGCACATTCAATCACCGTTTTCGAGAGCCGTCGAGGCAGTCGTTTTGTTTTCTGTTGTTTTCGAGTGTTTATCACGCGTCTTTCACTTGCGTCGGATGAACCGTGCCAAAATGGGTTAGAAGTGAGGACTTGTGGCACAGGATGAAAGATACATGTACCCTGTGGCGTATGGCGCCAAGCCCCACCTGTTTAGTAGGGGCTCATGCACGTCGGCATAGTTCGGAAGTAACTACGGAGTACACACAGCAATACGCATGTTCTCGGGGCGCCCATAATTGACAGCTTGATGTTCGAGTATGTCTACGTGCATAGTACTCCGTAAGCGTCTACGACGTACTTGGGACTTGCGGCCTACTGGTGTACATACTGTACTTTTATTACACTGTGAAGACGAAGGTACTGCCTCGTACTCACACTCCGTAACCTAAAATACGTTTCGTGGACTCAGCCTGGGTACATAGGAACGGCACAGCATGTGATTATTTCAGGTAGTAGATTGATTAAGAGTACTTCGCCGTGGAGAGATGCCAGCCTAGCCGATAGTAGCTTGCATCCTACCTAAAGCACACTCACTACCACAGGTTCGCCACAAAATTGCCTCAATCGAATGGCCAGTTGCATCCCGACGGTCCCTTCTAAGAGAATGCAGCTCGTAACACAACTCATAGTCAACAGTGCTAATGACCCTCTGCTTGTCCAGTACTCTGCATTTTACTATTAAACTTGCAAGCCTGGTCCCGAAATACGGGGACAGAGTTTTATTGCTACATCTCATACGATGCACTACTATATTTCTCGCTGCTATTAAGAGCCTATGCAGGCAATGACTCTGTTATGATCAACGAACTTGCTCTCCTGAATACTTATCTTGTCGTATCCGCACCATTCGCATCATCAGACAACATCGTGACCGCGATGCCCATGCTTGATTAGATGAACACTAGCCAACCTGCATCAGACAACGTTTGGATCTCGGAACAGGTCATGCATATGCTACATACGTATGACATGTGGCGACGCACTTCGCAGCACGAATCCGGCTGGTCGAAAGCGGGCGCGATGGGCCATCGATTTCTACCCGTTTGGTGCCACCGCTCTGATTATATGGTCTGTCATGCTGTTTGCCAAGCTTCCTGCATCCGTCGAGCCGTGGTAGTAAGCGACGCTACGGGAGATAACACGGCTACCGACCAGTGAGCGAACCATGCGCCGAACAGTAACGTATCATCCAGTCACATCGCAGCCTCGGCCGGCGATAGTGCAACTCGTACTCGGCAGGCTAGTGTAATAAAGGCCAGGCAACCCCGCACGCCGCCCCCTCATCTCCGCTACAGGTAGAATTTACCCCAGATGCGGCAGGTGCTAACGTGGATGCAGCTTAGTGCTTCAGCATTCCTCCAACAACAAGCTGCACGTCTGCTACAATCAGTCCACCCATACGCAAACAATGGTCCCCGCCTCTCCACGGGGAAAGTTGGAGTCGCCTTTAGCCGAGAGTGAGCAGCGACAGGTTGCAAAAGGTCGATCTTAACCGCACCAGTCACACGCCTTTCCGCTCCTCCGCCCGAGCTTAAGCCTAGAGAGGACGTGCTCAGTGCCTGAAAGCAGGCCGGCTGTTGTCCAGCTTCAGCACAACTACGGGGCAGCATGACAGAGGACTAACTGGAACAGGCATGCAGGATTCGGCAGTGTCATATCCACCTTTCCTTTGTCAACCTATGACGCCCCCAGAACTGCTAGCAGCCCAATTATCCACGTATCACACGCCCAGAAATACAAAATCCGGGGACACGATGTCCAGCATGGCGTCAACTATCGTATTTTAACCGGAAACTTATGCGAGTACCGGTTGCCGGTGCGGCATGGTATGACCAGACCCCGGTCCCTTTGGCAATATATTAACTCGGGTTAGGCCCCGTGGCCTCCTTCTCTTGCTTCTTCATCTCGACCGAGCACATCAGCCACTACTACCTGAGACACCATGAGCGATTCAAAATCGGCCACAGGCGTCACCGACGTGCACCATGAGGGCGATATACCCGATGAGAAGGACCCCAAGGTCCTGGCCAATGCGGATCTCATGAATGATGCCTTTGACGGCGAGAACCGCGAACATGAGATGGGTGCTTGGGAGGCGTTTAAGAGCCATCCATGGGCCTGCTTGTGGGCTTTCATCATGTGCTTCACTATTGTCAGTCAAATCCGTCATTGCTTGGTTGAAGTGCATGAGTATCCAGCTTACTAACGCTCAAATCTAGGTCATGGAATCATTCGACATGTTCCTCAACACCAACTTTGTCGCTCTTACCGCTTTTCAAAAAAACTTTGGCGTCCCCGTCAAAGGAACTTCCGATTATTCTATCCCGACACGGTGGCAGAGCGCTCTCTTCCAGTCTGGTCAGTGTGGTGCCTTTGTTGGTGTCTTCATGGCCGGTCCCATCACCAATCGGCTGGGCTACCGCTGGACAACCATCTTGGCTCTCGTGCTGATGAACGCCACTATCTTCATCTCCTTCTTTGTGAGGCTCCCTGAAATCATTGAGGTGGTGACATAATCTAACGGCCGTGTCTCGCCAGGCGGACTCTCTTACCGTCCTCGTCATCGGCCAAGCTTTTGAGGGTGTACCCTGGGGTCTCTTCATCGCAAACTCCCCTGCCTATGCTAGCGAGATCGTTCCTCTCGTCCTCCGAGGCGCCTGCACAGCGACACTGCAAATGAGCTGGTCTATCGGGTCTATCATCGTCGCTGCAGTCACGTATGTCTACAACAGGAAGTCCGGCCAGTGGGCTTACCGCCTGCCTCTGGCCTTGCAGTGGATGTTCCCGGTAAGCCTCTGTTCTTTACTACTACTCTACATCTTCGCCTGCACGGGAAGCTTACGCTGACTGATCTCTCGTCTAGACCCCTCTCTTGGTTCTCGTCTTTCTGTCGCCCGAATCTCCCTGGTGGCTCATTCGCCGTGGCCGTAAGAAGGAGGCTCTCCGTTCGATTGAGCGCCTCGGCGACAGGGCCGGACAGAACGCTCAACAGACGCTGGCGATGATGGAGCGTACCGTCGAGATCGAAGCGCAGATAGGCGGATCCCCGACGCTGCTTGATCTCTTTAAAGGCACCGATTTGCGGCGGACAATTATCACGTGCTTGATGTATGCATCGCAGAACTTTGCTGGTAACCTGATTGCAAATCAGGCCACCTTCTTCTTTGAGCGTAAGTCAAAGCCCCGAGACAGACGTTGACAAAAGGGAACTAGAAAGCTGACTCCCCATGCAGAAGCCGGAATTTCGCCCGAGAAAGCCTTCCAGCTTAACCTGATCAATTCGTGCCTTCAGTTTGTCGCCAACGTCTGCTCCTGGTTCCTGGCTTCCTGGTTTGGCCGCAGGACCATCTATCTCTGGGGCACAGCCACCAACATCACGCTGCTCTTTATCCTCGGAATTTGCGCATCGGTCGAGCAGAACCACAAGACCAATCTTGCCCAGGCCTGTTTGGGTGTGGTCATCTCGTTTGTCTTTGCCGGTTCGCTGGGACCGATCTCGTACACTATCATTTCCGAGACATCATCCGTCCGTCTTCGGGCCCTGAGCACGGGCGTCGGTCGTGCTGCCTACTATGTTGCAGAGATCCCGATGATCTACCTGGCCTCGAAGCTGCTCAACACGACGGGCTGGAACCTTGCGGGCAAGTGCGGCTACGTCTGGGGAAGCACGGCTTGCGTCTGCTGGGTCATGGCCTACTTCTTCCTTCCCGAGCTCAAGGGCCGCTCCTACCGCGAGATCGACATCCTGTTCAACCGCAGGCTCCCTGCCAGGAAGTTCAAGTCTGTCGTCATCGACGTCCAGGACAACCATTAGAGGGTTTCTGGAAGAGCCAGTCACGAAGACAATGTACGATCGTATTATGAGATACCGTGAGGGATTTTGTCACCGGTGCACTGTCCATGCCGTTTCAACGTAGCTTAAATCGTACGAATGTATATAATCACAACCTTAGTAATGGTGCCTGTGGTGCGAGTAGAAGTTAGTCCAGTATCACGTGCTTTGACATCACTGCAACTTCATCTCATCGGATATACGGAATGTGCGTCTTCGACCTACGTCCACGCAAAGAAGAGCGTTCTTTTATAAATACCACCAAAGAGAACCTGTCGCAATGGTACCTCATGTCCGGCCGAAAGCCACGTCTGTGGCGGCGCATCTCTCCGGTGCAACGCCTTCATGGCACGGCCAAATAACTGCGGACGGGCCGTTCAAGCCAGAGACAGGCCGGTACCACCTATATATCGGTGAAGACACATATCCCAGTCAGACGGGGTTTCTCCCAAAAATGTGCTAATCGCCTTTATGCAGGTCTCTTCTGCCCGTTTGCGCAGCGGGTGAACATCGTGCGACACCTAAAGGGCCTGCAGGAGCTGCTGCCGATGTCGGTGGTCAAGCCGTATCCAAAGGGAGACGAGACGGGCTGGCCGGGCTGGGTGTTTCCCACGTCGGAGACGGAGTACGCGGGTGCGACGCCGGATGCGCTGTTTGGTGCGGCATACCTGCACGAGATCTACTTCCGCGCGGATCCGCAGTACGCCGGCCGGTTTTCTGTGCCGGTTTTGTGGGACAAGACGGACAGTACGATTGTCAACAACGAGTCAGCCGAGCTGATGCGTGACCTGCAGACGGCCTTTAACGGACTGCTGCCGGAGCGAGACGCCAAGTTGACGTTGTACCCGACGCGGCTGCGAGCGCGGATCGACGCTGAGACCACGTGGCTGCAGCGCGACCTCTGCGTGGGTGTATACCGGGCCGGCTTTGCGACGACGCAGGAGGAGTACGACGCCGCGGTGCCACGGGTGTTTGCGGCGCTGAATCGGCTGGAGCGGCTGATTCACAGAAACGGCGGTCCGTTTGTGCTGGGGGATGCGCTGACAGAGTTGGATGTTCGGGCATATGCGACGGTGGTCCGGTTCGACGTCGTGTACGTGCAGCACTTCAAGTGCAACCTCGGGACGATCCGTCACGACTACCCTCAGGTGAACAACTGGCTCCGGCACTTGTACTGGGACGTTCCCGGCTTCCGCGAGACGACCGACTTCCGCCATATCAAGGAGAACTACACCAAGTCGCACCGGGACATCAACCTGCGAGGCATCACGCCTATGGGGCCGTGGCCCGACGTCGAGGCCGACTACGAGTCGGACGTGGCCAAGGTGCCCGTCGGGGGTGTGTCCATGCCGGTGGTGCTTGAGCTGGAGAAGACACTGGAGACATAGATGGGCTGTAGAGGTCACGTGTCAAGAACGGCAACAGTTAAACCTATAAGTTCTTGAGACCTAATTCGAAAAGTTACGCGTATAAAATCTTCAAGATAATCACTATAACTTTAAGTGTAATTACTTGAACGTATATCTAGTATAACCTCGTGTAGAGAAAGGGAAGAATCCTGCACCTTGGCTAGTCAGAAGCTCTTTTCCATTTTTGTTTAACGCAAGTGTCGTGTTCTAGACTCTCGCCTTCTCCTCATTTCGGTGGCGTTTTTGAACGAGTCACAACGAGCCACAACACAGTCTACCAGACCAACAAATCTAGACTACTAAGAACGCATGATATTCGGCTTACGTAGCAGCTAGTATAATTACAATTTTGTTTCTGTTATGGCGGACTTCTTCCAAGGAGGCTACATTGACATGTTGACGTAGCATTCACTGCATCGCCAGCGTTTCTTTGATGTTTAGTTCTAACCTTCTTTAGTCAAGCTTGCAGTACTAATAGTAGCGCTGACATTGCTTTCTACGAGTATTCATAGTCGTGAACAGTACCGGACGTCTGACGCTCGACGCCCGACGACGCCCGAACCCATGCGGCAAACGAGTTTTCTTATAAATAGTACATGTGTAGTCTTATGTTTATAGTTTTTGAAATGTTCTCGCATGTGTTCTACCAACGCTTCCCAAAATGCCCAACATAGGAAACAGGGAGGAATCTAGTGACAGAAATAACAATTCCCGTCGAATGGCGGAAAGAGAACGAGAAAAGGGGCGTAAAAAAGAAAAGAAGACAAAGGCACCAAAACTGGACAAGAAAGAGGAGCACCGAGAACAGACAAAAAAAAGAGAAGGTGACAAAACATAATCGAGCAGTCGAATGGTACCAGGCAGTCAAACATTACGCCACCAAGTAAAGCGGCTACATTACGAATCACTGAACGCTACGATCAGACATGATGAATGACACACACCCCGGGGGCGAGGAGGCCGATGGCAACCAGGTGATGAATGATGTAAACGGAGATGCACAACAACAACAGCCAATTTCTAAGCGAATGTACGAGGCAGTTAGAGATGAGCTATTCTTTCCCTTTTACGAAGTCAAAACGGTTGACAACAGCAAAGTCTATAAAGTTTATGACTGCGAAGTCAGCCTCGCAACTCTGCAGCGTCTGAATATCTACGGCATTCAAAAAGACTTGCTAGATGTTGTCAGAAAAATTGTCAAAGACAAAGAGTTCGAAGTATCCGCTCAAAGAAGGCCAGCGGCGGAAACAACAGCGGTAGCAGCAACGGGAGAAGCAACGATCGCAGTGGTACAGCCACCTGCGGAAACACCGTCGGTTGCCCCAAGAACAACCAAGGACGAAGTAAGGGTCTTGATGAAAGAATATTGTGAGTGTCAGTCCAAACAGCGCACGGTTCTCGGCATCGGCTGACACAAAGGGCAAGGCACTGCTTGGCGAGATTGGAACATGATTGCAAAGGAAGTGTCCACTATCGACAAAGATCACTTCCGCTTAGACACACATCACGAACATTCCCGCGATCTTTTTCAAGCGGCGGGGCTTATGGAGACGGCCTTGGTCAAAGAGTACGCCTCAAATGAAGGACACGACAATATCCCCATTGAGTGGGACGAGCCTCTCTCGGACCATCTACCAGGATTCGGCCGCCACTACAAACAGCACACAGAGAAGCTGGAGGATACTTTTTGGCGCTTCTTCTGGGCCTTTGGTTGCGGAATATCACTGGTCGGCCCAATGCTGATAATGGTGCTGATAGACTCGAAACTCGCGAAGCTGCTAACAGCGTCCATCGCTATTATTCTCTACGGTATCGTCGTGGCGATCATCTCTGCTGAACTCATTCCCGGTATAAAACTTCCCGACTTTGGGATCAGGGATGTGGTGGCAGTCACGCTGGCTTATGCAGCGGTTATGGTTGTGTTTGTTGGAGTCTCCTAGGTTGTTCGATGAGGGAAAGGACAAAACCGGCTTCGGGATTCGTGATTTGGTTTTGCTGGTATTTCTAGTCTTCTCAGATGTCATTTTATTTACGCAGCATCGTCTTACTAAGTAGCAAAAAGTACGAGGATGTTCCTACAAGCACTGCATTGCAAAACCAAAACCAATAGTATCCTTTTCAAGGGGACATTCACTTCTACTTTTATGACATGGAAATTGAAAGGCCCTATCATAGTCGTACTTTGGGGCAGTTTCTATGGCCTGCCAGAAAGAACAGAGCTATGAGTGTTCGGCTACAGTACTTCTCTCATCAGGCGGCATTTACGGCAAATATTCAGAAAAGAACCGCCGTGCGTCGGGGGTATCAGATATACCACCCATTTCGAAAACGAGGCAGGAATCCAGGTGCACGTGGCGTAAGAGCTACAAGTTAGATTCCCGCCATCACAGGAAACGATCCCGGCCTCAAATGCAGAATGTTGGCTATCCAATGACGAAGGCGTCAGATGTTCACTTTAGTCCCACACGTCGGTTAGAGAAAGATACGCATGACTCTGCGGTCAGCATGCAATGCTACACAGAAAAGTCCAATCAGCGGCTGGAGGGTGTTTTTTCTTGACAGAATTATGTGCAGAGGATACAATGAATATAAAGGTACACCTGTCTCGAGGACAGTTTTTTGTCTACAAGCTAACTCAGATTAACATATTGATTATGTCCGAGGCTGTCTATTCCACTAGTTGCTGAACTCGAATACCGTGCGCATCTGCTCCGTACTGTAGCCTGCATTCAGCGCCAGCTGCAGCATAATCCGAGCTTTGGGTGGGCTCAGAAACCCTCCACCAAAGCCGTACTCGACGCCGCCATCCAGGTTGCCTTTGGCGACATAGCCGTCCATGGGGCGCCGCGAGTAGACGATGGCGGTGCCGTTCTCCTTGATGGCCTTCTCGGCAGCTGCGTTACCGTCGTCGGTCCACGAGCCGGCGCCCGATCCGGCAAAGACGAGGCCCTTTGCGCCGGTGGCGACGGCTGCCGGGATTAGGGCTGCATTAAGCTGCTGGTAGCCGTACAGAATGTCGACCTGGGGCATCCCATCGGCCGGATCGTTCGCCATGATGTCAAAGTAAGGTCGGCCGGCCGGCAGTACGGGCGGGTAGTAGAAGACGGGGCTGATGTCCTCGAAGACGCCCAGGAAGCCCTGTTCGTAGGCCTTGAAGGTGTCGAGGGCATTGGCATTGGTTTTGGTGGTGTAGTAGGCGCTGGCGATGCGGTCGTTGAGCACAATCATGACGCCACGGCCACGTCCCTTGGCCGAGGCGGCCAGCGTGACGGCCGCGAGCAGGTTCATCGGCCCGTCGGCGCTGATGGCCGTAGCCGGCCGCATGGCACCGACCACGACCACCGGTTTCTCCGTGCGCAGCGTCAGGTCCAGAAAGAAGGCCGTCTCCTCCATTGTGTCGGTGCCGTGGGTCACCACCACACCCGCGACAGTCGGCTCATCGAGGGCGGCCTGGATCTGCTGGCTGAGCCCGACGAGCAGCGTCGTGTTCATCATCTGGCTGCCAATGTTGCTGTACTGCACGCCGCTGACGTTGGACGCATTGCGGATCTCGGGCACCGCGTCGATAAGAATATCCACCCCCAGCGCACCAGCCTTGTAGCCGGTCACCTCGGAGGAGGAGCTGGCACTGCCGGCAATGGTGCCGCCCGTGGCGAAAATGGTGATGTTGGGCAGGCTGCTATTGGACGTGTCCCGTGCCGACAGCAGCCCTCTCGGCAGCGAGATCGGAGAACCCTGGGCGCCGATGGCCGAGGCGGCCGCTATCACGAGTTTTCGGAGGGACGGCATCTTGGAAGTGCGTTGGCTGAGGATGTAGCATTTGCGGAAGACGGAGTACAAGGGACCTATATAGGCAAGACATTATCGCTCGTAGCCCAAGACACATTTTACGCTTTCCTTGTTAGGCCTCGATACAAACGATCTGATAGCGTCCGCGTGGTCCGGACTTCCACAAAACGGCCTTGCCAAGACGCAGATTTCCGCAGAGTATATCACCTCCACTGCAGAGCTACGTGCTTGGCGAGAGATATTACAGACTTCCTGAAATACGGGGCTATCAATTGCCGCATTCGCTATCTGTAAGCTGGAAATATGTCTCAAGTTGCCGGCAACTCTTACATGTCAAAAACAAACCGCCAAGCCTCCGGTTATTTCAGAACAGGACAGCCAAGACATCTCACCTTGATATTCGATGTTTCTTTTTACAAGAAAACGTTACAGTCAGAAAGAGAGCCAGAAGCAGCATGTCATCGAACTTTATCAGCGCTCTGCATGCATGCCTTCACCTGTAGATCGGTGAGCAGGACCATATAAATAGAAAAAACCTACCCTGTAGCTCAATCAGATATCCGTTCCATAAGGCATGAACGCTTCTAGAAAATCCAAACACGTGTCAAATCTGTTCTAAGCATATTCGGACATCCAGCTCTTGACCTGGAGATCGTTTCCGTTACCAGTCATGCCTGTCACCTTAGGAGCTGAACTGTGGATACGGTGATCGGCAGACTCGGTTGCGGTTACTGACAATGACTTCAGCAATCCCGGCCCGGTCGTGGCTATCCGAGCACCTTCAACGCTACGCTCGACCATTAGAACGTCCCACATGGACGTTTTCGTCAATTCCAAGTGAGTCTGAGCGACTCCACAGTTCTTTCTATCACGTCATCTACGAAGTATGATTAATAAGCAACTGATATTCTAAGCTAAAGAAAGCCGTGTTCCGGCCTTTTGTGTTATATGCTCGAGTAAAACTTTCCCATACGGTTCGTCCACCCACTTTATGCGCCTGTTCGCCACATTTCGTCCTCAACGTAGCTTCTCCTCGGCATAAATCTTTACCGACTTTAGAATTGGAAATGTGTGGCAGTCACTCTGGTTTATGCAGCGATCATGGCTGTGATTGTTGGAGTCCTTAGTTTTTGATGAAGGGAAAGGAGAAAATAGCATGGTAAATTTGTAATTTAGTTACCTATTCCGTCTTCTCCCAGACCGACTGTATGCTATTTTAGGGCCATCTTCCCGCTTCTATTACAGATCATTTGAGATAAAAACGAAAGATCGTACCACAGTCGTAAGATACTTTGGGGCAGTCTACACTTATGCCAACTTCCGGCGCCAAGTCACATGCTTGGGCACGTTTTCTGCATAGAACGGCTCGAAACGACCCCACAAATCCCCGTATTTGGAAAGTGGAGACGAATGAGTCTTAGCAGAGATATTGCCGAGCTTTGGTCTGCCAAGCTTCGATCTCCCCGCTCCCAATTAGCAACGGATATCCGATGGTTTGGCTGTTTTTCTATCCTGATCTCCTTTTCCCAGATCTAGTTGTTTTAAAAGCTCGAGCTCTTCTGTCACAATGGTAGCTTCAGTGAGGGTTGTGCCCAATGTAAGTGACTGTTAGGGCTATTTAGCTTAAGCCGAAGAACCGACAAGACTGCCAGGCACGGAGAGGGGGAGTGTTGTGGGCTAACAGTCTCTTAACACTAGGCCTCTGTGCGAGCTGTGAGTTTGCTGCGGAGCATCCAGTTCGGGCACCCGCCGTCCTGTCCCTGCCACTCAAACCCGGGCCACCATCACCATCAGCAGGGGTCTGCCGTGACACCGTACGCTCGCCGGTCACGACGGGGCTATGCGACGCCGCAGCAGCCGCAGAAGGAATATGCGTTTGAGCTGGCGGCGTCGTCGATCCGGTTTGGCAACGGAGTCACGGGCGAGATCGGCATGGACCTGCAGAACATGGGGGTCAAGAATGTGGCCGTCGTGACGGACGGGACGGTAGACAAGCTGCGGGCGATGCAGCAGGTGCGCGAGGCCTTGGATTCAGAGGGCATCCGGTTCAGCGTGTTCAACCGGACGAGAATTGAGCCAAAGGACGAATCGTGAGTGCATTCTGTCTGCCCGGTTTTGTCCTGTTTTCTTTCCTTCTTTCTTTCTTCTTTTCTCTTGTTTGTCTTCTTTCTTCTCTCTACATTCTCCTCTGACTTTATAGAATCCTGGAGGCCATTGCATGGGCTAAGCCACTGGCCCCCGATGCCTTTGTGGCCGTGGGTGGTGGCTCCGTCATGGACACAGCTAAGCTGATGAACCTGTACACGTGCTACCCGGAGGCGGACTTTCTCGACTTTGTCAACGCGCCGCTAGGCCGCGGCCTGCCGGTAGACCGCAAGCTGCGGCCTCTGATCGCGGTGCCGACGACGGCGGGAACGGGCAGCGAGACGACAGGCACGGCCATCTTCGACCTGGTCTCGCGACGGGCTAAGACTGGCGTGGCGCACCGCAACTTGAAGCCGACACTGGGCATCTGCGATCCGCTCAACACGGCGACAATGCCGGCCGCAGTCAAGGCCAGCTCCGGCCTGGACGTGCTCTGCCACTCGCTCGAGTCCTGGACGGCTATCCCGTACACCGAGCGCGTGCCACGGCCGGCCAACCCGCTTCTCCGACCGGCTTACCAGGGCGCCAACCCGATCAGCGACATCTTCTCGCTCAGTGCCCTCCGCAGCACCGTCCGCTACCTTCCCCGGACCGTTCACAACCCGGACGATGACGAGGCTCAGTCGCAGATGCTGCTAGCCGCCACTCTCGCCGGCGTCGGCTTCGGTAATGCTGGCGTCCATCTCTGCCACGGCATGTCTTACCCGATTTCGGGCCAGAACCCCGGCTACAAACATGCCGGCTACGTCGTCGACACACCCATCATCCCCCACGGCGTCTCTGTCGCCGTCTCTGCCCCCGCTGTCTTTCGTTTCACCGCCGCCTCCAACCCTGACCGCCATCTCCAGGCCGCTGAGGCCTTTGGGGCTGACATTACCAATGCCAAGCGCGAGAGCGCCGGCGAGATCCTTGCCGATGCCATCACCAACTTTCTCGATCTCCTCGGCGACCAACCCCGTGGCCTCAGGGACCTTGGCTTCGGCCACGAGCACATCGACGGCCTCGTCGAGGGCACCATCCCCCAGGCTCGCGTTCTCATGCTGGCCCCTGGCCTCGCCAAGGAGCTACAGGAGGAAAAGGACCAGCTGCGCCAGCTGTTTGAAGATGCCATGACTCGTTAATGGGCCAGTTCGGCGTATCTTCTTCTTCGACCATACATGGTTGTAGAGACCTTTGCCTTGAAAAGCCAAAATTAGAGCAAACCGAAGCAAAATCTCTTTCCCCTACAGATTGACCAAGAACTGCATTCGCCTGAGGAGAGTTGTCAAGCTGTACATTGATAGCAGCTCTACAATATGGCTCCTGGGCAGGATGACCAGCACCTTCTGCGACAGGCTCTCCGGTACATGTTTTCCACTACCTAGTCGAGCTCCTGTACTCAAAACCGAATCCAATTCTCAACGATAGCACCAGCTTCAGGCAATCTCAGCATTAGGGATTGCTCATGAAAACCCATGCTCGATGCATAAAGCTGTTGTTTTCTTGCACAAGTCGATGAATTCCTCATGGCTTATCTCTTTCGTGGTCGCATACCTAAGCTTCAGAATGCTTTCAGTCATGCGCTGCAGTCCAGCTTCGCCGTTGCGCGGGGAGATTTCCCATTTATTTCCATTCCGTACATTGTAGAGTATCGTCCGTGGAAGCCTTCCGTTGGTCTGAGTAGCAAATAGGTAGGTGTACATTGCTGCCTGCAGAAAATCCTCATGAGACAACCGGGAGACAAACTTGATTTCCCAGATACAGTCGACGATCTTTTCTTTACGTCGGCCCGGAGAAGTAGACATTGCAATGATGTCGGCTTGACCATTGATTATCATCTCCCGATCTCCCAAAGTAAGCATCCGACTGCAACTGGCTTCGAACTCGAAACATTGACCTGCCAGCAATTGAACTCCCTTCTCAAGTCGCCCGACAGCCAGCTGGAGATCCCCGGGAGCCATCCAATTGAACGGGTGATTCTTCATCTGATTCCTCCGTGGCACGTACTTTGTGGCTTCCGCAACGTATGCGCATGCTCGTCTGCAAAGCCATGGGATATATCGCTCCGACCAAATCGGAGGAACTACATCAGATGTAGCTTCTACGTCCACGCGGAGTGTCTTCAATGTTCCAGACAAATTATGCTCAAAGGCTGCAGCAACAACGAGGCCATTTATGTCGCTCACAGTCTCGTAGAACTCTCTTTTCGAGTTAGAAAGCACTTCATTGGGAATGCAAATGTGCTCGCTTTTAGGCAACGGTGGTGAAATCTCTCGGATATGTAGGTCTCGTTGAATGATATCTTTGAGAGCCGAACTTTCTGCATATCGGGTTGTGTCTCGCACGGGAACAGCAGACGAAATGCACAGTTTTTCCTCCGATGGGCGTCCGGGTTTGTTCGGAGGCTCCATACCTTCCTGCTTGTCTGTAATGTTCACAATATCGGCCGTTTCGCACAGTGCCTTCAGGGAAACAAAAGGCATAAGCTTCTTATTGTCGTCGTGAACTATGACAATTTGATTGTTGGCACGTGTCAGAGCGACAAAAATCTCGTTGGGGCAGCGGTCATCTGGGAGATTGCGTCCCATGTACCGGAAGAATGAGTCGTTGATATCGAAAAGAATGGTGAGCTCGCGTTCGCTTCCCTTGAACTGGTGGATGGTGGAAACGCAAAGCTTCCCGAAAAGAGTCCTGTCACTCATAGGGACACTATCGTCGATGGATACGTATATAGGTATTCTGTATGTATCGGACAACGTATTGACGAATTTACGCAGTGGGTCATTACCGCGTGTCGCTGGTGCTATGATAACAGTGTTCTGTTCCCCATGGAGCTTTATCAAGGGAAGCAATGTTTTGGCCAAAGTATGGCTGTGGAAGGGGTTCCATCTTAGGACAATGGGCTTTGGGCCGGACTTGACGCTGTTGATGTATGGCTCACCACCGAGAAATGCGCTGTTAATAAACTGAACACATTGATTTGACAGTCGAAAGCTTTTACTAAGCTGGACGCCAGCGAAACGGTAGGGGCTGAGAGGTCCAAGAATTTCTGGGGCGAGTGTCAGGTACCGTTGGTCAGCACCGCGGAACTGGTGGATAGATTGCCGCTCATCTCCAAGCACCACTATGTGGGCAGGCTGGCCGATGCTTTTCTTGTCATTGGCTATGACAAAGCAGTTAACCAACCAAAAGAGAAGTTCGGTGCAGTCCTGAAACTCGTCCAGGACGACAATGTCGAAATGTTCCAGATTGCACCAGGGGAGCTTCTTGTTGTTGAAAACATTTTGTCGCTCTTCGACCAGCTCAGCGTCTGTGTATATGACGCGCCTGAAAAGCAAGCTTGCAAGCCCGTGAAAGGTGAGCACTTTGCTATTGGAGTACTTTTTAAGACGGTGGGAGGTCTCCCGTGCAAGGCGCCTCGAGTAGGTGAGCACGACTATGCGCTTGTCGGGGTTTTCAGCAGCAATAACTTCTGCCACTGCTGTCTTTCCCGATCCTGGTCGTGCCGATACCACCACATTCTGCGTCGAGCAGAGCTTTGCAACCTCCCACTGCTCAGAAGATGGCGTGAGTGGGGGTCTGTTTCTCCGCCGGTTCTTCAGAGCAGCATGACTTTGGGTGAAGAAACGGATACTTGGGAGCCGGGAGATCTACAAACGATGAATATCAATAATGTTTAAAAATCCAGCCTTTTTAAATGCCACAATGACTTACCAGGGCTCGTAAACGTGGATTTATGCCCATACTGTCATTGAAACAACTTATACGGCAGTCTGGCATCAGTCAGCACAAGGAGTCAGGAAACATAGAACTAGAACACAGGTGGCCCCCCAAAATACCACAGTAAGCCTGTCCTCATCGAGCCCCGCGATCAAAGTCTTAGAGGAGCACGTGCCTGAAGGAACTAAAAACTAGCGCCGGCCCTGGTGTTTCTTACTATGACGAAATAAAGATGAGGTAAGGCTGTTTTTAGAGGCTTGACAAGCCTGCATAACTACGATGAAAGAAAAACCCAATATCAAAATAAAGGTAAAAACGTGTGTGGGGTCTCTTAGTTGTGCCTTAGGGGTTTAGCGCCCCTCCCTTTGTGGAATAACCCCTCCTTTCCACCTTTCCTTTTTGACATAGCACTTCCTAAAAACCGTGACGAGAACACTGACTAAAGAATGGAATTAGGACACCTAAAGAGTTATATTAAATCGATTTTACTTTTCTCGTTCGCCTTTCGTTTGGTTAAATTCGTTTCCTCAACTGCAAACAGTTCTTTGTCGCCTACTTTAGAATACGTGTGCCATACGGAAACTTGTATTGGTTTGCGTGCAATATCGTACGAACAAATTCTTGTAGGCGTATGTAGCCATGATGAATTTAGATGCATGCCGTCTTTCGGCCCCATGTTTTTGGCTTCACGCACGTGCGCCTTTTTCTTCTTCTTTATTATAACCAGATTCTTCCATTGCGTGCATTTCTCCCTTAATCTCAGTTCAAGGTTCGCTTTAAAGCGTCCAGTTACCAAATTCCTTGATGATAATAGACAGTCTTTTTATCGACGAAGGCGGATAAAGATGGTAGACTCATACATACTTACATTTACCTGTGCTTCCAGTTGACCGGTGGTTTGAAGAAGTAAAGGAAACGGCCCTAGGACAACGGTGAGCTGTAACCTGCGTCTAGACTTGGCGCAACGGTAATGTACTCTGTTTAAACGCAGACAGGTTGGTGTAGTCGGCTTATGGGTACGGCTTTAAGAAGATTGACGTCTTTAATAATTATGGACTAGTAGATGTTTGCTGCCGGAAGAAAATATAGGATTGAACGCACTAGCTAGGGAAGTTTAGCCTGCGGGTAAATAGGGTGTTTTTAGCGAGCAAGCATTGTGTCAAGGTTAAAGGAGGCTATACGTGGCGGTCATATAACGTGATGCACTGTGAGGAGCAGGAGGCTGAATAGGGTCTAGTGTGGGCGAAAGAGTGTTGTGTACTAAGGAAGAAATAGATACATCGCGACCCTTCTGGGGATCCGTATTAATACTAGTGTCAGGCCCCGCTTTTGTGCCTTCTGACCAATTACAGGCCCGTACGGCCAAGTGGGGCGGAAGGGCCACAGTGTGGCGGATTCCAATGCTTGACACATTGCCAGAATCGGCCCGTAAGAGCCCCTAGTGACACAGTTTACTGCGCAAAGACGGTATCGTGATGGGATGGACTGATACTATCTGCACGTGCAGAGCTAGGTGATGCACGCCGGTATTTAGTCTGTGCATTTTCGCTTGGCAGGCCGAAAGATGGATGTTTCCACGTACTCGGTCAGAGCATGGTGCGACGTAGGTGTACCGTTGGATGAGGGTTTATAGTGGAAAGAAAGGAAATCAGTCTACATCCTGGCTATTTGCTAGAACTGGCTTGCTGTCTTGATGCATTTTAGTCGCAATTGACTCTCTGAAAGTGCGGGGCCAAGTCCCGTTTTTACACTCCACCGGCAGCAATTCTCTGTAGGCAGATGGGATCTAGAATCAAGAACAAGGGGGACGCAATCAGCGACACTTGTGATAGCCATAGCCCCGGTTCCCTATACGTCTCCGGAGATTCGGCGAGCGAGTTCGGGTCTCGGCTTTACGAGTATGTCACGGGCTGCCCATCGGCATAATAGCTGCCGATGGGCAGCCCCCGATCCGGGGTTTAGGATACCCCATGGTGGGTCACGTCTGTGCTTGCAATATATGCGGGGGTTGGGTAGCATCGCCAGGACTAGGGCCGTAGAAAGGGCCGACTACTTTGGTCCCAGTTCCGCCATTCGTTAGCAGACAACTGCAGGCTCTTGCGCGTATTGACCGCAACACTGGAAACGCTAGGAAACTCGTTGCTGTCACGAGGGTGTCCAAATGGGAGTATTCGAACTGAGCAGGCCGACGAGGGCGTGAAAGCTTACGATTGATGGATCCGCCAGTAGTGTATATTAGTGGCCCAATGCTCTCTGCTACCACATTGAGGCCCTTGACCAAGTCTCTGCTCATCCACAGTCTCACCAATGCGGCCAGAGACACTTCACTTAGGCCTCGCCGTCCTCGCTGGCTTGGGCGCCAGCCAGGCCTCGACCTTGATCGAGGAAGACTCGTACTTCTATGGTCTCTCACCGCCAGTTTACCCGACGCGTGAGTCAGGCTCCGTCAACCGCTGCTTCTGGATTTTTCCACGATCCTGACACGGAATCCATAGCAAATACTTCTGGCACGGGCAGCTGGGCTTTGGCCTACTCAAAGGCCAAGGCCTTTGTGGCGAAATTGACACTAGAGGAAAAGGTGGCCAGCATATGTTGCGGCTCTCTGGCCGCTCATCAGAAAACACACCGACTGACATATGCAGGTTAACCTGACGGCCGGTATTACGCCCACAACGGGCTGCTCTGGATCTGTACCAGCCATCCCGAGGCTCGACTTTCCCGGTCTCTGCCTGACTGATGCTGGCAACGGAGTGCGTGGCACCGATTTTGTCAGCGCCTGGCCGAGCGGCCTGCATGTTGGTGCTTCGTATGTTCAATCATGATCCGAGGTCTGGTTGTGCCACTGCTGACGTTTTCCAGCTGGAACAAAGCTCTGGCCCTGAAGAGAGGCAAGGCCATGGGAAAGGAGGCCCTGAAGAAGGGCGTCAACACGCTCCTGGGTCCTGTCGTCGGACCCATGTTCAGACTTGCTGAAGGTGGCCGTAATTGGGAAGGTGAGAACGCTCATCGCTTTTTGGAGACACGAGAAGAACAAACGTCAGCTAATCTGAACAGGATTCGCTGCCGACCCATATCTCAGCGGTTCTCTGGCTGCTGAATCTGTGTCGGGCCTTCAAGGGTCGGGTGTTATGGCCTGTGTCAAGGTGAGTAGACTTTGCTTGGAATACGATCGCTGGGACAGATCGCTAACAACATGCATAGCATTACATCGGGAACGAGCAAGAGACACAGCGGAATCCCAGTGGAAATGTGTCGGCTGTTTCGTCCAACATTGACGATACTACTTTGCACGAGCAGTATCTCTGGTAAGAACACTTGCTGCCTTGAGCCGAGGAGTGCACAGAGTTCTGACAATTGTGGCAGGCCGTTCCAGGAAGCTCTCCATGCGGGAGCTGCTTCCATTATGTGCTCGTACAATAGGATCAACAACTCGTACTCTTGCCAGAACAGCAAACTCCTGAACGGAGTGCTGAAGGAAGAGCTGGGCTTTCAGGTAGGATTGTCTGGGGCTCTCCACTTTCTGTACTGAACGTACATCTAACGGAACGACCAGGGCTTCGTTGTTTCCGACTGGTATGCCCAACATGCTGGCTACCCTGCAGCTGCTGCCGGACTGGACTTGGTGATGCCCTCTTCGCTGACGTATTGGGGTGACAACCTGACTTTGTCGGTACTCAACGGGTCCTTGTCCGAATCCCGGGTGGACGATATGGCTACTCGGTAAGTATTGCTTGGTGATTAAAGCTTGTCTTTGGTTTAGGCCTGTCCTTTCTAACCGTTTTAGAATCATCTCTTCGTGGTATTTCCTGGGACAAGACGACTCGATCCCGAGTCCCGGTGTAGGCATGCCTCTGGATCTGCTGTCACCGCACACGATTGTGGACGCCGTGGACCCCACAGACAAGTCAATACTGCTGCAGGGCGCTGTGGAGGGTCACGTGCTGGTTAAGAACGTCAACGGAGCGTTGCCGCTGAAGAAGCCGCACATGCTCTATCTGGCAGGATACTCGGCGCGGGAACCGGCTGCCAACTCACCGGAGGACGGATATGGCTGGTCCCTGAACTGCGAGTCATCGATCGAGATGGCCGAGGTCTTTGCCTCCACGCTGATTGGCAACGACCCGGCCTCTCGATCGCCGGCGGCTGCCACCAACGGCACCATCATCTCGGGTGGCGGATCGGGGGGTGTGACTATGTCGGTCTTTTCGACGCCCTTCAACGCGCTCGTCAACCGGGCGATGGAGGACGGCACGCAGATGTTCTGGGACCTGCGATCGGCGGCGCCGACGGCCGACGCGGCAGCCGATGTGTGCATCGTCTTCGGCAATGCTTGGGCGTCCGAGTCGCTCGACCGAGTCGGGCTGCGCGACAACGCCACGGACACGCTCGTGACCAGCGTGGCTGACAGCTGTGCCAACACGGTGGTAGTGCTGCACAACGCGGGCGCACGCATCGTCGACGCCTGGATCGACCACGCGAACGTGACGGCGGTGATCTTTGCCCACCTTCCGGGTCAATACAGCGGCCAGGCGCTGGTCTCGCTGCTCTACGGCGACGACGACTTCTCCGGCCGGTTGCCGTACAGCCTGCCCCGGCATGAGGACGACTATGGCAGCGGTCTGCTGTCGCCAACCGTCGGCGCTGGAGACTACGCTCTCTTCCCCCAGGCCGACTTTGACGAGGGCGTCTACGTCGACTACCGGCACTTTGATCGCGCCGGCACAGAGCTGCAGTACCCCTTCGGCTTCGGCCTCAGCTACACCACGTTTGCCTACAGCGGCCTCGGCATCCGGCGCCTTTCCGCCAGCAGCAGCGGCAGCAACCTCACATGGGCCACGTATCCGAGCGGTCCTGTCCATCAGGGCGGCCAGACCGATCTCTGGGATGTGGTGGCCCGCGTGTCCGCCGTCGTGGCCAACACCGGCTCCGTGGCCGGCCAGGAGGTCGCCCAGCTGTACGTCGGCATCCCCGGCGCACCCGTGCGGCAGCTGCGCGGCTTCGACAAGGTGGCCATCGGCGCTGGTCGCTCGGCTACCGTGATGTTTACACTGACCCGCAAGGACCTCAGCGTGTGGGACTCAGCAGCCCAGAAATGGAAGCTGCAGAAGGGCAACTACACCGTCTCCGTCGGTTCCAGTAGCCAGACACTGCCGCTGAAGGGTTTCTTAGTTCTATAAGGCTTTAAGAGCAGCACTTCCAGATCAAAAAGTATATTGGACCAGCAAAAACGTACAGCAGCGGGTATTCGCTGGTCGTCACCGACCCAACTACTAATCCGCCGATTACTGGTTTAACTAGGGGAGAGCGGACGGGATCCCGTGCTTTCCAGTATCTATGGCCGTACGTGCAAGGAGCACGTGTGTCTAGCCTTTTGTAGCTAGGTAATGTATAGCGTCTAATTTCAGTAGTATTGGATCCTTTTTCCACCGCACCTCCTCAACCCTCATTCTCCCAAAAGTCTGCCACGGCCTCGAGGTCGTCGACATTGAGCAGGTCAACGCCATTATCCCAGAGCGTGCGCCAGATGGCATTGCGTGTGCCGACGGGCCAGCCGGGCTGGTCCCAGTAGCGGACCTTGATGCCTTTGCTGTGGGCGACACGGACCTGCTTGCGCAGACGGACGAGCTGGCTGTCGTTGAAGGTCTGGCCGAGGACGGTGCCGAACTGGACGGCGAAGTCGGTGCTGGCAATGGGCGACACGTCAGCCGTGATGTTGGCAAAGGTCGAGTCGAGGTACGGAATGGGCGCGTCGTAAAAGTAATCGCGGAGGGTAACGCCCTGGACGAGATTCAACGGCGTATTTCCCGTGCCGATGACGGTGACGGGGCCGGCAATGACGGCGCTGCCGTTGACGCGCGTGAGGTAGCCGGCACGGCGCAGCGGCGCGAGCGCCTCGACGACATACGGCCACGTTGACGGCCCATCCGTCTTGACATCGACAAAGAGGTAGAGCGTCTGGCCTGAGGCCGTGTCGAAGACGCCGTTGCGCGTCGGCAGCGACGACACGTACGAGCTATTGGGGTTTTGTGCCCGCAGCACGGCCAGGATGGGCTCGACGTAGAGCGACGCAAACGTTCGCGCTGCCGTCAGGGCCGACTGCTCGTGGCCAACGTGCAGCGTGCCATTGTACAGCCACACGTCCGCCTCGATGCTGACGGCACCGGCTGCGAGCGCGCTGTAGAACGGCGCCGGTCGCCAGTAATCGTTGTGGCTGTGCACGGCCCTGGGCACGATCCCCTGCGTCAGCCGCGTCGGGTATGTGAACAGCGGGTTGGCTGATGCGCCGTCAAGGATGGCCTGTAGCGGGCTCGACAGCGGCATGTCCGCTTGTGCGGAGATCGGCGCCACGAGGGCAGCCGAGGCTGCCAACAGACCAGTCCAGGTGACATGCATCTTGGGTAATACAACAAAACCGACAGATCAACCAGGGGCTAAGAAAGACGTTCTTTCGTTGGCTGTGTCTTTCTTGTTGGAGTATGAGCACTGGCGTGATTTATATAGCTGCACCTACAAATCACACAACCTACACCGAATCTGACGCGGAAAAACGGTTCGTGGGTCCAAAGCTGAAGACTGGGCCCAGCCAAGCCAATCACTATACACACGTGCTTCCCCTCTCCTGTCAATCCTTGGCGTGTTGAAGGACACTAAGACTGGGACGGAATGGCGACAGGATTTCACACGTGCGGCCGTCTTATTGGTTGGAAGCTGAAAGGAATGGCGGTGCTTGTTGCGAGCATGCATATGTATCTTACGAAGAGAAAGAGGGCAATGGACGCTAAAGTCGCCTGTCTCGGTTCCCACATGACTCTAAGCTGCTTAGCGGTGAGAAGTAGCTGGTTGTATCATAGAACGGCCAAAGCCAGTGTCTGAGAAGTGTCTTGGTGTTTGCTCTCGTGTAAACTATTCACTTGATCACGGAATGCATAATCCTTTTGCCTTTGTACTCGGACTCTTATTTCTACATACCGTCCAACCTATCTCCGTCGCATAACCCAGATTTTAAATACACTCTTTGCCTAAAACGCGGTCTGAAAGTCTCACCGTAGCGAATGAAATAAAAGGGTTTAGACTAAACAGCCTACGAAGAGCTTGCGACGCGGATGACGGGGGAGAGCCAGGTCTGGTAGCTCGAAGCTAGGTTGACTTTGGCACCGTAACGGAGCACACGTAGAAGTGCCCGGTAGTCGCCCGGCAGAATCTCGGTGATGACATCGATGTTGTCATCGTACAATTCGGGACCCACGTGCCAGACATAGCCGGACGGCCGGACGTTCGAGAGCTGTTGGTTGACATGACCGTACGATGTAACCCCAGCCGAGGTGAAGTTCAGCGCCAAGGGAGGGTAGATCATGGGCAGCGACGAGTTCGGCACGCCGTAGGGGTTGGTGCTGTTGTCAAAGCCGTAGAAGTCGGGCACGACGCTGGTGTTGTAGGGCAGCAGGTCAATGTAGAACAGCTGGGAGTTCTGCAGCGTGACCCACTCGAGGTAGGGGTAGCCCAGACCGCTGAGGTTGAAGTCGAACACGCCAATGTCGCGCAGGGGCGTGAAGAAGTCATGCGAGTTGAGCATCCAGGGGACAACTGAGCCGGTGACGTTGGTGTTGTCGATCACATCGGCCTTCTTCCGGGAGTACGGCTGGCCAAGGTAGGTGACGGTGACGGACTCGAAGCCGCTGCTAACCTTGATGAAGCCAGAGTACACGGGAAGGAAGCGGTCCGGCGTATCCGTCGGAGGGGTGAAGGTGGCCACAAAGCTGGCTGACTTGCCCGGCGCCAGGGTGAGGGTCGTCGTGGAGAAGCCGACAGTAGCGTACTGCTTGTACTGGCCGTCCAGGGCGACCTCTGTGCCGTCCAGTACGACGAGATACTGCTCAGGCAGCAGGTTCGACTCACCCGCAGGCTCGTGGGTGATGGCTGTAGGAACAGGTGGTCAGCAGTGCCAAAACACAGTGCGCAAGACGAATACATACTGTACGTCTTGGCCGACGGGCTCTTGTTTGTGACGGTGATGGTCTGGGGCACCAAGGCGTCCAGATCGCCGAGGTTGAGCTCCGACGGCGAGACGGTCCAGGGCACGAACGCGGCGCTGAACACATCGATCATGCCAGCGCCCTGCTGCGTGACCGAGTCGCGGGTCGTGTTGTCAAAGGTGTACACGATGCTCTTGGCATTGCTCTGCAGGCGCTCACGGATCTGCTGCACCGACTCGGTCGGGTGCTGCGACTTGATGAGGGCGTAGGAGCCAGCCGCGTACGGCGTGGCCATGGAGGTACCGCTCAGGATAGCGTAGCCGGTGCCCTCAAGCGGCCAGGTGGCGAGGATGGATTCGCCGGGTGCCGAAAGCTGCGGCTTGATCTGCAGCGTGTCGGACGTCGGGCCGGTGGACGAGAAGTAGGACATCAGCCCGGCCGATGGCTGCTCCGTCGACTCGAACACCTTGCTGTCGAAATACAGCTTGTAGTCGCCACCGCTGGCGAGGCCTGCGATAACCTTCTTGCCGTCGTCCACGCTAAGCATGATGCCTGGCCTGTCAGTACAGAGAGGAGAGAGTCGATCTGGGGCGGTACAAGTGACATACCGTAGTTGGGGATGCTAGGCTCCATGGTATTGAGGTCCTTGACGAAAATCCCGCCGTCGTCTACAGCATAGACGAGCGCGTACGGCAGGCCATACGTGGCAGCAGCGTTGAGCTTGGCGGCCCAGCTGCAAGCCGAGCTGGCAGGGACAGCAATGATGGAGTTGTTCGGGTTTGGGATGCCGGCAAAGGCAGCCTCCCAAGCAGAGACAGTACATCTTCAAGTCTGTCAGCTGAGCTGGTCGAAGAGAGCGCGAAAAAAAGACAGCAGGGTGGGACTTACCCAACGGGCGAGGTCGTATTCGACGCAAGCTTAGTCATGTCGTACACCTTGAGGCCAGTCTTGGGTGCCGAGACCGGCCAAGGGTTGCCGGAGTACTGGAGAGAGTTGCCGTTGGAGTCCCGGGCAGTGTAGACAGTGGGAAACTTGGCGTTGTCCAAGCAGCCGACAGCGATGACCTTTTCGCCCACAGCCGGAGACGAAGTCAGGGCCGGGCCACCATCGTTGCCTGCTGCGACAATGACGGCAATGCCCTGGGCTTCGAGAGAGGCGGTCACGTTGAGGAACGGGCTGCCGATGTACGTTAGCAAAGAAGCTCATTTGTAGGCATACGCATAGGGACGTACTCGTCTCGCTGCCACCGCTCAACAGAGCCTAGGGAGATGCTCAGGACGTCGACCTTGTCCTCGACAGCCTGCTGGAAGGCAAGCATCATGATGTCGTCCGAGGCGCCGCCGGAGCAGCCAAAGATGCGGTACATGCCGAGAGTAGCCTCAGGCGCGACGCCGACCAGCCCGAACGTGGAGCCAGCCGGATCCTCCATGCCGATGATACCCGACGTGTGTGATCCGTGGCCGCCACCAAGGCAGGTAGCCAGCGGGTCATCGCTTGCCACGGCCACGCCGGTGTCGCCGTAGTTGTCGTCGACAAAGGCCTTGCCGAACGAGATCTTGCAGCCCTTACCGAAGCAGCCGCCGAGGGCCGGGTGGCGATAGTCGACACCCGTGTCCATGACGGCAATCTTCATGCCCCGTCCCTTGATGCCGAGTGCGTGCAGCCGGTCTACGCCCGTCATGATGTGCGGGTGGTTGACATCGGCGCCGCGACCAGCTTGTGCAGTCACGTGATAGGAAGAGTTGCCGGAAACCATGGTGCCCGTGACGCCGCTGCCGATGGGGGCCGGTCGCGGAATGCTCCGGACGGGCCACACGTTGACGACTCCCGGAATCTGCTGGATCGTGCTGGCGTTGCTGCTGTCCTGCACCTGGATGGAAAGGCCGAGGAAGACGTCGGGGTTCTTGAACTCCAGGCGCGTGTTGTACCGGATCGACGGCTCTGCCCGCTTGTGGAACTGGAAGTGCTCATCGCCCACGCGGACGCCCCTGTTCTGGTCAGCAATCGGGTACGGAGTCCCATCACGGACACGGAGGAGACGGACCGGCGCTTCAGGCTGGCACCGGGCGCCAGCTGGATGAGATAGGCATTGGGAACAATGCTGACAGAGGTGTTCACAGGCGACACGGACTGCGCCACGGTCGGCGAGCCCAGGGTGTTGGAGTAGTCGGGCGTCTTGAACTTGACAAAGTCATTGTCATCCGAGTTCTGTCGGTCAGCACAGGCCCGCGGCTGGTCAGGAGGACAAAAGGGACCTACTATGTCGTTGAGTCCCGGATGGGCAGCATTGTATGCGGCGAAGTCTTGGCCCAGAGACGCAAGCACGGTCGAGAACGAGGTGCTCACGACGGTGGCACAGAGCAGGCTGAAGGCGCGCATTGTCACGGATCACGGTGATTGCCCGGTCTGTCGCTGTCTCCTGTCCGAGAGAGAGAAGAAGGAGCACACGACACGGGGACGATGCAAGTCTATATGCTCGCGCCTCACTGCCGTCAATCGTGTCCCTCACCGTGTCCCTCACCGTCTCGGTCTAGTAGCAAATGGGCAGGTCCCATCCCGTCGGCCTCTCCTAGATTGAAAGCGGCAGGTATTTCGATGTCTCTGTTCTAAATACGAGCCTCGAAGCTCCTCCATTGGCAGTGTCTGGCAGAACAGCTCTGCCCAAACGGGACTGCCTGCTAAGGCTCTTGGCATGCTGGACACATATACGGCCCGCAGGCATGCATTCGCCCGAACTATTGGCAACGTCGCGTCGTAACGAGAGAGGACAGGTTGGGACCTGCCCAATGTCTCCTTAGCCGGTTGCAGGGCTCGCGTGGCCTGACTGACACCAGTGCCTGTTTGCAGTCACCCCGAGATAGGATCGTTGTAAAACGGATGATCCCTCGTATTGACTGATAAAGGGCCTATATCTCTGACCCACCGGCGCACGTCCCGTTTACGTCTTGGAGCCGATCTGACGTGCACCAGCTTGTCAGGGCTCCATGCACGGGCACAACTTAATATCGGGCCAGACAGCACACATGACGCTCATCGTCGCCCCCACCTGCTGGTCTGGGCGTTGACAGTACATATGTAGTACGAGTGCTCGTAGATAAGGACACCGGCAGCCACGGAAAGGTGGGGAGACTTTGCTGCAGGGGAACGGTTGGGGTTATGACGACAACATCAGCATTGCAGCTAGCAGAAACATACGCTCTATGGAGTACTTCTAGACGGTGTCAAACGATGTCCCAAACAAGAGATCGCCCTCGGTGCTAGCGAAACCAGTGATGCTTGCATTGATGGATATTCGTAGTGTTGATCACTACCGTTTTGTTAGCCGGGAGGTTTCTAGGAAACATTTTCCAGGATCTGGGTCTGCTCGATCACGGTCAGCACGCTGCAGCGTTGCATTCTGTCTTTCCGATTCCGGTTTTAGTATAGCCGGCCGTCAGTTCTCCTTGCATCTTCCGAGCACAACGCTTTACTTGGTATTATCCCGAATCTACTAGTGTACTCGTGCGGCCGTTGCTAGCTGCTGCCGATTCTGCCAGCGTTGCAAATACTCGTACTGCTGCTGGTGTGATGCTGCTATTTCTGTTGCCATTTCTGTCACGAATGTCGCTGCCGCTGGTATCATTAGGTTTCCGCCCCTCCGAAAACAGAAGGCGAATCAGGTACGTCAGAACACGAGGTTATCGGCGTGATACATGCCAGAAAGGGAGCTGTCTTCGGGAATACCCCTTCTCACAGTCACAGCGCCAGCGCTAAGAATCCGGTCCTCGTATATGCAGGTGAAAATTAGCGAAGTGGAAAAGCTCGTGCCGTACTCCGTATCTAAGCGACTCCACAGCAGGCGTTCAGCGTTATCTTGGACGCTTCATGGCAAATGGTTCAATCAGCAATGGGGATTCACACGCTTATCAGCAGAGTTCCATTGCAAGCTCCGAGAGCTCGTGTTCTTCCTTGACGAAGCAAGGTCTAGCAGGTTTCGGCAATTCAAGCTGAGCCGAGGTGAGCCGGGCCTAAGCCGAGCCTGGCTATACCCGTAGCGAAAGCGGCATTGTGTTATGTAAGCACATGCGCCGGATGCCCAGTGCAAGACAGCGCGTCTTCAGACCCAGTACGGAGTACCAGCACGTTCACCGGCCGCTCTTCCGGGTGCGAGCGCCGATCTACAGTACGCAGGCCTGTCACGGACCAGCCCATGACCGGACTGAACGCCCGGCAGAAGAAGGTGAGCTGCTCGAGCACGGCCATCAGCAGGCTAAACTATCCTACGACTACTCGTCGATCAGACATGGCCCAGCGACTTTGTGCGCTGTATGGGCATGTGGCCATCTGAAGTGCACGTGGCTGAGTTCCTGAAAACAGTCCCAGCCACGCGATTATTGCATCGCGAGTAGAAGGATCTAGGAGCCGTAAGGAGGTTAAAAGCTTGTGGGTCTCTGCATAACCGAGACGAAGCGCTGAATAGTGTCACATGCGCTAACTTCCAGGGCCAGTCCAATCTGTCAATAACCGTCTCGAGTGCTATAGCCTCGTTTTCAATAGCTAGTGAGCTGCTCATTGATGGCAGGTTCTCGGCTTGCCTACGATCGCCTCGTCGAATTGGAAGATACCAATGTACTCCGTAGCCAGAAACAAACTCCTCGCCCGTCCGGGCGGACACGAGCAGCGCGTGGTACTTAGAAAAGTTGCGGAGTAATTTGTATATAAGTGTCCTTTATGCGTATTCACCACCCTATTGCCTTACTCTACCAGTCAAGTGTGCCTTTAAGAAGACAACACTTTCCACTTACAATATCTCGTTGCATACCGTGATTGGCTGGAAGTTCTGTTTGACAAACTGGTTAACTTATGCTAACGGGAGTTAAGATAGACGTGAAAATGCACTTGTACAAACAGACATTCTATCCAAAAGCCGTCCCAATATTGAGCCTTCCTACAACAAGACCATCTCTGCCGTCTGGTGCGAGTTTCAGAGGATTGCCACCTCATGGCAATTGCGCACAATATACCCCTGATGACGTGCTCAACAAGTCGCGGTGAATGGCCAATTGGACCTTGGCTATCATTGGCCAGCCAAATGCCTTTCTGGTGTAGATGTCTGTTGGAAGTAATCCAGGCTGAGGGGATTTTCCTTATCATCTTCTCCAACCAAACATTGTGTAAGCTATGGCGTGCTTTGCACCCCTTGAGACATCATTTGGATGTCTGGCGATAACAAAGATGGGCAAGTCTGCTGGTTTTGACCTACGGTCCTGTCAGGCTGTCAAGATAGACAAAGAATAGTAGCAAAGCCGGGTAGCCAAACACAATGGTTGACCTCGAGAAAACGATTCCCACAGACGACGCCCAGAAAAAGCACACGACAGCCGGCCAGCAGAACGGCTATGCACGTCCCAATGCAGACGCAGCACTGAAGCTGCTGAACGAGACGGGCGGCCTGGTGCAGCCGCTGGACGCAGAGCGCCACGCGCGACTGGTGCGCAAGATTGACCGGCACATCATGCCGCTGATCTGCATCGTATACTTTCTGCAGTACATTGACAAGACAGCGATCAGCTACGCGAGCGTGACGGGCATCAAGCAGTCGACGGGCCTGCACGGCGACGACTTCAACTGGGTAGCATCCATCTTCTTCTTCGGGCAGCTGGCGTTTGAGTTCCCGACGATCCGACTGCTGCAGCTCTTCCCGCTGGCCAAGTACGTGTCAGTCAACGTGACGCTCTGGGGGGTAACGCTGGCTTGCCTGGCGGCTTGCACAAACTATGCCGGCCTGCTGGTCTGCCGCTTCTTCTTGGGCGCGCTGGAGGCGGCCATCGTGCCAGCCTGGGTGCTCTTCACGACCCAGTGGTACACCAAAGAGGAGCAGGCCTTCCGGGTGGGCATCTGGTTCAGCGTCTGCGGCGCGGCCCAGATGTTTGGCGGCTTCTTTGCCTACGGCGTGGCTGTGCACGTGGGCAGCGACCCGGCCGCAAAGCTGCGTGGGTGGCAGGTCATCTTTCTCGTCCTCGGCCTGCTGACCGCTCTCGTCGGCCTTCTCTTCTGGTTCGTCTTTCCGGACTCGCCCGCCGCAGCCTCGACCGCGCATCCGACCTCCTCCTCCCTCCGCAGCTTCTTCTCCCGCGACGAGACGGCTCAGCATCTCGAACGGATCCGCCACAACGAGCAGGGTATCGGCTCCCAGACCTTCAAGTGGCCGCAGCTGCGCGAGGCCCTCACCGACAGCATGACTTGGCTGTACGCCTTCTGGGTCTTTGCTGCCAACATCCCCAACTCCATCGCTACCAGCTTCGGAAACATCCTCGTTACCGGTATGGGCTACTCCAGCCGCAAGTCGTTGCTCCTCGTCACGCCCCTCGGTGCCTGGGAGATCGTCTTTCTCGTCGGCCTCACCTACGCCGGCATGAAGACCCGCCAGCGCATCTACTTTTGCGTCGCCGGCCATATCCCTGCCATTGCCGGTGCCATCCTTATGGCCACGACCGACAAGGTCGCTGCCCTCATCGGCTACTACATGTCTGGCGGCATCCCCATCGGCTGGACCACCATCCTCGGCCTCCAGGCCTCCAACGTAGCCGGCTCCACCAAAAAGGTCACCGTTGCCACCATTGGCACTATCGCCTATACAGTCGGCAACATCATCTCGCCTCATACCTTCCAGGCCAAGGATGCTCCCCGCTACCTACCCGCCAAGATCGCCATCTGCATCCTCTACTTTCTCATCACCGTCGACCTCTTCGTTATGCGCTGGGTTCTGGACCGGCGCAACATGAAGCGTGATGCCGAGAAGGCTGCTCTAGGCGATGGCTACATCATCGAGCAAAACCACGAGTTCTTTGACCTAACTGACCTGGAGAACAAAGAGTTCAGATACGAATTGTAAGGGAGAGTGAGGGATCGCTGTACCCTACACATCGTCTGTCTTTATTTAGTTCCATCATAGCAAATACATCACTTCGTCAATCTTCCTGATGTCTATCTACAAGCAGAGCCCAAAAAAACGTCTGAGGAAGAGTCTGCGCTGGTAATAGGAGGGTTCAGCGGTACCGGCATCAGACCCATTTACCGGGCCCACTATGGTTTCTCTTGTGATAGGCTAGAAGATTAACCCACAAAGGCTTCTTCGGACACCCGCTATCTGACTTCCTCGTCGAGAGATTGGATAAGAGAAAAGCGATATTGTCGACAGTGATGACCGATACGATGACCGAGACAGCGTTGACACTGCCTGCGCACAATGTCCTCAATACGGCCCCGGAAGGTGGCAAGGCCAAGCGAATCCACACCATCCCGTTTCCGGCGACCCCAGAGGAACATCGCCGGTGGCAGCTCGAACAGATGGCGGGGGCCTTCCGCATCTTTGACCGGCTCGGATTCGCCGATGGCGCCAGCGGCCACATCAGCCTGCGTGACCCTGTTGAGCCAGACACGTTCTGGATCAACCCCTACGCAGAGCACTTTGGCTGCCTCCGGGTGTCAGACATGGTGCGCGTAGACGGTGAGGGTCGCCGCGTCGGCGGCGCCAAGAACAAGGTGGTCAACACAGCCGGCTTCATCATCCACAGTGCCATCCATGCTGCGCGTCCCGACATTCACGCCGCCTGTCACGTGCATAGCCCGTTTGGCCGTGCCTGGTCCACGTTTGGTCGCCCCCTCGACATGCTCAACCAGGACAGCTGCATGTTCTACGACGATCTGTCTGTATATGCCGGCTTCGGCGGGGTCGTCTATGCGGCTGAGGAGGGCGTGCGCTTGGCGGCGGCGTTGGGACCGAGAAATCGCAGCTTGATCCTGCAGAACCACGGTCTGCTGACGTGCGGAGGAACTGTGGCCGAGGCGGCGGCCTTTTTTATTGCCATGGAGCGAGCGTGTCAGGCACAGCTCCTCGTCGAGGCTGCTGTTGCCCCTGGCACCGCCGGCCAGGCCGTATCGGGCTTGAGCAAGACTTTGATTGGTGAGGCGGAGTGTCGCTACACCAAGGACGGCACTGGCACGCCCGAGGCCATGTATATGCAATTTGTGCCCGAATATCAGCGCATATTCAAGGAAACGGGTGGCGACTACCTGGAGTAGCGAGTCATGGGTCCAGCCAGAGGCATGGGTCCAGCCAGTTCTATGATAGATTTATGATAAGCATCCGAGGTACTCAAAAGCAGCGGCACTTTTGTTTTCTTTATGTAATTCGTATTATCCTACTTTAGCTAAGTTACACGGACATTTTTCGGCGTCTGGAGTATAAGCTGGCGGGACCATGGCACTAATGGTGGGACACGTACCGAGCTTGCGAGGTCCGGCTGCTGTGGTTCAGCCTATGTCTACGGCTGTTTTCATCTCTACGGACTTACATCCGCCTTCTTGTTGCATTACTTTACACGTCATTCAGCAAAGACGCGTTGATCGCTTCTGGCACCACGATATAAAGAACTAATAGGTGGGCATGAGACCTAGGAAGCTTAGGCAGTGGATTGTAGGCTTTCATTTCTAGGCCGTCCGTTGACGGAGCCGTTCTAAACAGCCGAAGCACTCATGAACTGAGCGGGGAAGTGGAGCAGTGGGGCGTCTTACGGAGTATTCCGTAGTTCCTTTCCGTTCGCTAAGTAGTGGGGCAGCTTTCCAATTATAGTAAAGTGCGAGCCCCGCTTCCATTACATGACGTCAAGTATACCCCCTCTTTCGACTGTATAATACACGTTAAACCCCGTACATGGTTGACAGATATGTCTGCTGTCAAGTTCTCCGTGCATTTCATGACACTGACACAATCTCATAAAAATGGCAGCCTCGAAGATGAAAGCTGTCAACTATGTTGGCCCTAACGAAGTCCGCGTTGAGGATGTGGAATTGCCCAAAATTGAACACCCTGATGATGTTATTGTAAAGATCACGACGGTGAGTCTGCTGCTTCCCTCACCTGGAATGAGGATGTCAGAGGGTTTGCTGACGTTACATCTACTAATTAGTCAGCCATCTGTGGCTCCGACCTTCAGTACGGACCAGAGCCACCTGTGCGAGATGATATGATAGTCTGCTAACATTTTTCTACTCAGTATGTATGAGGGGCGAACAGCTGCTAAGCCCGGAATCACTTTCGGTAAGGCTGTCCTTGTTCTTCATATAATACAACAGATAACTGACCCGTGTGAAAAAGGGCATGAGAACATGGGCATTGTCCAGGAAGTCGGAGATGGCGTCTCTCTGCTCAAGAAGGGTGACCGGATTGTGTTGCCTTTTAACGTTGCTGACGGACGATGCCGAAACTGCGAAGAGGGAAAGACAGCGTTCTGTACAGGAGTGAATCCTGGGTTCGCTGGCGGTGCTTACGGTGAGTTGTTCTAGCCTGTTTCAGCAGAGGCTGCTGTAAAAGAGAAAGAGAGAAATGACATGCTAATAAAGAACATTCACAGGCTATGTTTCTATGGGACCATATCGCGGAGGTAAATCAGCAATGCACTATCACTCTGAGTACAATATCGCAACAGTAGCTGACGAAACAATTGTGAAGGCCAGGCGCAATATCTTCGGGTCCCCTACGCCGACTTCAATGCGTTGCAGCTTCCTGCTGGTAAAGAGTTTGAGGCGGACTTTATCCTCCTAGCAGATATTTTCCCTACCGGTAGGCCATTCCATGCTATCGTTCAGCGATATATCTGACATGTACAGGCTGGCACGGCGTCGAAATTTCCGGCTTCCGGTCTGGTGAGAGCATCGCTGTGTTCGGTGCTGGGCCGGTCGGCCTCATGGCTGCATACTCGGCAGTCCTGCGTGGAGCAAGCCGCGTCTATGTTGTGGACCGCGTCCCGGAGCGCCTCCAGGCTGCGACCAAGATCGGCTGCACCGCGATCGACTTCTCCAAGGGAGATCCTGTCGAGCAGATCACAAAAGCCAACGGCGGGCTGGTGGACCGCTGTGTCGATGCTGTTGGCTATCAGGCCAGCAACAGATCGGGTTCTGGCGAACAGGCCAACATCGTTCTCGAGAACATGATCAGCGTCACGCGTCCCTGTGGCGGCTTGGGCATTCCAGGACTCTATGTCCCGAGGTAAGCGTCGAACACTCGGCAGCCGGTAACCGAATCATTGTTAACATTGTCACAGTGATCCTGGTGCTGCCGATGCTGCAACGCGCAACGGAATGCTTAGCATCAGCTTCGGCAAACTCTTTGAAAAGGCAAGTAAGGTGGCAGACATATTGATGGAGCTGCGGCTTGCTGACTACATCACCTACAGGGCCTCACTATTGGCACAGGACAGTGCAATGTCAAGTCTTACAACCGTTACCTCCGAGATCTGATCATTTCCGGCAAAGCAAAGCCTAGTTTTGTGGTTTCCCATGAGATTTCAATCAACGACGCCGCAGATGCGTATCACAAGTTTGCGAAGCGCATCGATGGCTACACCAAAGTGCTCATTCACCCAAACGGGGACTTTTAGGTGGAAGTCGTTCGAGAAATGTACAATCACATTGCAATTCATTTTAAATTGATGGCAAAATCTGTCGTCTTATTGACAAATTACCAGGTCTGGTTTTCATGCGAGAACTATGTGCGAAATCACCTTTGTCATTACCACTCGGCTTTTGACCGTCCTTTTGACCCAGACGGGACCGTGTATTCAAGTTGCGTCTTGTCAAACTTGAAGGCTGGGGCTAGGATTAGGATGTCGTCGTCGAGTCCCCATTCTTTGCCGGACATTTTCCAGTAAAGATCTGGCCGGTTGAATAAATCTGGCCGGGCCTTTTGCATCGCCTGCAGCGTTTTCTGAAGCAGCGTCTGCATCTCGTCATAGTGCCGTGCATGAAAGCCCTCGTTACGAGCCAACAGTTCTCTTGCCTGTTCCTTGTCATACTGTCCGAGTCTGTAGTACCAGATATTGTACTGGGTCAGGCTGACATCAATATCAAACGTCTGGTCGCTTTTGGTACGCTCCAACAGTGCCTTGAGGACGGCAATGGTGCCGATGAGGCCAACCTGGTAGTCCGAGTTTGCTGTGCTATTAGCATATGTAATGATGGGCATCTTGGTTGCTCTAGCCTGAGACTTACGCAAGAGAGGCACAACCGGCTCGTCGAGCCCTAGAAAGCGGCCCTGCAGCCACGAGATGCCGACTAAGCAGTCGCTGATCTGTTGCCAGCCGGATCTATGGGCCAGTGGGCCTTTAAATCCGTAGCAGTTCTCGCGCACGTAAATGAGCTTGCTATTGATCTTGCGCAGGCTTGCCGAGTCAAAGCCTTGTCGTGCCAGCGCATTAGGGCGATACCCATCAATAAGGACATCTGCACCTGCCACTAATGAGGCAAAAGTATTTTTTCCCTCTTCTGTCTTGAGGTCGATGTTGGCATCGCGTTTCCCAGTGCTGAGGTCCATCCACAAAATAGATATGTCGGGCAGGCCGCTGCTTGTGACCTTGATCACGTCAGCCCCAAGTAGAGCCAGGAGCTTAGAGATGACGGGAGCAGCCACAACGCGTGAAAAATCAATCACACGTATGCCTGCGAGCGGCTTGAACTTCCGGTCGACGTCTTTGTCCGGCAGATCCGGCCACGAGGTCTTTGGTGCCAGAATAGCCCGTGTAGTCCACAAAGGTTCGGCACTCATAATCTTCCCTTGCTCTGACGCAAAAAACTCTTCGGGCGTAAGACAGGTGACGCCAGCCTCCTTATATACCTCATTTGCTGTCTGTTCCAGGTATTCAGAATTAAACTGTGCCACCTTGTTCGTATAGATCTGAATAGCCTCGTCACGTGTCACGTCTTGTTCCTCAACACCAATCATCTTCATAGTCGCAGCAGCATTCAAGGAACCATGCAGGTGGTAGTAGCGGCCATCACTAGTTTTGTAGACGTTGGTGGCCTCCATGTGGATAGGCTTGTTTATCTCGTACAGATCACCCTTCTTGAATTCTGCTTGCAGTGTCGGGTTCTGCAGGAAGGATTCACCGTTAACGGTAGGCAGGAGGACGGACTCGAGAAACAGAGTGGCAAGATCTCTGCATCTGATCAGCAACTTATTTTGTTTTGTTTACCGGAAAAAAAAAGCCCCAAGCTGATGCTACTCACGTGTTGACTTCGATTTCCTGGTAGTCGATGCCATACCGATCTCTAGCCACGGCACTTGCCGCAGCAGCAACTAACGCGGTAAGAGAAGAGGACGACTCGGTGATCTTGCATGGCGTTGGGATAAACGGTTTCGGGTCGTCTCCGACAAAGGTGACTTTTCTTGCAGCCTCGACAAATGAGCTCGGCAGGGCTAGTGTCTCATCTTGGAGCAGTGTCTCAAAGATGCATTTGCTCTCGCTTTGGATGTTGTACTGTGCCATAATCAATGCAGTGTGTCGTCGATGCCACACTTTTATACTCTATGCAAATTATATCGAAAAGGAAAAGAAAGAGCTCCGTTGTAAAAACCAGACGGGGACGTACTATATATATATATATCGTAAGTGGAGAGGTAGAGCTACACTCCACTACCCACTGAACTAGCCCATATCGGTAATGTCCTCTTTGCCATGAATTGCCGATGTTGTATTGTCCATTTGGTACTCCGTACTCCGTAGTGTAACTACCATTGTTTCCACAGAAGGCCCGAGCGGCACATCCGGACACCCATGCAGACTAGTTACACCAGTTCTAATGGCCTGAAGATCTGTCAACTATTTCGTGATACGTAGCCGACTTCGTGGGGAACCCACAAAACGAGGTATTTCTACGTCGTTAAGTGGATCCAAAGGTTGCTAGGGGGTTTGGAATATATTATAAAGGTGCTTCGGTGTGTTGCCGAAGAGTTGGGGTTCGCCCAATTTGTATCGCGTACTGCTCGGGCTTCCGCAGTGCATTACTTCATCTGACTTCAGCGACAACTATCCAGACCTAATACCAGCATACAGATACGATGTCCGGCCGTGGAGATGTATAACCAGGCCACCTTAGGAGAGGGTAATCTCATTAGAGACGACTATCTATCAGGTCGGTGCGTTTGAATTGCGAGCATGAATCTCAGAGTTGGTTGCCCAAAGGTAAATACGGTCAAGATTACCGAGTCATAAGCACAGGGCCAGCGTCCCTACCACGAGTCGTCAGCTTGAGCCTGTCTAGAGATGACGCCAGATGTGCTAGACAAGATGTTAAAAAAAAGTGGCAATCTGTCGGCGGTATGTTGCGGACTACGACAATCCGCCCCTAACACGTAAGCAGGTTCAACTGATAAGTTGTCCATCTCATTGTTTACTGGGCGAGGGTATAATATAACCCTCGTGCTTGTCAAAAATAATATCCGGAGTCTCTTCCCAATTCTATCTTAGTCATCCACTTGCACGCTGTTGCAGACATCCCCAAACACAGTCAGAGCATCGTCGAGCTTCTTCCGCACCTCGCCGATGCGGACGTCCACATCGCTGCCCAACGGTAGCAGCGTTGCGTTCTCGTGACCACGTCCCACGCCCTGGGCAGTTGCTACGTCAAATATGGCCTTGGCCACCTTAGTAGGGTCGCCACGGCCCTGGAAAGCGCCGCTGGCCATAAAGCGGATTGTCTGGTCAGCCTCACCACCAGCATAATCCCCCTCAAGTGGCTGCGATCCAGTGTGGGTGGAATTGCCCATATTGGTGCGGAAGCCGCCCAGGGAGACGTAGAGGGCACGCACATTGAAGGGTGCGACCTCCTTTGCCAGTGTTTTCGTCATGGCTGATTGTTAGCGAAATTCGAAGACAAAGACAAAAACACAAAATGTATCCACTCACCGTCACCTGCAGCTTTGGCAGCCCCGTAGATACCCATGGATGGCCGCGCCTCCAATCCTGCACCCGAGCTGATATAGATGATAACACCAAAGCGCTGTCGTCTCATCTGTGGCAAAATCGCTTGCACCAGCCGCAGCGGCCCAAAGTAGAGCGTCTCCGTCTCGGCACGCACCTCGGCCTCGGTCACCTGCTCAATCGTCTGCAGCACGGCAAATCCGGAATTGTTGACGAGCACATCAATGACGATTCCCTCGTCCTTTTCAAGACGCCGCAAGACGCCGCACCAGGTTTTGGGCAGAATTCAGATCATCAACATCTAGAGCCCGCCACTGGCTCTTCCCTTGATCACTTCCGTTGCTGCTTTCTACTCCGTACTGTTCGATCTCACGCACCAGGTCAGCCGTCTTTTCTGGGTTCCGCAACGTAGCAATGACATGGTGACCACGGGCCAGGACCTCTCGTGTCAGTGCTAAGCCCAGGCCTGAAGAGCAGCCTGTTATGAGCTAGGTTAGAGGCCGGTCTGGAGTGGTGGAGCGGTGTTGTGTCGGCGCAGCCATGCTAGTGTCTCAGTTGATTCACGGTCATTTCGAGGCGTTTTAGGGCAAGCCTAGAAAGATATCCGGCCGATTGTGCGCAGCTGATGATCTGGTGATATGTCTGTAAGACCGGTGTTAGCGGCCTCTAAGTCCGAACCGATGTTAAACTAACTCCGGACTGATACAATGGCTCTCCTCATCCGTCCTCGAATTCATACGTCTCTATCAAAAAGCCAAATTTCACTTCATCAATGGGTGTCCAGATACAAGTTGTACCAGAAGGTCAGCTGGCCCACATAAAACCAAGAGGCGAAGATAGCCCCGAGAACAACAACGCTGGGCGGACTTTACCGAGAATAAAATACGTTAAACTATTGGCTACGAATAATCAGTTGCGATATGTAATTGTACACGGCCGAAACTTAATCTTTGCAAGTTCCCTAGTTCTCTGTTATACGGAGTACTGGATATGGTGACCTCCTACGCAGAAGTCGGAAATTGATTAGGGGCGCGAAGGCGTACAATACCACGTGCTCCACCGTACTTGTAATACTGAGTAACATCGTTGAGCGGGCCATACAAAGTATGTACTCGTACTCCGTAGATAGAAAAAGTGCCCCACACAGAACACAGGAGAAGACAATAGCCAAGACTCGGAGCCTCCGAGAACTAAATGCCAGACGTCGTAATTGCTACAGTCCCTCTGGGGTGGCCTGCTTAACAGGAGGATTTTGTGACGCGTCTTCCCGTCTCTTCCCTGTTATTTCCTGTAGCATGTGGCGAGTGCTTGATTCAGCGCCGTCTCCCCGCACCGGATGAAACGGGATTAGCTCCCGTAGGTTCGCTTTTCGGCATTTTCTCCCGCAGTAAAACCTTGCTGATGATCAACTGCTTTTTGTCATTGTGCGCTCTTTGATTCGCTGCGCGAGCTCACGCCCATTGTTACAGACCCCCTATGACTGGTTTTTGGCGGCTTGCATAACCAAATCTGTCTTACTTCCCAGCTAGCGGTCCGCACTTCTGGCGGGGCGGCAGATAGCGACTTTACTTTACCCGGGCTAAATAACAACGGATTATAAGTCATGCCTTTCCTCCAGCTTGACGGTCTTAGGTTCAATGGTATCCGACGTCGAAGGGCTCGCCTTGAAAACCAAAGTACAATATGTAGGAAATCTTATTCCCCCCCCCTTCTCGTAGAGCTCGCAGCCGTCGGTGGCTTTGTAAAAACGGCAACGTGACCAAGATACACTTATTCTGGAGTCATCACGATGCGAGACAGTGTTGTAGACTGCAGGACTAGCGGAATACGACGTCCTCTGGTACTCAGTGCCCATGTCGTAGCTCGCTGTTCGGCCTTTTCCTCCCGCCGTGGATCCATTCCCGATGATGGGTCGTCCTACTCCGTACAACGTACTGTTGCAATTGTCTGTACGTCCTTTGATTCGCCATCCCTGTCTGCAGATTCAAACGTTACATTTGCCTCTTCCCGTAGTAGATTCGGGCTGCGCCTATCGCATTTGCTACCCTCCCGCCTTCTCCCCCTCCTGCACGGTGTCACTTTCATAAACTAGGCCGGGGTCCGGGTTCTCCGGGATGCCACTGTTTACTCCTTTATTCCGTACGCCACCCCTTCTAAGGAATGGGTGCAAGACGGATATATAAGGAGAGGAAGAGGGCCAGTACTGACTTTGGCTCTTATGCTCCTCAACGAAGATTTCCATCTTGCCCTCACTAAAGATGAAGACTCTAGATTACAACGCTGTCACTGTGGCTTGTGCCACAATCGGAGTGGTAAAAAGAAACTCCAAGCTGCTAATGCTTCATTCTACTAAAATCTTTGACCCAGACTGTATTCCTTTTTGTCGGGAACGTTTTCTACAACCTCTTTCTTCATCCTCTGCGCAAATACCCTGGTCCGTTGCTACACCGAGCCACTCGTTTGGGCTATGTTTACAACTTGATGGGTGGCTTTCTGCCTCGACACGTACTTGCCTGGCACGAAAAATACGGCCCAGTGGTTCGCATTGCACCAGACCAGCTCGCCTTTATCGACCCCGAGGCCTGGAAGGATATTTATGGCCACCGGACGGGCTCATACATTGGCACAGAGGAAATGGCCAAGTCTGAGACCTTTTATGTCACGCCTCGCATCCCGCTGTCTATCATTACGGAGAAGCGCGGGAATCACGCAATATTGCGCAAAAAGCTATCTCACGGCTTCAGCGAGCGGGCTATGCGCGAACAAGAACCCATCATCAAGAGCTATGTCGATCTTCTTATCCAGCGGCTGTACGAGAACTGTCATCTGCCCGAGAGCAGTACCGAATACAGTGACGATGCTGCGGCTGCTAGCGAGAAGACCCCCAAGCTTCAGGCATTGGACATGACGGTCTGGTACAACTGGACGACGTTTGATATTATTGGCGATCTGGCCTTTGGCGAGTCCTTTCACTGCTTGAAAGATGTCAAATACCACCCATGGGTGGATGCCATTAACAAGACGATTCTTAACAACAGTGTGCTTATTGCGACCAAGATGATGTACCTGACATTCCTGATAAAGGTTTTCTTCGGCTTCGCTGCAGAGGGCCGCAAGAAGTCGTTGGAAATGAGCATTATCAGAGTCCAAAAACGCAAGGCACTTGGAGTAGAGCGTCCAGACTTTCTTGACGGCCTGATCAAGCCTGGAAAGAACGAGAAGCAGGTAAGATACGACCCGCAAGTTGGCACGTATCTGCGTCTTTGCACTAACTGGTGCTGCAGGTTCTTGATATCCCGCACCTTGCAAGCAATGCCAGCACTTTAGTTCTGGCTGGTTCAGAGACCACAGCCACACTCCTTTCCGGCGTGACCTATCTGCTGCTTAAGAACCCCAAAACCCTTGAAAGACTGACTGCGGAGGTGCGCTCGACCTTCTCGTCCGAGAGCGAGATCAACTTTGTATCTGCAAATGGCCTTAGCTACATGCTTGCGTGTCTCAATGAAGCACTTCGCTGCTATCCACCGGTTCCCTTCGGTATGCCCCGTATCGTTCCAAAGGGCGGTGCCACAATTGCTGGAAACTTTGTTTCCGCAGGTGTACGTATATACGAATCTGCTAGATGATAGGGTTTTCATGCTAACAACAACAGACTTCCGTGGCTTGTTGGCAATGGGCTATGAACTACTCTCCCGTTAACTGGGAGGACCCGAACTCCTTTAAGCCAGAGCGGTTCCTCGAAGGCAGCAGAAATGTAAACGACAATCTCGATGCAATGCAACCATTTTCGATGGGTCCCCGTAACTGCATCGGGCGGAAGTATGTCCCCCGTTTCTTCCCTGGACCTTGATTTGAATAATACGCTGACATTGCAGTCTTGCCTATACTGAGATGCGCCTGATCTTGGCACGCATTCTTTACAATTTTGATATACAACTGGCCGATCCCAATCTGGACTGGATGGAACACCAGGGTTCGTACATTCTCTGGAACAAACCACAGCTCAATGTATACTTAAAGCCCGTTGTTCGGGACTGATCGGCGTTTGAGCTGCGGGGCAGTTGCAAGTTCAAGTTTCCAACGTTAGGAACACACTGTGCTCAGAGAAAGGAGCATTTACGAGAAGAAAGTAGTTAAGGGACAGTCGTAGCGGCACCATTAGAAATGACAGATTGTGTCCACCAAAACAAGAAACAGCCCCCCTAGGATTACAAAATACGTCGTGAATAATGAGTAGTCGGAAGAAAGTTTGCGGACCTACGAAGCAGAGTATGGCAGATGCGATGCTGTATGAAGTGGGGAGGTGTCCTGCCGAAAATCTTCACATACGGTACAGAGTGCAGAGTACCTCTTTTTTTTTTTCTTTTTTGGATATATGGACCCCCCACTCCGTAGAGGCACATTGTCATAGCCAACGGATTAATAGAGGCGCTGGGTGCACGGAGCATCATTGGACACTCAGTACGGAGTACTCCGTACGGAATACGAGTACTCCGCACAAATTCAAATTACCCTGCATGCTCCGTATACGACGTACTTACATGGAGTTCGGCGATACATCAGATCCACAAACGAACCCGTGATCGGTTAATTTTGGTTCCTTTGCACCCCGTTCGGAACTACCGAGTCCTTGGACACGTACTACTTCGCATCACTGGTGGGTCTTCGGAAGGTCCGAGGACCGAGCTCCGAAAGCAGTATTAAAGGGGATCCAGACGGAGAGCAACCTAATACGGTAACTCTGTAAGGAGTATATACCACACACCGTGTCGTTTCTTGTTCCTGGAGATATAGCCGGCCCAGGACCAATTTCTTGTGACCGGCAGTGTTAATACTCACCTCTGTCAGGAGCAACAGATACATACGACGTAGTAAAGCTCGGATGGCAGCAAGCCGCAGAAACTAGCCAGCGGTTGCGGCACTATCGGGCGCAATCCGCAACTTGCACAGCGTGGCGTTTTTTCTTTCGTGGCATATTCGCGCAAGCCTAATCGCACTAGCGGTAAGACAACTTCTTCAGGTACGAAGTGATAACCGAAGTATCGACTTGCCAACTCTCAACAAGCCTGTGCGGTGCCTGAATGCCGCGGCTTGAAAGGTATGCCATTCGAAACACATCATAAGAGTTGTTTAGGATATGTTTATTTAGAGAGTGGCTGGTATTCGTCTGGAGAAAGGGCAGGCCACTCTAGGTGCATATAGAAAAGCACGCATCCTTTAATACATAAAATTTCTAGACACTCTCATCTGATTAATAAGAATCTAATAACTATGCGCTAAGTGATACCAAAAACTTCTGTGCAAACCCTAACCATGCGAGTAACACAAACGGTGTAATGTAGCAGACGGCGACGGTATTTGTGGCGACGGTGATGCTGTCGACGGCAATAAAAATAAGGGTTGCAAAACACGGAGTGGATTATAGACTTGACATTGCACGAGGGTAGAAGGACTAAAGCTGCCCAAATGTGCCGTTTCACAAGAATATGGCCAATGACTACAGTCTCTAGCATTCTCTATATTACTCAGACTTGCCAACTCTTCCACGGGACAAACTGTCTGAGCTTGTTCGACGCTAAGGAATTGGAAGCTCATTAGCAAAAAAAGGCTCGTCAATCAAGATCGTATATACTAGAAGCTAAGAGACATCTAGGCGATTAAATCCAGTGCACCTAGGACTGCCTACATGGGTGGATGAATACCCTATGGTCACCTTTGTAATTCTGACACATGCCGATTCTACCGTACGCAGGGCTGTCATTGTGGTTAATCCTGACCGAAAGCAGCGCGAATCAGTCTAGCCGTCAGCTGGGACGTGAAGCATGGAAAATGAGCTCAAATTTGCCGGCTTTACCCGTGAGACGAGGTGCTGAAAGGGCCAGCTTCGCGGCGTAACGATGTCGAACTTATTGACCCATAAATTATTAACAAATGAAATGTGCAACACAGTTTCTTGTTGGAGAGTTAGGTATACAACACGGCTTACTAGATGGTCCCAATTTTGCCACCGGTGCCGTGGCTTGATAACATAATGGCTTTTTGTATATTTATCCAAAGGTCTTATAACAGCTGTACTGCCATTTTCTCTGTCCCGTCGGTTTCCTCACACATGCATTTCCTGCCATTATTTAAACTCGATCAAGTGCAAGGTTGTCAACATGTCTGAAAGAACTTTGACGTCCAGGCTGCGCGTTCATTCTCGAATGCTCGATCGAGTAACATTGCAACTTCTTCAAGTCAACCGAGAAATCAATAGAGCCAAAGTACTGGGATGGGAAAGTCCTAGGCCAATGTTGGAGTATGCCATATTGGCCGATTACGTGGAATATCTTCTTGGTTCCTTTTCTCGCAGCGCCTTGGGGATCTCCAGGGCCTCCTTCAGGATTGACCAAGCTGCATCGGCCATCCTCGAAAATGCTACGGGACGGGAGATACAGAAAAACCGACATACGGCCGATTTGCAGCTCACTGTGGTTTCAGGGCACCCGAATCGGACTTTCCATTGCTTTTCATGGCTACCAATTGAGCTGCAGGATATGATATGGGTAGAAGCAGCCCGATTTCCACCATGCGAGCACTACTTTACCGTTCTTCGTGCTGTTTTAAACAAGCAGTGTGCTGAAGATCTACGTCTGGTTACCAAAGGCTTATGGACGGCATGCAGAGCGTCCAATTTGGCTATGGCGAAGGCTTGTGGGAAAAGGACGTGCTTCAGACACGAAGGCAGCATCGAACAACGGAAGCTAATTAAAGCACAACTACGACGCATTGACGAGTTTGACAAGGGGGGTGGGAGCTGGTAAAAGGAAAGAGATTTCAGTTCTAAACTCGTGGGTAATGAAGGAGCTGCTCGGCTATTTCAACTGGCTCCGTGTAAGCGGATACAACTATGACATTATGTTCAATATCATTCGACAGTTATACGAGGTGAGCCCGAAAATGATACCGTATCCCGGTAATCTCTCAGTCGCCAATGTACGTGCGAGGATTTCGGCGGATGCTTTATTTTGTTAGGCAAAGGACAGGCGGGGTGTTTTATTGTACGGATGCCACAATTTACATTATGTAGAAAAGAAGTCTCGGCTACGTTTCACCATTCTTTAGCAAGGTACTTCTTTGAAGCGGCAACAAAGAGCAGTAATTTTACTGGCTGAAGGCTCTTCATAGTACCAAATTTGCCTAACTATCTGTACAACTCCTACGGAACACTTAATTTTAGATTACAGCAAAAGTTAGGAAACCAACTATATCTTAGTACATTATACTTGGTAATAGGAAGTTATATAAAATGCACCAATACCGTGAACGCCCCAATTAGCCATCGTTAATAGCTGGGGCTGATGTGAGCTGTGTTCGGTAGACAATTTAAACGAACGACACGGCACTCATAGGCCCTGGACTGATCTCTGGTGTTACTGGTTCCACAAAATGGGCGATAGTGCTATTTTGCACTAGCAGTTAAGTATCCGTTTCGAGGTCTTGTCCTGTTACTGCGTTCGCTGCTACGTTAAAAGCATCCTTTAGCACACCACAGCACTCTAGATACAGCGCCCCCGCACCCACCGGTAGCTCCCGCGGATTCGGGCTTTTGTCCCAGCCATGCAGCATTTTTGGGATCATCTTGTAGTGCACGTCCCTGCTCAGCGGTGGGTCTCGGAGGCGATTGGCCAAAGCCTCGCCTTCTGCCTGAAGCAAATCCCACTCACACGTGTAGAACACTATGTGGGGCGGCATGTCACGCGCCAGTCGTGCGTCGGACGCCTGTGATGGTGATAAAAGCGGGTCTGAGCGATCTATGGTGGGCGGGAATACGTAAGAGTTGTCGAAGAGGTTGGTCATAAATGGAGGCATCGTCTTCTCTGGCCGTCGGGACGCCACTCGCCGCGCTGCCCGCGTCTTTGTGTACTCTGTGACGGGATACCAGGTAGCCGTAGCCACAAATCGATGTGATGGAACCGGCTCCGCAAGACTTGTCTCCATCGTTGTCGTTGTCGGTTCGTCGTGGAGGTAGGCACCCAGACGCAACAACGATGTCAACGCGATGTTGCCACCGGCCGAGAAGCCGGACGTAGCCAGCCGCTGTGGATCAATATGAAGCGCGGCCGCATTCCGGATCATGTAAAGTAGCGCATCCGCACCATCGTCCACTGCCGTTGGGAACGGATACTCGGGCGCCAGTCGATAGGCTACGGACACGAAGACGGCACCACATGTCTCCACGACTACGCGGGCAAAGCGGGCGTCGTCCGTTGCCAAGCCCATGGAGAATCCGCCGCCGTGGAAGTTGACGACAGCAGGATAGAGTGTGTCGCTGTCGGCGTCGTCATAACCCGCTGGCGTGTACACGTGGAGAGTAAAGGTGCCGGTGTGGCTCGAAAGCGTTGATTTCACAGTGCGCGTAAACGTCGGCGCCGGAGGCTGTGGCGATGCCAGAAAGTGCAGACATGCACCCACATACGCCAGCGACCGGAACAGCGCCGCCTCCAGCCGGAGCAATAGTCGCGACGATGGCACTGCGCCCGGCAACTCTCCCTCGACCGTGATGGTCGTGGTCGTGGTCGTGGACAACTGCTGGTTAGTTGCCATGGCCGTTCTTTAGTGACGAAGAGAGCCTGTTTGAACAAGCGTTCGCCAGTCGTTGTCAATTCTATAGTTATCATATATTCAACAAAAATATATGCCGATGGAAAGGAACGCATACAAGTTGTTGGTACGGTGATCGTTCGTCGCAATCCTGGAGAAGTCGTAGATTTGCGGGGCGACCACTATTTGTACGAGTGGCCGCCATTCGCGGCTGAATTGAGATACAACGCTGCGGGCCCACGTGACTTGCTTAGACGGTCAGCCACGGCAGAACCGAAATGCTCTTACGGCGGAAAAGATGGAAAAGCATGCTGACATAATGCAGTCGACACAAAAATACGGCACTGCTAACGATACAGCGGATGACTACGGAGTACTTGTTTTTGCTTAAGCTACGGTCAACAAAGCTGGTTTACACTGAGGCAAGCAAGCGTACAAAGCAACCTTCCATCTCCTCCTACTCGACGAGTCGTGATTCATCACAAAATCAATCAAGATGTACAACATAATTATGCCATATTTGTCTAAGGGAAAACAGCGCCCTGTTTTCGTCTACGGACATCTTACTGCGCTGCCTCTACTTACCCAATTCCTGACCGGAAACGCCGCCGACATTGACAAAGTGGCCCGCATGGTACATATTGCCACAGTAGTCGGATACAGACGCGTCGGAATCAAGACCAGTCCGGATGCAGCAGTGATTGAAGACGCCGGGTCAACTGTTCGGGGCCTTGTGGTCCTACCGGAGTCGATGGAGCATCGGTTACAGATTGACGATAATCACGATGCTTGGGATCGCAGAGTCAAGTGCATCCTGTACAGGATGGTGCGAGTACGCGCATACTTGAACTTCGAGTCGGACGTAATAGATGCCGACATGTTTCTGTGGAATGGAACTTTGCAGGCTCTGACAATGAAGCCGTGGGACCTCAAGAATTACATGGCTAAAGAGATGCCCTCTATGATAAACGAACTGATCATGGCCGAAGCCTCCTCTTGATCCACTCCTCCGCCTTCTTTTTCAATTTCTCGCTCAGTTTCTCCTCAACTTCGTCCATGTGTGTCGCAGATTGAGGAATTGGTCGGTTATTGTTTTAGACTTTCGTCTAAAAGCATCAGGCAGTCTTCGAATTCTCGCTAAAATATCGTGAAGTCGTATTCTAAGATTTGCGACTATCCAAAGAACGACGAACATACTAGCATTTTTAGGCCTCCTTGCGTGCAGTAACAAGGGCCGTACTTTCAAGTATGTCTCAACGACAGTTAACTGATCATAGGCCAATATCGCCCTCAGAGCTAGCAATTGGCCACTCGTCTGTTTTTGACATCATGATGAAAGATCGTTAATTATGGACGCTAGTGATGCCTGTGTCGAGGAACAGACATGTATTTGATAACGAGGAGCCTAATTATACATCTCATATTGAAATGTTCAGAGAGACCATTGATGTAGTTAGTAGCTCCGTCGACTTTGGTGATGCTTACTTTGGCGACTGTGTTTCCACGTTCTCGCAACTTTTCGAAGACTGGGCGGGAACGAAACGGGTCTACCAATGTCAGCGCACATTCGTCAAGAGCCGCAATTATGGAATCCCAGCACCGGGCTACTTGGCATGTATAGTAACAATACTCTCTCACGGCCCATATATGCCGGACGTGTTGCTCAGCCGCCCTGTCTACCATAAGTCGTTCTGATAAATCCCGAAACGGAAGATCAAGCTTGCCCTGACGAAAGTTTCTTAAGAATCAGAATACGGCATCAGCGGGCTGGCTTGGGCGACGGTACTTATGACACCAGCCTCGAGGCCGTGGCTGCCACACAAATGCTTCTAAATGCACGGTGTTGCCGGGTTTGAGTGAACAAAACATCTCACGCGAAAGCCCCAAGACGTGTATGTACAATATCTGTGCTTTTTTGCTAACGCGTATCATTGTTTTTAGTGCTAGCGCGGTCACCTCGTCTCTCTCTAGGGACGGCGTCCAAGACTTGCAGGTGGAATCTTCGACGTCTACGATGACTTGGACTTCTCGAAGGGGTGACCGTGGGCGCAACCAAGACCATGGTCATTGCCAGAACGGCCGTCTTCCTCGCCTGATTTCGATCTATTGTAACCAGAGATACGCCAATTCGCCGTTGCTAAAAAGTAAACACGTGAGTAGGCTCATTCTTGTTGCAAGTTTAGCACTTATTTCTGACTGTATTTCTGACTGTATTTTTCAAATAGACCTTTAAACCTAATTTTTCAGCGATGGTTTGCCGTAATTGTCAAGCCGTTTTGTCGTCCCCACGGCCTCCTTATTTTTCCAACATCCTAATCTCATCCTCCGTCAACTCTTGCCGCCGCACGATCTCCGAAAGCCATACCAGACGCCCGTCCTCGGCCACCTCACCAAACATGAAAGTCTCGGCGCCACCAACAGTTCCATCCGGCAGGGTCGTAGAAGAAATGTGCCTGTCCGCAAACTGCGTTCCGTCTCGGAGGAACTGAGTGACGACCAAAAAGACGCTGGGCAAGATTTTGCGAAGATGGCGGATATGTTCAACAAACGCGGGAAAGTCGCGCATGCCATCGTTGTCCTGTTGTGTGAAAGTAGGGTGGAAGAGTTTGGACAAGTCTGCCTCGGTGTCCTCCGTATTTCCTGAGAAAAGACTTAAAAGCCCAGCCTGGAAGGACTCCTGCTTGGCGGCGAAGTTGGTTGTGTAAGACGTGGATTGGCTTGCCATGTTGGAGAAATTTTTGAGATTAATCAGTATGCTGGGCCAATAGGTAGGTACTGGGTTGCTGGACGCCTGTGCATTAGAGTTATGCTTTGTAGCAACTGTGTTGTCTGCACGATGGCGGGGTCCAAACTGAAGCCTGGCTGTTAATTTGGTTGCCTGTACGATAAAAATAGGCTTCAGCATTTATTTTAAGTCTGGTTACGAATTACTTATTCGTTATATTAAGATCATTGTGTGATCTCTCAGTTCAAGTTATCCTTTCATAGGGCAGTGCTGCAATCCTGAGATAGCCGCATAATATACAGACATGGAGCTTGATTCCGTTTTATAAGCCGAGAACTTTAACCTGAAATAAGCCCTCTATTTTTGTAAGTAGAGACCCTACTATCACCAAGACAACCAATAACACCAATGCCATCTTTTGGTAGATCGCTAAAGTCGTGTATCTGATTGTTAGTCTATCGAGATTATCCAATCCTCGTGGCTTTCAGTTTCGTACAGACGGCCCTTGATGTATTCGAGCCAGTACGGGAATTCATGTCTCAGAAGAAAGCCTGCATCAAACCCCAAGAGCCAGTCTTCTTCTCCCAGCTGAGGTTTCGTCAGTCCAAACTTTCACCAGTAGGGCAGTGCGAGATACTCACAGGTCGAGGAATACTTTCCACAGAATGGAGAACAACAGGCCCTGAAGTCCATTACACAAAATGCGGGTCTTGAGTCCACGGCCAAAAAGGCCCGGAAGTCCGTCCTCGAGCACCACCAGTCTTGCGGCTTCGGCTATCGCGGGGTCAGCGGGTGGTCCAATCATCTGATGACGAGAGAGTTTCACTTACTGTACGATACTTTTGTTTCGTTGACCTGGCGGTAAGTTTTGACGACTCTCAACGAGTTGGACACGGAGTCGGATATGATGGAGGCAATGAAGCCGATAAACGCGAGGCGTAAAAGCCACACGATTATGGGGTGTTTTGCGGGCTCGGGGATGGCCCCGGACAGAAAATTGTACTGTGACCAAACAGTGAGACGCTGCACGTAAGATAGGTTCAGAAAGGTTGGGAGGCCAAGCATACGGTAGCAAACCAGGGATAATGTCCCACAAACGTAGCCGCAGCAGTGGCTATCGCACCCCACCAAAGACTGCCCACACCGTCCGTCTTGATCCGTTGGCGAAGCAGGTTCGTTCCACGAGCACCCTGTGCTTGCAGGGTTGTCTTGAGAGTGTCGATGGGGGTGAGAGTCATCCGGAAACAGGCGGCACTTTTGGCATCAGACAAATCAGTACACGAACAAATTCGAGGCAGGACAAAATAGACGACCTACCATAGAGATGCAAAGACGGTCTGGATGAAGGAGGGCAGGTCCTTCAGGTACGAGTTGGAGTGCAGTAACGCAAGAATTCCAGCGTTGGCTGCTGTGTCTCCAAATCTCGAGACAGGTCCTGTGGCGTATCCATATCAGTATTCCCGGGTTTACTTATCAGAACGGGATATGCTCCAGGAACTCACCTTGGACGAGGGCAGCACCAAGGCCCTGGTAGTACCGGCCGTATCCTCCGTCCTCGTACAGTATCCGGCTGGCAGCGGTGAATGAATGTCCAAAGCGGTACTGGTAGTTCATAATCGTTCGAAGCGGCTGGGCAGACCGTCAGCTCAGAAGACAAACATTGCAGGACAACAGACATACCATGAGAAGCAGAACCTGCAGGATCATGGCTGCTGCGCCGCTTAAACCACCCCCGAGTGCTCGTTTGAGGGCACCCTTCAGATCAAACTGCAAAAAGAGCGTCAGCAGGGAAGGAATTAAACATCTCAAGCTCGCTGGACAGCTGGACACACATCAACGTCGCCGCCCGCGTTGATCCACCCCTTGACAAAGAGGGCCACCACGACAGCGGCTGCAACGGCCCAAAGTGCCCTCCAGACGTACCATCGAGCGGGAGTGCGCTCGATGTCTTCCTTTCGGCCCTCGTCCTCGGTTGCTGCATCGGCGCCAGTGTCTGCGCGCAGCAATGGTGTCTCCTCGTGGACAATCGGTCGCCTTTCGACGTCGTCTGGGCTGCTCATGATGCTGGACGTAGTGACGGGCGATAAGCTTCTGGCACAATGTCGGACAATCGATTGAAGCTGGCCAAGACCATTTCAAGACGACTTGGATGTGTTCTTGTCTGGAATGATGCGATTTCACCCCCGCGTTCAATTATTAATTGTCGAATTGCGTGCTGCTCTGCTTCGGCTTCAGCGGATCTCCACCACTGTTCAGCCGATAATTCGTTATCTTGGTGCCTGCCTAAAGACGGGACCGAGTTAGCGCTAATTTCGGGCTCTTCGGTTTTCTCCGCATTCTGAGGCTATAGCGTGTCCTAGGCCGTTGGGGAGAAATAGGGCAATGAACCAGCGTCGTTCCGCAGCACTGATTCCCATCTTTCGCTTTTAATATGGAGTCCTCGTCGGAGCTGATGCAGGGCTCCCCTACTATTTAGCACTAACGCCGACGCAGATCTGCCGTTACCAGCGCTGCCTTTAGAACTTAGTGCTTTGAAGGACAACATAATCCCGTTTATCCCGCCTTTCTCCAGTGGTGCTGTAAGCGTGGCGAGCTCCGAGAACGGGTCGTGTTGCTGGATCACGCGTGGGCTTAGCAACGAGATAGCACGGCGCAACCAGTTGCCGGCATCGGCCACGTTTCTTTCCTCTCACCGCAGAGAGAGGCAGACCTCAGCAGCACCAACGGGGATTCGCACCGACAGAGCTCTGTTCTCGCAGCGCAAACGGGACAGGTGCTGCTGCTGCTGAAGCTGGCCTTGCGTGGCAGATCGAGCATATAGCTTGTTTCGGCGAGGGCCAGTAGCTTCAGAACCCGAGCAACGGTCCCCTTATCCTGGACGACACAGTGGCTTTCAGAAAATTGGCCCAAATCTAGCAAACACATCAGGGAATTGCTGCAGGAGCATGCCATTTGGACGTCTGTTTTGTGTCGTCCACCGTCCAGCCTTTGGTCACGGCTGCATCGAAGAAACGCTGGTGCGAGGGCTACTGCCCTTAGACAAACAAACGCCTGCAAGATGCTGCCCTATCGTACAAGGATGCGGAGCCCCCAGAACTTGGTCTTACTTTCCGTGGCACAGCCGCTCGTGGCGTAGGATTTTGCAGCCGGAAAGCCTGTTGTCAAATTATGGGTGCCCAATGAGCGCGAATGTATTGTTTTGGTTAGGTACTTCCGAGGTATGCCGACGTGCGTCAAAACACGTACTAAATAGCCCCATGCGCCACACAGTACATGTATTCTTTCATCACACTGCATAATCGTGCACGCCCCTCCCATTCTAGCCTAAGGCAAAACATTCTGGGATGATTATTAAGTGAAAAAAAGACCCACAATGGTCGGCTCAGCTTTTGTAGGAATGGTCGGGTTGTATGTAGACACCTGCTACGCGCATCGCATGACCTGTGTGGCACTAAAGGCTCTCTTTTAGTTCTACATCTTAGCAACTACCCCAACCGGCGTAGAGCGTCTGCCAAGCCTCGTAACGGCAATGCAAGTGTGATGATATCGAGAATATACGAGGTAGCACGAAGATGGACTGTAGCATTGTCATTTTCGAGGCGGTATCGCACCCTCGCACCAGCAGAAAGGCCAAGAATGGGACCAAAAGGGAAGGTGGTGCTCGCTCGCGGCATCACTAACATTACTCTGAGAGATGGCCAGGCCGGAGGGCCCGCACCTGTCGACGGGGGATGTACAAGTATACAATGAGGGAAGCAGAGGAGGACGCGACGGAAAGGAGCTGCCAAGTTCGTTTACTCTACGCTTTTCAAGAACTCCTACTATGCGTTTCCTCGCTCCCGCTCTTTCGATACTAGGCACGGCGGCCCTCGTGGCCCGTGTCACGGCGGCGGACGCGGGGGCAGACACTGTCGGCCAAAGCAACATCGTCCCCGGCGCCTACATTGTCGAGGTTGAGACGGACCAGGATCCGACAGATCTGTACCAAGAGCTGGAGTCGGAGGGCATTGCCGTGGACGTGCGGCGGGACCTGCAGTTCCGGCTCTTCCGGGGCGGATCGTTCCAGCTGCGCAACACGAGCAGCTCTGCGGCCGAGAACGAGGCACAGGTCCAGCGGATCCTGCAGAAACCCAACGTCAGGAACGTGTGGCCGGTGCGCGCGATTCAGTTTCCGAAACCGACGCCCGTGTCGGTGCGGAAAGGCTCGGCAGCCACCGACGGAGGCGACATGGCGAGACGCGATGGGAAGGACACGTACGCACCACATGTGCTGACGCAGGTCGACCAGCTGCACGCCGCCGGGTTCACGGGCAAGGGCATCAAGCTCGGCATCGTAGACACAGGCGTGGACTACACACACCCAGCGCTCGGCGGCTGCTTCGGGCCCGGCTGCGTGGTCAGCTACGGACACGACCTGGTCGGGGACGAGTATTGGTCCGGCTCAGCGCCGCAGCCCGACAACGACCCGTATGACAACTGCCAGGGCCACGGCACGCACGTGGCGGGCATCGTGGCGGCGCAGAGCATCGCGGCAACGCAGAGGCTCGGGTTTGCGGGCGCGGCGCCGGATGTGACGCTTGGCATGTACAAGATTTCGGGGTGCCCGGGCTAAACGACGAGCGAGATGCTGCTGGCCGGGTTCAACATGGCGTACGAGGACGGCAGCGACGTGATCTCGTGCTCGGCAGGCGACGACTCGGGATGGGCGGGCGATGCGGCAGCGGTGATGGCGTCGCGTATCGTCAAAGCCGGCGTGCCGGTCGTGGTGGCACTGGGCAACTCGGGCGAGCTCGGACTCTGGCAGGCGGCCAGCCCTGCGAGCGGCGAGGGCGTGACGGCGGCCGGGTCCGTGGACAGCCCGCTGCTGCCCACGCTGGTCAACGCAGCCACATACAGCATCGGCAACGGCACCGCTGGCACGCTCGCGTGGCAAGACGGCGTGCCCCAGTTTGCCAACGTCACGCTGCCGGTGGTGGTCCTCAACAGCAACAACCTCAGCCGGACCGATGCGGCCTGCGATCCGCTGCCCGATGACACGCCCGACCTCTCAAAGTCGCTTGTGATGCTGGGGCTGTCGACCACCTGCTCGTCGAGCCAGCAGGTTAAAAACCTCGTGGCTGTAGGGGTGCGGAACGTTATATTTTACGTCCTGACGGGCAGCAGTGGCTTCAACAGCCTCAGGATCACCTTCAACCAGGATGTTGGCCTTTCTGGCGTGGGCATCACCACCCTCGACCAGGCCCAGACCTTGGCCGACGCCCAGAATCAGAATCAAAAGGTGACGGTGGCTATTACCAGCACCGCCTACGCTGAGCCCGCCGCCATCAACTATCCCAACACGCTTTCGGGCGGCCACGTCAGCACCTTTAGCAGCTGGGGCCCAACATGGGAGACGCTGCTCAAGCCGCAGATCGCCGCGCCAGGCGGCAACATCCTTTCGACGTACATTAACGGCGCCTACGCCGTCATGAGCGGCACGTCTATGGCCACCCCTCTGTCCGCGGCTATTCTCGCGCTCGTTATACAGGCGCGCGGCACGCGCGACCCGGCCACACTCAACAGTGCCGTGACCGCCACAGCGCAGCGGATCACGTGGTATGACGGCACGACGGTGGATGACACGCGCCTGGCTCCGGCAGCGCAGCAAGGCGGCGGCCTGGTGCAGGCGTACGCCGCAGCCCGGACCCCGGCGCTGCTCAGCGTGACCAGCCTGTCGTTCAACGACAGCGATCACTTTCCAGGGCCGCAGACGTTTCGCGTGAGCCACGTCGGCCCCTCGACGGGCAGCCTCGACCTTGTGCTCGGTCACGTGCCCGCCATCACCATGTATAGCCTCCAGGACAATGGCGATGGCACCACCAAGCGGGCCCGCTTCCCCAACCCGATCGTCGACGATGCCGCCGCCGCGCTGGCGTTCAATGTCCCGGGTGGCACTGTGAAGGTGCCGCCTGGCGGCAGTGTCGAGATCACCGTGGCGCTGACGCCGCCCCCTGGACTCAACGCCTCGCTGCTGCCCGTCTACTCGGGCTACATCACCCTGGAGGGCGCCGCGGTCAACCTGTCACTGCCCTACGTAGGCATCGCCGGCAGCTTCGCCGCGACGCCGGCCGTGCAGGCCGGCTACGCGGCTGGCTGCTACCTCTCGACCACCGACGGCCATTTTGACATTCCGGCGGCCAGCAACCAGACGTTTACCATTCCGCGGCCGGGCAGCAACAGCACGTCGTCCACGATGCCCATCTACCCCCGGATCATCGCCCGGCCAACCATGGGCACGTCGCTGATGCGCTTGGACCTGGTGTCCGCGTCAGGCAACAGCAGCATTCCAACATCAAACTTTATGGGCGTGTCCAGCCTCGGCCTGCTGCATGAGATGCCGGTGAAGTTCGTGGCCGGCGTGGGCTTTAGCATCTACTTTGACGGCACCCTGGACGATGGCACGGTGGTGCCCGCAGGTGCATACAAAGTGGTCGTGAGCGCGGTCAAGATCTTTGGCGACAAGAACAAGAAGAAGGACTGGACCATGGTCGAGACGGCTCCGTTTGTCATTGCGTACAAGTAGTGTTGGGGAAGAAAGCCCATCGTCACCACCCATTTTACAAGCAAAGCAAAAATAGGCAGTGCAAAATGGGAACTGGCGGAAATAGTGATATTTACCCAATCTGTTTTCTTCAGTAATGACTAACCCCGTATTATACGTAACCATTGTCACCAGCTACAAATAAATCAAACAAGCAGTGTAACTCCCCACCTCCTCTTAAGATTTGCGGCCAGGCCAATGATAGCTTTCACGAGATGATAGTGTCCGGATCCGGGTCACTGGCGACTGTGGGATTGTCTTCCAGCGCCGCTTCCACAAGTGTATTGAAATGCAGTGGTGTATGGTGTGTAGTCTCTACTCTAGTTGGACGTAGGCTAGCTGTGTGCTCTCTCGCTCCCATGCGTCTGACAGTATCAGACCTAGGGCAACCCGGTGGTAGGCTGCGCCACCATTTCGGGCGGCCGAGGTCAGGTGACCTCAGGGAAATCTACACGGTAGAAGAGAAGGGAGAGGGAAAGGCAACTTTCGCATAGAAGACGGATTTTCATGTTAATTATGAATTAAACTCTACATTTAGAGCTTATTTGTACGCCTATTTTCAAAGTTTGCATCAACAAGATGTATTCATTTGTTACCTTAGGTTGGAATCTGTAAGCTAGTTACAGGCAGCGGTACTAATAGAACAGAAGCTATTGAGGGCCATGCTTCGTCAACCATTTCTCCAAGTCCTTGACGGTGGGGCATTCGAGAAAGACCGACGCCTTTACCGAGATACCTAGCTCGGTCTGGATCTTAGCCGCAAGTGTAAGAGACATCAAGGAATCGACACCCAGTTCGGCAAATGCGGCTTCGGCTGAAATATCGTCCGTGTCCAGTCCCGTCTCATTCGCGATGAGTTGAATGCAGGCGGCTACATGGGGTAATTGTCCGCCTTCCGTTGTTTTCGACTGGCTAGCTTCTATGGAGGTCGATGCAGCAAGGAGCTCTGTCACGGGCACCTGGCCTTTTTGCTGCGGAACGGAGATGGCTGCAACGGATGGCCTTGCATTGTCGAAGCCAGAAGAAACGAGGTCTTGATCTGGAACATGCCTAGGAAGTCCGCTTTTTTTCTTTTGGCGTTGAGGAAACATGATTGGCATCAAGGCCCGGGGGACACGCTTGAATTTGATGCCTGCACAGACACCCACGATTTTCGCGCCCCTCAGAAGATAGATGTCGCCCGAATATGCTCCTGTTTCGCCATCGATGGGCGACATGCGGACGTAGTTGCGATACATAACGTCGGGACCTGGCTCGAGCGGTTCTGCCATGCGCAGGTGCCGCCATCCCGGTGTGATGTAGAAGAAGTCCCGAGACGAGCCGGCGACCGGAGGGTCATCATAGCCGTCGACATTATGCACGCCGAACGAATTCATGATAAATCCGGCCAGTTGGAAGGCGCCGTCTATCCAGTGGGGAGGTGTATTCCAAGTGCCGTGGCGGTCTGCATTTAGCACCACGTCTGCCGTGGCTTCCAACGCGTCCTCGATCAGGGCTACACGGTGCATGCCGCGGTATCGAACTCCGTAATCGACAATGTTTGCAAAAAGGTGATACGCCGCGCCCTGAGACAGTACGCTCACTCGTTCGCGGCTCGCTCGCGACAGGACTTGGCGGTCGGACGTCGCATTCCACACGGCATCGATACGCGAGGCGACAAGGTATGAGGCCATCTGCCACTCGGCCTGCCAGGTCTTCAGGTCTTCGTAGCAGACTACCGACGTCGCGAAGGCCTGGTCCGTCTTGCGTGTCCCGTCGGGGTTGGCAGAGTAGAAGCTCACTTGCGTTTGGCCTCGAGACATGTCTAGCAGTGCTTCCACGCGAATGAACTGCACTGGTGTAGACCCGGGTGATGGGTCTTCATCGGACACGACTTGAGCCTCGACGACCTCCATCTCTCTCACGTCCATGTAAAGTCTACCGGCGTCTGGTGCCAGTCGTCTATAAAGATTCTCGGCAACAGTTAGACAGATATCGGCCCAGATGCTCTGAAGAGGCCAGAGTTAGCAATGACACAAACAACTGCACTAGAGAGGTTGATTCCAAAATGCTTGATTCTCGTACCGCAGTCAATACACTCCGTCCATTGATCTTGTGCCCAGCCGCTGCTCCAAGCAGATCGGGGTGGAATATGTCGGAAACGACGGTCATGCGTGCCATCTGCTCCCCTACATCCTTAAAATCGACCTGCTGCGTAGATGAAGTAAGGAAAGTCGGTTTTCTCGAGCCGTGATTGCTTGTCTTGTGTCCTGCAGCAAGCGCTGGGTTCGCCTTGTCAAGAGTCCACGCGCCTTCGTAGGGGATCCAGTAGTTCTTCTGATTCCAATGGTACGATTCAAGGGAAAGCAATCGATGCGACTTTTCGCTACGCGCAAAGTACTCATTCCAAGCAATGGGGAGGCCTAGGCAGTGAAGTGCTGCCAAACTTCCACTCCAGGCCGACAGAGCATCGTCGGCCTTCCGCAACGACGGAAACGCCTGGACAGGTCCGCTCTTCTCCTGACAGTTCCGAACAAAGGAGGTACACACTGGGTGTGGTCCTATATCAATCCATACGGCACTGCTGTCAATAAGACCTTCTGTCTCAGATGCGTTGATTGCAGACACGAAATCGACCGTCTCGCGAGTGGCCCGTCGCAAATAGACCCCATCGATGATTTTCTCCTTGGCCACAGATTGCCCAAGGAGCGGTGAGATGACAGGAATCTTGGGTGCTTTGAACGTGACACGGAGAGCGGCGGTTTCAAAGTTATCGAGGATAGGGTCCATCTGGGCAGAATGGAAAGCAAATGGTACATCGAGCAGGACGCACTTAAGGCCAGGTGCTGCCTGCAGTATGTCACGGAGAGCGTACATGTCGTCTTGGGTACCGCTGATGACAGTGTCCTCTCGGCCATTGATGCACGAGACCTCGTAATGGAACGTGTTCTCACATCCCTGACATAATTGGGCGATGCGGTCGGCCGAGGCTCCACGAACGGACATCATGACATGGCTCCCAGGCTCGCATGCGGCCACCATGAGCTCGGCCCGCTTGCCTACAAGGAAGAGAGTGTCTGCCACAGACAAAACGCCAGCCGTGCACAGTGCAGCATATTCACCCAGGCTGTGCCCAATGACGATGCCAGGCGTGATGCCCATAAGTTGCCAGTATTGTGCTAAGGCAATCTGGAGGACCACCAGAGCGAGTTGGGTAACCAACGGGCTCTCAGAGGCTTCCCAGCCAGAGGCTGTGCTGTCTATACTGCTGTCAATCGATTGTACAGTCGCAAAATCCTTGTCGCTGAGATTGCTTGGGGAAGAGGTGCGCGAGGAGCTGGAGGTATCACGTTCGATATTGGTTGTGGCAGGAAGAACCGATGGGAAGCCCAGCTGGCGGACGACACGGTCGAGCTGGAGGACAATCTCGCGAAATTCGGGCGCTCTATCGAACAAGGCCGCCCCAGCCCCTCGATAGAAGCAGCCTTGTCCGGAGAAGGCAAAAACGACGACGTTGGATACGGCCCTCGAGACAAGTTTTGCATGAGAATCCAGATCATTGCTAGCCGCTCGCAGAAATTCTCCAAGTTGTGCGGTGCTTGAGACGGATGCGGCGATGCGGATATGATGGTGCATCCGGCGGGCACACGTCGTATAAGCAACATCCTTGAGCCTGGTCTCTGGGTGCGCTTCGAGATAGCGGAGCAGGCCGCTGACATTACCGCGAAGTGAGGCCTTGCTCTTGGCGGAGATACAGACGACCTCGCAGGCCGGCGTCCTTCCTTTCCACTCATCTCCTTCCTCCTTTTCGGCTGGTGTCGATGGCGGTGCATCTTCGAGAAGGAGCGTCGTGTTGCCGCCGTGGGCGCCAAAGCTGTTTACGATGGAATACCGTTTCTTCGCGCCACCACTGGCATCTGTTTTAAACACCCAGGGAGTATTTTCGGAGAGAACATTGGCATTTCGATGGGCCAAATGCTGGGCCACAACGGGGTTCAGCATCGTCTGAATCCCGATGTGGCGTGGAATAATCCCGTGGCGGTACATCAGAAGCACTTTGATCAAAGAAGCAATACCCGCAGCAGCTTCGCCATGTCCAATGTTGGACTTGACGGCACCCAGGTGAAGACGTTGCTCGGGGTGCTGGCGTTGGCCTAGAGGTGCAAAGAAACCGAGTACCGACTCCGATTCGACTGCATCCCCTACTTGAGTCCCGGTCCCGTGAAGTTCTACAAAGCTGACGTCAAGAGCCTTGACACCTGCCTTGTCCAGCACCTGACGGTAGTTGTCCATCTGAGCACCAGCATGTGGCTGAGTAATGGAAACGCTGTCAGATGAGTGATTCGTAGCACCGGCTACAATAGTACCGAGAACAACGTCATTGTCCGCCAAGGCGTCCTCGAGCCGCTTGATAACGACGGAACCAACGCCATCTCCACGACAGTAGCCATCGGCGGCAGCGTCCCATACTTTGCACTGGCCTGTCTGGGACAGAAAATGTCCCTTGCCTAGCATGCAATAGATGTCTGGACTCGTCTGATGCCAAGCTCCCAGGTCAGCACTGCGTTTGAAATTGGCCACAATCTGCGATTCTTCAATCATGACCTAGACTCACGATGATATTTAGGCCGCCGGCCACCACAGTATCCGCATCACCAGCCCATAGTGCCGAACAGGCCGTGTGGACTGCTGCCAAGCCGCTCGAGCAAGCTGTGTCGATGTTCAAACTCGGTCCTTGGAAGTTGAAAAAATAGTTGATCCGACCGTTGCCGAAGGCCCTCTCGGTACCGGGAATCCCATATGTGCCAATCTTCTGGCTTGCATTCACCTCGCGGTAGTCATCGCTAGCCTGGCCATAGTAGGTCCCGACTCGCGAGGTATGAGAGGATGGCGTCCGATTGGGAACGAAACCGGCCATCTCCAGCGCTTCGTAAGCTGTCACGAGTGCTAGACGTTGCATGGGATCTGTTTGTTGGGCCTATTGCACACAGGTTCATGGTCAGAGCCTTGGGCAACCCAGGAGTCTATTAGTGTCCTTACCTCACGAGGGGACATGTTGAAGAAGCCGGCATCAAAGTGTCCGGGATTTGATATGAAGTTGCCAAACTGTGTCCCCACAGCGTTCTCCGTCTCTCCACTCGGGTCGAAATGCGCCTGGAGATCAAACCTATCCGGGGGCACTCGAGTGTGGGTATCACGGCCCTCGACTAGAAGCTGCCAGAATTGCTCAGGTGTATCAGCGTCCCCCGGCATACGACATGCCATGCCAACGATTGCCAGCTTAGAATCTTGTGGCAGGCCTGGGTTCCCACAATGTTGATCGGTCACAGATTCATCTTGCATCGCCCAGTCGACGAGGTCTTGACGTTGCACGACAGTAGAAGGCGGAAGATTTTCCACGACAGCCGATATGATGGTATCTGGAAGGAGGGATGTTCGGTAATGAAGTATCTGGCACGATGGCTCCGCGTGAATATTGAGCTCAGGCAAAATATGTGCTACTGCTCCCTCAGTGAGCTTGTCAAAGAACAGTGGCTTGGTAAGAGCTTCGGTGCATATAGCCTCGATCAAATGGCAAGCATCCTTGGCCGGAAAGGCGGTCCCCGTATATGGAGAAAGCAGAGGCTGATGAAATGAACAGCAGCCCCATCTCTCCCAGACACATGCCTCTTTCATGATGGCACGTACGTCTTCGGCATCGTACACATTGGGAACGTGACAGAGACCGCCCGAGATTGGCAGTGCGGCGTGTCGAGAGGAGCCGAGGGTCTTTGATTGTCGAAAGAGCTGGGTGAGGTGAGCTGGAGGACCAGTGATGCCCACCGAAGCGTGGTCCACGTGACTGATGCTGATTTGGGTCAGTGCCGTCGTCATGCCCTTCTCACCATCAACGTCCTGTTGGCCATGGAAGCGATCTAGTTCGGCTTGCACCACTTCAGCTGGCAAGCCAGTGATCACAGATGCCCAGGTGGTTTTAGACAGAGCTGTCGTATCTCTGGCTTGATGGGTGTTCTCAAGAAGCTGGGAAACAACCCCGACATGACGACAAAAGACAAAAGCAACTCGCACGCTTTCGGCTCCATGTGAGGCAAGATCTGCAAGAGACGGGGACACAGCCACTGATGCAGCCGAGAAAAGGCCAATGCTGATGCCTGCCAAACAAGTTGCTCCATCATTCTTCCTAGTCGCGACATGGTATGGGACATCACGCGCTTCATGGTGTCTTGCGGCCATATATTGGTTAGCTGAGTGTGCGATGCATTCACAGCATACACAAAAGAGGGACAAACCCAATGAACATGGCCAGGGCGTAGATGCAGACGAAAGCACCCTCCCACGCACCACCCAGTGGACCGTTACGCAACTTTTCCCACTGAGAAGCCAGCGTCATGACATCGCTGAATGGTGGGACAGATTCACGTTGGTCACGTGGCAGCTTCTGGACCTCTTGTCTCAGCACCGAAACACATTTACGCAGAAAATGTGCCAGGAGGGGGTGTTGACGTAGTTTGGCATATCGATGGAGCCTGCGTAAAAGGTCTTGGATGTCTCCACTGGGAAGCTCGTGACTGAATAAGACAAGAGCGGTGGAATAATTTTTGCTATCGATATTGATTCTCCCATCTGTTGTCTTCGGTTCCATGGGAGCTGAGGCGGCACCAAACCGATTGCTGTTGCCGTCCATTGTCATTGTGATGAGTGCGTTTTCTGCTAGTCCTCAGCTGTGGCAGCATTCAGCTCTGATCCTGCTGTTGTACGCCATACCTACCTATATAAAGTCTACCCGAGCGTCAACAAACCCAGCAGAGACGAGGCTTGTCTGTAGATTTGGTAGACCTAGGCTATGCATGGTAAGCATGTGGAATAATGGGCCGTGAGATGAAAGAAACGTCGGGTTCCGAGTCGGTAAATTACCGCGATTTGCTGACAAGGGGGTGTGCTGAGAGCACTGGCTACAGGGTGGTCATGCTCCACTCGTGGCACAGCCTTCTGTCTGCTTCGTGGCATAGAGAAGAATCACTATTCATTCATTGTCGCCACACAGGGGTGGTCAGTAGTTTTACAGAGATAAGACCCATTCTGGATAGGAATCGTAAACACATTCAACAAATGAGTCTAGATAGACAAAGACTAGTTCCGTAAAATAATGGTTATCTCTCTCATCATGTTCGTAATCTATACAACAGCATTCACTTTCGTGAACCAATATCTTGTTTTACCAGGCCCAACATTCTGGGAGCCGACTTTACCATGTTCTTCCAGCATGAGTAAAACCTGGCTCAGTAAAGGTTTCAGTGCGGCTTCGAACGTGGTAGCATCTTTTGCAACTTCTCCGTAGAGAATAGTGCCTATGTCGTTGATAGACAGACCATGTGTTGTGCCTATATGCAAACCATAATCGACGTGATATGCACTGTCTACGTGGCCGTTTTTTCTGTCACTTTTACGACCACATCGAGCCAGAGCCGCAAACACCTGTTGCTCTCTTGACTCTCTCTGCATGATATATCGCTTCATCACTTGCGGCAAGTGATTGATCACGTCACCATGACCGGGGTAACCAACAGCGCAGCTCAAATGCCCCATAAGGCGAAGACTCTGCGTATAAGCGCCTAGATCGTCGGCAACACTGTACCCGTGACCTAGCACGTTATCCCCAGTAAATAACGCGCTTTCTTCCTCCAGAACAAAGCACATGTGATCAGAGGTGTGTCCGGGTGTAAGCACGGCCTTCAAAGTAGCGCCCTCTGTAAAGAATGTTTGCCCGTCATCGATGGCGCGCTGACCTTGATTTGGCATATGTTTATATATCGAGATTTTAGGGTCGTACAGAAGAAGATCGGCAACACCGCCCGTATGGTCACCGTGCCAATGTGTCAGGAGAACGTGGGAGATGGCTATATCGTGATCATCAAGATACCCAGCTATATTCATGATCCAGGACGGAACACCCTGCCAATCTGTTCAGCTTGGTCGTTGGAAGTTGAGAGCCATTAACGAAGAGAGCATAGACAACTATACCTCGCCAGTATCAATGAGTATCCTAGATTTGCCAGTGCCGACCAAATACGTGTTCGTCCCCTGAAGTTGCATGTCCCCACGGTTTCCACCAAGAAAGCGCACCACACGTTGGGAGATGCCAACCTCAACCGCGCGAAGCAGGGGGAGCTTACTCTGCTGTGTCGCAAGGTAGTCAGCCCAGAAGCTGGACGAGTAAAACCCCTTGGGCTTGGCGCTGGAACACATTGTAAAAATTTGTGGTAGAATTAGTGCTCGGAACCAGTCGGGTACCTCGGTAGATGAATTTCGGGAGGAACTCTAGGTTTTATTTCTCCCCCGAATCCGGCCACATTCTATTACCATTACGGAATATTCGAAACGGTACAGGGAACCCACTATAATCTGTGTGCGGTAGGGATTCTTCTGACGTGAGAGTATCTTACATGCATGGCCGAAGGAGTCGGATTCCGGTACAATATGCACGCATAGTGGGCCATCAATTCCCCGAAAACCCCCCGGCACAATTCCCCGGAGGTGATGCACACGATTATTGGCAGCTTCAATTAAGTATGCCAGATTTGCTACTGAGATATGCAGATGGGCATCGACTGTGATTTTACTTATGCATGAATGTCGGAATGTGCGCCCTGTCCATTGTTTAAAGAAGAGCACGAATTCTACAGAAAATTGTATTTCTTTCTCGATACTCTAGTTTGAATATTAACGAGAAGTAGTGAATATGGCCAGCGTTCCCCAGAGTTGCACCGTGCTAGTGGTGGGTGGCGGGCCCGGTGGCTCGTACGCATCCGCAGCCCTAGCCCTCGAGGGCATCGATGTGGTCCTCCTCGAGGCGGAAGTTTTCCCAAGGTTCATTCCCTTACGTGCTGTAATGATACTTCGACGGCGGCAACTAACCAGATTGGCAGATACCATATCGGCGAAAGCATGCTCCCCTCTATGCGACACTTCCTCAAGTTTATCGGTGCCTACGAAAAGTGGGATGCACACGGTTTCAACATCAAGGTAGCGCATTTATTGTGTGGATTTATTATTAGGCGCAAACGTATTGCTGACGCTACGTAACAGAAAGGGGGCGCTTTCCGTCTGAACTGGTCCCGGCCTGAGACTTGTATGTCATGAAACCCCTTGGGATTTAGCAATGCAACTAACATTTCTTTCAAAGATACCGACTTCATTGCCGCTGGTGGACCTGGAGGATATGCCTGGAATGTGATCCGTTCTGAAGCCGATGATCTGCTATTCAAGCACGCCGCAGACTGTGGCGCCAAGACGTTCGATGGGACGAAGGTGACATCGATCGAGTTTGCCCCCCAGGACCAAGTGGGCGAAGCGGGTGCCAACACGGTTGGCCGCCCCATGTCTGCTACTTGGAGTCGCAAAAATGGAAGCTCCGGTACCATCACGTTCGACTATCTCGTGGACGCGTCCGGTCGAGCCGGTATGGTCAGCACAAAGTATCTCAAAAACAGATCCTTCAACCAAGGTCTGAAAAACATTGCCAGCTGGGGCTACTGGAAGGGCGGTGGTGTACATGGTGTTGGAACACACAAAGAGGGAGCGCCCTACTTTGAAGCTCTGAAAGGTATGTCTAGGCTGGTTCATTGATGCTCCTGTTCCAATACGCTTGGGTCATATGCTGAAAGAGTTCTCTGCCAGACGCAAGTGGTTGGGTCTGGTTCATTCCCTTGCACAACGGCACGCACTCTGTCGGTATTGTGCAAAACCAGGAGATGGCAATCCAGAAGAAGAGGCAAATGGCTGAGCCCTCTTCGCTGGGCTTTTACAAGGAGGTCCTGGAGCTCGTCCCTGGAATCAAGGAGCTCCTTGCCAATGCTGAGCTTGTTTCGGAAATCAAGTCGGCCTCTGACTGGTCGTATAGCGCATCCAGCTACGCTCTTCCCGGCGTGCGAATTGTTGGCGATGCTGGGGCTTTTATCGACCCTTTCTTTTCCTCGGGTGTGCACCTGGCCCTTTCTGGTGCGCTTTCGGCTGCAGCCACCATTGCTGCCGCTATCAGAGGCGATTGTGACGAGGAGACGGCATCGTCCTGGCATGACAAGAAGACTGCCGAGAGCTATACTCGCTTCCTTGTCGTTGTCTCTAGTGCACTGAAGCAGATCAGATCCTCTGACCAGCCTGTTCTACACGACTTTGACGAGGAAAGCTTCGAGAAAGCCTTTGAACTCTTTAGACCTGGTGCGTTGTCTTTCAGCCATGACATTACCCGCTCAACCAACATTTGCTGAAACAGAACCATACAGTGATTCAAGGTCAGGTTGATGCGGATACCAAAGGGGGCTTGACTCAGGCAGAAATTTCCAAGACGCTCGAATTTTGTTTCAAGGCCTTCGCACACGTCTCTTTTGATGAGAAAGAAGCGCTCATCAACAAGCTCAAAGAACTTGGTCTTGATGGCGACGTGCACGACGAGAACAACCGCAAGGCTCTGGATGAATTGGAGAAGGAGCTGACGCCCGAAGAGCGGGCTATCCTCACGACGCTGAAAGGGCGGCGGATGATTCGACCAGAAGATTCGCTCAACATCGACAACTTCACCCTGGACTCGATCGACGGCCTCGCTCCTAGGTTGGAGCGTGGCAAGCTGGGTCTGGCTGCGGCCAAGAAGGCAGAAGTCAAGTACACAACGCACGACAAGCTTTCGTATTTGAACGGTGAAGCCCGAGCCGCAAACAAACTCGGGAAAAACGATTACGCCGAGCCCCAAGGAAACTCTATGACCAACGGGCACAAAGTGACAAATGGACACAACGGCGTCACGGAGTCCGGGCCCGACAACATGAATATAAACCATGTGGCTGACCTCGTGGCCTCGTGGAAACAGTCTAGCAAGACCGCTCTCGATGAGCTCACCAGACATGGCCTGATGTCGTCGTTGCACGAGGCCGCCGAGGAGCTCGAGACGCCCTACGACACCCTGACACGCCTTGTCAATGCTGTAAGTTAAATTGAACGCAGAACTGGAAATGGCGCCACTCTTTCGTATCTGGTTACTGACAACATTCCCCTCAATAGGGTCGCCAAGTCGCACTGGTCAAGCTTGGTGGCGATCTTGGCATCTTCAAGACTCTCGCGGAGAGCAAGACGCCACTCTCCTCGGGCCAGCTTGCCGAGTACAGCATGGCTGAGCCACTCCTGGTAGCTCGCATTGTGCGCTATCTGGTTGCCAATCGTCTCGTTTACGAGGTGGAGCCCGACCGCTACGTCGCCAGGAAGGCTACTTACGCCCTTGCTGACCCGCATATTGAGAGCTCCCTGCGATTCTTCCACACCGTCAGCAACCCCTCTTTCCAGGCTCTGCCAGACTACCTACGAGAGACGGGCTACCGGAATCAAACAGCGGGATCTGCGCTCCAGAAAGGTCTGGCCGCTGAGCAAGGTCTCTTTCCCTGGCTGAAGGAGAACCCAGACGTGTTGGGTGACTTTCAACATCTCATGAGCATTCCCAAAGAGGGCAACGGCTGGGATGTCATCCCGCTCGAGCTTTCCGTCAGCAGCACACACCAAGGTCCGATGCTGGTGGATATTGGCGGCAACACTGGTCAACAGGCAAGGCTTCTGGTGGCCAAGCATCCCGAGCTCGCCGGCCGAGTCATTGTCCAAGACCGCGAGGAGACCATCAAGAGCGCCCCGGAAGTCAAAGGCGTTCAGCTGATGGCACATGATTTCTTCGGACCTCAGCCCGTTAGGGGTAGGTAATACCAACACATTATAAGACGGCTCTTGGCTAACATTTCTCCGCGCAAAATGAACAGGAGCAAGGTATTACTACCTCAGAGCAATTCTGCATAACTGGGATGAGGACCATGCAGTCCAAATCCTCGCCAATATCGTGCCTGCCATGACGGCTGACTCGCTGGTACTGATTGACGAAGTGGTCATACCCAACAAAGGGGCTCACGTCTGGCCCGCCGGGCTGGACCTACAGATGCTAACCCTCTTTGGGGGTAGCGAGCGGACAGCTCTACAGTGGGACGCTATTCTCGAGAAAGCAGGGCTCAAGCCTGTCGTGGTCAAGAAATACGCACCTGTTATGGAGAGCTGTGTCATCTTTGCGGCGCGGAAATAAATGCTTTATAGGAGCATCCAATAGGGGATGTACTGGTGTTACGAGTTCCTACTGTGTATGGAATATGTATTGAGAAAGCTATCTTACCTACGCACTTCTGACTGTATGTCACCATCGACGTTAGTTTCATCGCGCTGGAGGCTAGCTAGTTCACATCTTAACACGCTCAGCTGGACGTTGAGAAAAGAATCTATTCTGAGTTGCACCCCTCTCACTGCCTCAGGCTGTCCCGAGAATTGTACAATCTCACTCACGACTCTTTCCAGCTCCTGTAGTTTTTTACCGAGAACCTGTCCGATCAGACTGGTCTCTAAGCTGGCCTCTAGGCGGTGACTTCCAATGAATAAGGGGACACGCCTCGTCAAAGAAAAGCCTTCTGTCTGCTGGATGGGGTGGGACAAGATGCTGTTCTCGTTACTAAAAACGGCACCGGCTTGACTATGGCGGTTTTGACAACCGTAGGCACTGATAACGTGCCGGTAGCTGGTGATGATCTCGGCGCAGATGACGGTAAGCAGGAGTTGCGGCTGGGGGTTGGCGTGACAAGGGCAATCGAGCAAGCGGCGCATGGCGCACAAAGCCTCCTGCGCGGCGGACAGGACGGAATCGACAGCGGTATTCGGAAGCTGCAACGATGAGCGGCTATGGCTTCCCATTAGACAGGCTGGGGAATTTCCGCGCATCGATGTAAGAACCCTTGTGGCAACTCTGATGCAAGAGCAACCTAAAGATGCACTTCTATATTGTGTTGGTTCTTTTTGTGCAACGACATCTGGTTCCATGGCCATGGGAGGAAAAGCACAGACTTCTGAAGATCCGTACGCTATGGCCCTCATGTCTGTACTTCCAGAGTGTTGCACATCCACATCCACCGCAAGATTATCGACTGCAGCAACGCAGTTTTCTCCGCTAGTCAAGTGTTCCAGAAAAAAATCAGACAAATGCAGCAAGCCGCTTCCATCAGAACCGACGAATCCATCCATATGGTTTGCAGCGAGGGAAGAGAAAGGAGAAGAAAAGTAACTTTTGCTAGAAAGTCTAGTTTGAAAACGCACAGACGCAATCAAGGAAACCTTACATTCTAATATTGCTGTGGAGATATATAACATTGTTTCTAACTGTACTTCGTAAGTAGTCTACGGAGTACTCCGTGCCATTGCCAAGATGTTGAGATAAATGTGACTTTCTTATAGGAGCATAAATTAGATCCGGGATCGAGACAATCATCCCGAATACGAAGCCCTGCACATCTGCGCTGGCATACAACTACGTAACCATCGCCATCAACCCACTTCGTAAGGATTCATGGCCTGCGGAGTACTCCGTACGGAGAACAGGCTGTTGCTAGCCATTTCTTTCGCGCTAACGGGAGGTGTCGAATGCACTAGGCTAATATGGGCCGGAAGTGGATCTTATCGCGCGGGATGGTTACATAGTATAGCGCTAGGCCCCACCTATTAGTAGGGGATTTCTAGCACGTCGTGGACCTCCTACTGGGCACCCATACTTTAACACCTACGGTTCCCATTGTTGTACTCAGTATAGACTACTCCCTAAGACAGGCCGCGATTCTCATACGTCTTACTATGTAGATTACTCCGTGCGCCAAAACAAGTTCTACGAGGTGGATGGGGTATTATTCGGACTCGCCACAGGTGCACTCACCAGATCTGAACGGTGACAAAATCTCGAGAGACTTTGGCAGCCTTACTTGACAGGGGTTTTTAGGCGTGCTAAATTGTCCGTTTCCACCGTTGGAAGTACTGCTCCATTGTTTACAGTGGCAAAGATCTGAAGACACGCCTGGAGATACCTGACAAGGGGCGCGAATAATGCCCTAACCACCTCGTACAACGTACATTCACAATTCGGCGATTGCTATTTTCACTAGTCTAAACCCACGCTAGGTGGAGTTATTCTCATAGCAACTTGCTTATGACATTAATTCGGTCAAATAAACTAGGCCAAAGTGAGTGGGGTGTGAAGACTTGTAGTGCAGGACGGTACTATGTAGGATCATTGACTCTGACTTTTATTTTTTTTCTTGCTTCGTACTTCGTAACTTACTACGGAGTTGAGGAGAGATTACGAGACGCAGCGAAACCCATGTATTTAGGGTGTTGTTCAGGCCCGTCCCATCAATTACGTAAGAGCTTTACTTAACATAGTTACATGTTCCCTGCGGCGTACAAGTAGGCAATTTAGGACCGACTTTGTAAGCACAGTAGAACTATCTATCTTTCTACTTTGCTGCAACCTAGGGGCATAACTTGTGAAGCTCCTACTTTTGCACTATGGTGCAGGAAGTATAACAAACTAGCATAGCATTATGTCCAGTTTACTGCTACGGAGTACCCTGTACCCCATACCTTATTAGAAATACACAACTACACATACGATTGGTCTTCGCGCCAGCCTTAGGCCGTAATACAACGATCTCAGAGAACAAACCATAAATTCATTCAAACTTCTACATTATCACTCAAATTAGACACACACATTACCGTATACCATCTATATACGAATATTTCAAATAGAAGAGTAATGTAGTGTTAGCAACTAAGTTTAATACTAGTTTAAGAGAAGACCTATAGCTACGTAAGATAGAAAAGACGCGCTTGCTTACTTATGCATTTTAGCATAAAAGTTAAGGCCATCACCCTTTACACCTCAACATTAAGCTTTAGTTTAGCTTTTCTTTAAAACTTTAAAGCCACCAGGAACCCTCGTCTGAAATATTCCTTCAGGGTCATATTCCTTGCTCACAGCCTGAAGCTTAGCGACATTTTCGGCACCCCAACTCTGGTACACACCCTGGGAACCATCGGCATAGTTCGTGTAGACGAAATCAATCAGGTAGCTGCCGTGCCTAAGAACTTTTTTCTGCGCCTGCACGATGTTGGTAATGGCAACCTGGACCTTCACATCGTCGGATGCGTTACTGTACGCCGCTGTCAAAAGCCCCACGACGTAATTGGTCTTGCCCGTCACTAGACCGAAAAGGTTTTTGCCATTGGTCACCGATTGCGGTTGCGTCAAGAACTCGATAAAGAGCCCTTCCACGTCGGCTATTGTGCTGATGCCCTTCTCCCAGATCTGAAAAAGCTCCATATAGACCTCAGCAGGGGGGTTTTGAAACGACCAATCGAGTTGGAAGGCGCTAGAATGCCGGAGAAAATGGAGTCAGCAGAGTCTCATTTGTGAAGCCAGGCACAAGATACGTAGGTAGTCTATTTACTTACCGTGAGGTTGCGGTTGGGATGTTAGCTCCAAATGTATCCACAACATCGGCAACAGTGGCAAGCTCCGCAACACCGCCCATGTTGGGAATCTCTGTAAAGCCGTTGTAGACGGGAGGCATGACGACGTCGTCTGCGTACCACAGGGCGTCTGTAATAGAATAGGCCCCACCGACGTAATCAATAAATATGCCCATCATGGCAGCGGAATCGAAATTGGCCGGCTCCATGAAGCGACTAAAGGCTTGGGCTTGGGCCTCCAACACGGTATTGTTATACTCGTACTGAAGAAGACTATACCACATGCGGTTTGAAGGAAAGGTTAACACGTCGAAACGCGTGATGATGCCAAAGTTATTGGATCCGCCCTTAAGAGCCAGCCAGAGGCCAGCATGGGAAGCTTCGGTCACGTAGGTAACCTCCCCACTAGCGAGAACGATCTCGTAGCCGTAGATGTTATCACAGGCAAAACCTTGTCTGCGGGACAGGAAGGTTAGGCCACCTTGTACGAAAAAAGGTATTAGCTAATCAGAGAGTTTCGTACAATGAGATCTTGTGATGTTCTCCAGACTTACCGCCACTAAGAAAGCCCCCTACACCAAGGCTTCCAAGCCGGCCCCCCATAACAGTGACGTTGTGCGGCGTGAGCTGAGGATAGACGTCACGCCACCTGGCACCAGCTCCAAGACTGGCGATCTTTCCATCTGCGCTCAGTACCGTCTGGTTTATAAGACGCATGTCGACCGTGATACCACCTTCAATGTTCGCGGCACCACTCCAGAGAGTGTGGCCACCCCCGCGGATGGCAAACAGAGCATCCTTTCCTTTGCGCACACCGACAGTCTTTACAAATTGGCTGACCTCAGAGGCGGTGGTTGGCATAAAGATGCAGTCGGGGGTGAGGTCGCGCTCTTCGCCGCTATAGTACGACGACTGGGTGGAAGTGTATATGGTGTCGTTCGAAAAGATGACACGCCCAGGAATCATGGCATCGACGACCTGACACGTCGTTATATGTGCAGAAACAGCGACAGCCGACAACACAGGCACGAGTATACACCAGAGGAAGCCAGACATGTTGAAATACTGCGCCAGCGAGTTTTTTGGGTCGCTGATTGGGGGGTTCCTGGCAGGAAAACAAACTTGGGGCAATATAAGTCAGCGCTTGGCTTTGATTTCAAAAACCCTTAAACAGTAGTTTTGGAAAACTTAAGATTCTTCAGGCTAAACAAGACCGTCCCTGTTCTCGACACAGATATAGATCCATTTTTATAGATGCCTATAGTTTCTAGTGTATCGTCACATGTTTTATTTCACGACTTCACTTTAACTAAACTTGTTGTAGGAACAGAAAACCAGTCGTATGTCAGTACTCCGTATCCGGGGCAATAAGCGAAGTCCGTGCATCAGCCTGCTCACATATTGTAAGCCAATCGTTTAATTTCGGCAGGTGATTTCATTTAGTCTTCTGTTCGTTGTGGCGGTGTGGACGGGATTCTCTTACTGAATTGACTCGGGATGTTGTTCCTTCCTCTTCTATGTAGCTGACTTAGTGTAGGGGTGGGGCTGTCTTACTACTTACGACTTTGTGGGCCGAGATTCATTTCTTTCTGACATGTAGGCCATGTCGGGGACATTGAAGAATCGTTAGCTGTCGATGCAAATAAGAACTCCGATAGCGAACCATAATAGAACGGTTCGAGCACTGCTGCCGTGCATGAAATCCTTCACTAAATAGGCGGGTCAATGTCCTGTATCTTACATGTAACGTTCATAACCCGCTACGAGACACTCACAGCTTAGTTTGGCCTAGTTTATTAGATCTAATTCGCGGGTTTGCGGTGCAAGGTATACGGGAGTAGATCTGCAGGCTCCCTGAGTTCTTCTCCTTTCCACCAAAGCCCATACCTAATGCAGTATAATACACCGAAGATAGTGGGGTCGTGCTCTGTTACGAATATTACCTTGAAGCCCCGCACGCTAGTCCGTACAGAATAGTATTTTAGTCAACTAAAGTAAGGAGTACATTTTTTGGCACTTTTATAAAACTAGCCTACCACCTATTACATACTGTATCTTCACCAAAATAAATCCAAATAAATACTAATCTATACAAAACTAATGCCTAAAAGCAGGGCTTTCAAACAGTATAGCTTAGTACTTTGTATACCAGCCATTCGCTTTAATAACCGCAGCTATACTGTAATCTATTGTTTTTATTAGCCTTTTTAATACCTTTTCTTCTAAGTCCCCTTAGCAAGTAACCGCTATAAGCACTAAAGTCTGTTTAATAGCGTTGTTTTTATTTATCATCTAGTACTAGATTAGCCTTTATTGTTGCTTCTTTAAGCAGCTTTGATAGGGCTTTGATTAGATTAAAGTTATAAAAAGGCTACTCTACTAATTTAAAGTTATATATATCTGCTTAATTACGCAGCTAATATTATACTATATACGCTAATCTGTAAAGGCGTTATCTTATACAAAAATGCTACTTAAAGAGTATATAGCTAGAAGGTTTTCTTAAAGGTATTGAAATATAACATAACATATTACTTTATTTTTAAGCTAATTTAAGGTTGCTGTATATTGTATATAATATAGTATAATTACTCTATAATAAAGTGCCTTCAAATATTTAAGAGTATTCTATTAGCTTAATTTATAACTAGACATTTTTAAGAAAAACTTACTTACCTTATATTGTTGGTCTTTGTAAAATTATAAGAGTTAAAAAATACACCTTTTAGTAAAAGCCCTATACTTAACGCTGTTCTTAACCTTAAGCAACTATAGATTTCTTAGAAAATATTTGACGCTTTTAAAATAAAATAAGCTTATTAATATACTTTTAAGGAAATACTATTGTTGATTTAGGTTATTAAAGGGCTTTATAGTATTAAATCCCGTTTTTTAAGCGTTTTAATAATTGTTACAATATTGTATAAAAGGTTAAGCTATTCTTCAATTTCTTTAGCTACAACAAAAGGGGTTACTTTAATACAATAAAATATATACTATAAATCTCTATTATATAACGCTAGCAGGAGGCTAGATCGATACAAACTAGTGCTTAATTCCTACACTATATAGCGCTTAACGATAATAAATATAAAGTGCTTATTAACGCCCGTTATACCTGCAATAAACTGATTAAAATAGCTAGATAACTTAAAAGTATAAATCTTCGTCCGTTTGCAAGGACTAAATTGTACTCTAGGCAATTTTATCTCAAAATCTGCGCCGTACAGACTGATTAAAAAAGTGAGTTTTTTTTAACGCGTCTTGAAAAATCTCGCGACCGTGTACTAGTTAAAGTACTCCTTACTTTATTTGACCCACTATATACTACGGATTTTAGCGCTAACGGTACGTACGTCGTAGTAAAGGCGTTAGGATTTAAATCCGCCGATTGGAACGATAGGCTGGGTAAAAGCAATATTACAACGCTGCAATACGTTTGGAAAAAGACGACTTAAGACGGTAGATATGTAGTAGAACACAGGACCACCCGCCGCTCTTTCTCAAGATTCTTTTTTGATTCTTTCTCAACACACATTCTACTTGATTCAATCCGACCTCCCTGACATTATGGCACAGCAACCACCCTCTTACACCAAGCTGGCCCACTCGGCCACTTATCCCGCTATCAACCCAACGTCTCCAGGGCTCTCTACCAGTGGTAAGGCCATACTAATCACTGGCGCATCGGGAGGCATTGGCCGTGCTGCTGCGCTGTCGTTTGCCGCTTCGGGACCCAAATCACTTATCCTGCTTGGGAGGCGTTCGGATGCATTGACCGAAACGGCCCAGCTCGTGCGATCCCGCTATGCTAATTTGCCGATCGACACTCACCTGATTGATCTCTGCGATGCGCCCGGGCTCCGAGGTGTTTTCGACAGTGTAGCATCTAAGTCGGGTGGTATCGACGTCCTGGTTCACTGCGCCGGTGTCCTAGCCCCCGTTGTCCCCCTGTTGGACGTGGAACCCTCTACTTTCCTGGATGGTTACAAGACCACCGTCGTGGGCACCCTCGCGCTTGCCCAAGCCTTTGTGCTGGCCAACAAGAGCTCACGCCCGGACACCCAAGACGACAAGCCCATCCTTGTCAATCTAACCACGGCCGGCATCTTGTTCCCACCCTTCCCTGGCATGGGCGCCTACGTCAGCAGCAAGATGGCGGCGGTCAAGCTTCTGGAAGCTTTTGCAGCTGAGAACCCCCAAGTGCGTTTGCACCACGTGCATCCTGGCTTCCTAGATACTGCTATGTCCGCCCAGTTGGCAAAGACTACAAAGCTTCCATTCGGCTTTGACGATAGTGAGTACATTATCAGATACATGAACCAAGCACAACGAACTAATAGACTACCTTTTTTCTCCTAAAATTAGTCTCCCTTCCTGCCGATTTCCTGGTGTGGATCTCTTCGCCGGAGGCAAAGTTCCTAAACGGTAAGCTCGTCTTTGCCGCTTGGGACGTGGAAGAGCTCAAGAGCCGGGAGAAGGAGATAGTCGGTGGACCTCCGGGAACTGGTGAGCTGTGGCTGGGCTTTAAAGGATTCCCACGATACGTCGGAGGTCACGCATTGGGGCAGAATTAGAAACAGTAAAGCTGGCTAGGCTGGAGTGAGGATTACGTCCCACCTGTAAGCATGAAAACCAATTGCTCTTTTTGCTTCAGTAACGGCTTCTTTGCCATGTTTGAGTACTCGATGCTACATGCCATTTTTCTCCATTCTTGTGATGTGGGAACCGATCTATTCGATATGCAGATTTTGCAATTACATTCTAACGGAAGGTCGATTATAACTCAAGTTCTCCATTAGATGGAAGAACTCAACGACGTATACAAGGGGACAGACTAGACAACCTTCCACATCGTTGTTTTCTATAAATCTGTCTGTTCTATATCGCAACAAGCTTCAAAAAACTATCTCGTAAAACCTTACAGGAACAAGCAACCTATAGCTTCCTGAGTAACAGACTGCAATTTTGATCGAAGCAGCACCACAATGGGTTCGACTAGCAGAGTTGTGTACGTACCACTTCCTTCTCCTTCAGCCTTGTGAAGTTCAGGGGAGTACCGTTCAGTATATTTTAATACAACCTTGGCAATCTTGGCGAGGCCTTCGATCCCACCTTGCTCAGGGCCGGCCAAGCTGCCCAGGGAAGTTGGTAGGGGTGGTACTGATAACATTGACCAATGAAACAGGTTTGGATCAACACATTGGTGGTGCTCGTCGCCAGTCATCGTAGTTTCCCACAACGATGCCGGATCGGCGGCGTTGGTGGTGGAGGTTGTCTCGCGGGCGTAGCGACAAACCGTGTCCATCAGGGCGATGCACCCAGACGCCACCAGAAGCGCGACAGCAGGCTGATCGGAGCACGGACAGACCAGGATGGCCAAGAGCTGTCGGCACGAGTCTGTGATGATGGAGCTAGACCCCAAAAGCTGTGTGCTCCTCTGAGCTGAGTCGAGCTGCTCGAGAATGGATGTCGCAATTTTGACACAATCACCCCTAGTGCTTGCGTTGGAATTTCGAGTCCAATCAGCAAATACCTCGGACGCACGTTTCTCATGGTCGTAGTCAGTTTCTGGCATCTGCGTCCCAGATGAATTTGCGTCGTCTACGACGCTTCCTTCGCCGTTCAAGCTGAAATCTCCAATGGAAGTGCATGCATGACTGCTGTGTTCAGTTGACGTCGCCAGGTGTCTTTTTTGTTGTTGCCGCCTGTGTGGACGGCCAGCGCGTCGCGCAGGGCTGTATGAACATGGTTGGCTCAGGCCAGTACAACGAGAACACGCCGGTTTTCTCTTGTCGCATCGTAATTTGGAAGCCGAACAGAGGTCACACGAACTTTTTAACTTCTGGTTTAGTATGAGGGTGGAATATGGATCCATTCCGGATAGCATTCGCCAGGATCATACAGCAAGGGCGCAGTATGGGTAAGATCATAAGTTGCTATATTAACGTGAGCCTTCGTAAAAGAGAACCTGCCTACTTCGATCCGGGTACCTTAGAAGCAAGTGTGTAAAACCAGCGTTGCAATAACTACAGATTATGACCAGACACACTTTACACTACGTCGCTTTGTTTTATGCAACTAGAATCATTCCTTGGAATATTACCGAGCTCAAAGTTGGCTTGTGATAGAGTAGTAGGTTTCTCTTGGACGTGACCCTGCGGGTTACTGTGCAGATTTTGCACTGCCGCAGTGCAGCCTGCACTAGCTTCTAGTGCTTGCCAATACATGTACTTTTCCGCGGTTTTACTTTTACTATGAGGGGGTTTTACCTGGAGGTATTCTATATTTGGTTGCTAATTTAGCCATGGGTGTCCGGCTTATCAAGAGACTGTTCTGAGCGCTTACTATGTACGGAGGTTACAAGGGTAAGTTGCTACGAGTAGGGCTCGAATTTGTACTGCGCACTGCCAAAAAAGGCACTAGCCTGGCATAAGCCCCTGGTCGGACCCTAGTTTCTTTTGCCTGTAACTCTGTTGCCTGTAACCGTCTAGATGACGGTCCGCTTCCACGAGTTGATTGGATTAAAGACCCATATTAGCGCCTTGGCGTTTCTGACATGCATAGGAGCTGGATTCCAATATCCGTACGGAGTGTGTTGCGGGAAAATAGAGCAGCATCCATGCCGTACCGCTGCTCCGAACCGGAGCAAGAGTTGTTTACAACGCTGGTGTTTGGCAGGAAGATCATCATACAGCTTTAATCGTCATAGGGGTATTTAGCCTAACTAGCACCCCTTGCCGTTATGGAGTAAACATGTTAGATCTGAGCAGTGATTATGCCTACCAGAGGCAGCTCCATAAACGCCAGGCCACAAATATGGGCCCGTCCATACACACAAAGAAAACTCTGCAACTAATCGTGCCACGCCCCAACTTTAATAAAAAGCCCACTTTAAAAAGCTCACCTATTATTAAAATAGGTGCTAACTAGCCAAATGCACTTAACAGCCAGAAGCTTATTATTACCACAAAAAGAGGTCCTTTAACAAAGCTAGTTATTGCGTACCCGCTACTATAGTTATAAGAAAACCAACTAGCTATCTGTATTACCATGGTTTCTAGCTTCCTAGCGTGCTAAATTCTAGGCCGCTTTAAGCCTTTATTGTTTTTTCGTAACCGTTTTTTCTGTGTCTTTACAAAAGCCTTCTTTGCTTTTTCTTTTACGTTTATAGCTAAATTCGACTGTATTCGCGTACGTCTTTAAGTCTGCTACCCCCCCTTTCAACCACCCCCTCCTTTTAACCAACAATTACTTAATCTACGCACATCTTTTATTTAGTCTTCCTAGACTTCTTTACTAGTTATATAATAAAAAACATGCATAAATCTATTTATAGACTCCGCCTACATCTCTCTAGCTGTGTTTTTCGGTTAAATATCCCTTACAACGCGCTCTTTAACCGCTATAACCTCTTAAATTTGTATAAACTACTTATTTAGCGCAAGCTTTACTTTATAGCGCTTACTAACTTTTTACGCTAATTATAATGCCTTTATATAAGGGTTAGTGTGCAATATATAGTTATAAAGGCTTAAACATGTTTATACTTATTATATTAAGACTTTAACTTAACAAACTATAGTAGACTAATAGGCGACGGCCTGCTAGCTAATTTACACGTAACTAGAAGATGCGGTGTAGCGCAACCTTAGTAGGGCGTAGCATAGCTAAGTAGCTATGCCGGTCTTATATAATGTATTAAGATAGTTTGTTAAGTTTAACGCTTAGTAAGCAACAGGTTGCCGAACTAGTGCGTAGGGACGCGTGTATAGAATACCTTTATACTATCCCTCTTCTTTTTTGGTAATGCCTTTATTAGCCTAGAGGTGTATACGTAGCAGCTACTTGCTTATTAAAAACCTTTTTTATAAAGTTAAGAAAAAGAGTTAAGTGCTTTAGGTTATTAGTAGCTGCTAAGCGGTTATAGACTGCTTGCTTATATAACTATATTTAGGTAATATAAAAGCGTATATATACTGCTTAGTTTATAGTAGTAGTAAACGCTAAATCTTACTTAATGTAAGGGTTATTTTATATGTTAAAGCTTTTTAAAAGGCGTATAGCTTAAATTCTAGTTAAAGAACGCTTAAGTTATTACTAATAGGTATTATAAAAAAGCTAGCCTTAAATACTAAGTATATAAAAGTATAGTATATATTAACTAAAAATAGTAGTATAAGGCTTAAGACTTTTAACTACTAGTAAGGTAAGATAAAGGTATTAGTAGCTATTTATTACTTATTAATTATAAAACTATTATTAATTAAATAGTAAAGGTAGTTTACTACTAGGATATTTTTTTTTATTTTAAACGTTTCTTACTTTACTATTAAAGTAAAGTTAAGTAAGTTTTTAAGATATATTTAAACGTTTTAAAAAATAGCTTTTTTATTATCTTAAGGTATAAAATAATAAGTATATTTTATAATTTTAAGATAAATTTGTTTATATATATAAAACTACTTTTACTTTTTTAGATTTTTTTTCTTTAATCCTACTAGCGTAATAGGTTAATATAATAATTTATAACTTTATATAGTAGCTAGCTAATAATTGCTTATAAATAATATTTAACTAAAGCTACTCTTAAGTTTTAATAAACTTTTTATAAATATAAACTTTATAAAACGCTCTCTTTAAGCATATGCATTATCTTTTAAAAGTATAAGTTTTTACTAGTATAGTAGTTACTAAGTAATAGCTAACCTTATAGTAAGCTTTATACTTAAACTATATCTTTAAAGCCTACTTAAACATTTATTATAAGTTTTTATATATAGCTTTATTAAAGAACTTAGTATACTATATTAGCTATATAGCTAATAATATATTATAGTACTAAGTAATTATATAGTAATTACTTAAAAGTTAATAGCTTTAATAGTAGTAGCTAAAGAACTTAGCCGCGCCTTATAAAAAGATAAGTTAAAGCTTTTAGCAACTAACTAGCGCTTTTAACATAAACATTTTAAGATAGTATAATAAGCTACATTACGCCTTAATATTCTTTACTAGTACTAGTAAAAGCTAAAGCTTACCTTAACGCTTATATAGTAGTTAGTAAAGGTAGCCTAGCTTTTACTATTAACGTTTTTAAATATAGGTATACTATTATAAGTATAGACTTAAGTTACTACTACTTTTAAAGCAATAGTAAGTCTTTTAATCTTTATTATTAAGTTATTACTAACTTATTACTTAGGCTAATTCTTATTTTATTATACTTAGCCTAGCTTAGCGCGCTACGGCTATTTAAGCTAGCTATAGTAGTACGCTTTACTATATTATAAGAGTAAAGAGGCTGCTTAAGTAGATCTTATAAACTATAGTAGCCTTAGTTAAGCTAGCTTAAACTAACTAAGTAGTAGTCTTTCTTTAACTACTATCTTTAGTAGCGCTTAGTAAGTAATAGTCTTATGCTAAGTTGCTAACTTTAGCTAAGCGCTAGCATAACGCTAAGACTATTTTTAGTGCTATAGCTAGTAGTAGTAAGGTAGTTATAGTAGCTAGTAGTAATAGTGTAGTAGTATTTAGTAAGAGTATGCTAGTAAGCAGCTAGTTAGTAGCTAGTAGTAGCTATATACTAGTTAGTAAAGGCTTGCTTAGTAGTAAGAAAAAAAATAAGAAGAATAGTATTAAGAAGAAAGATAAGAGGGTAAAAAGAACGTTTATAAAAAAGGATAGTAATAAGTAGCTAGTAGCTAAGTAATAGCTTGTTAATAGTATATTTTAAGTTTATAGCTTTAAAGAGCGCCTTTAAAGCTAGAATAAGTAGTTTATAGTATGCAATTATATAGAAATAGTAAGAGTAGTTAACTAATAATTAGCTTATATATAGCTAGCTATTACCTTAAAGTCTTTTTATTTTTTATAAGTGCGTTTTATAGTCTTTTAGTAAGACTATAACTTATAGCTAGTATATGCTAGGTACTTTTTTAGTTCTTAAGTATTATACTTAGCTAGCTAGCCTTTTTATTTTACTAGGAACTAGGTTTATAACTCTTTACTAAGGTAAGTAATAATATCTTTAACTTTATACTCTTTTTAGTTCTTTTACTTATTTTTAAGAATAAAAGCTTTTCTCTTTCTTTTACTAAGGTAGTCTATAGTTTAAGGTAAAAGATATAAAATATATTATGTTAGTAAGTATACTATAAAGGTAGAGCAACTTAATATATAACTAAGCCTAGCTTCTTTATAATATAAACGCGTAAAAAGGTTAAGTTTAGCTTCTTTAAGCTAACTAAGTTTAAGTGCTTTATTAATAAGCTTATAAATTTACCTTTAATAAATTCTTTATATAAGCATTGCTTATTATAGCCCTTCTCTTATTAGTAAATTACTTTTTTCTATAACGTTTCTAGCTTTTGCCTAACAGCTTATAGCTAACTAACACGCTCTTATATACTCTTTACTATAGCCTTTATAAAAAGAAAGTTGTTTATAAAACAAAGGTAGTATACGTATAACGTATAAAACAAAGAAGTTTTTATTATAGTATAGTAGGCGTTATTATATATAAATTCTATAGTACTTAATACTTACGTCTACTAGTATTATAAGCTACTATAGAATGTTTATAAGAATTGTTTTAAAGTTTAGTTTAAGATCTTAGTGCTACTATTTATTTATAAGTAGTATACTATTAATATTATTACCTAAACCTTTTAAAGTTATATTAGTTTTTATTAAAATTAGCTAGTAAATAAGCTATTCTTATTACTAATAATTACTTCTAAAATACTAAACTTAGTCTTTATATAGTTATAAATAAGTTAGGCAACCTTAGTAGCTATAACTATCTTTTAGGTAAGAATAAATATACTATACTTTATATAGCAATTAACTATTACTAAGATAGCGTTATATAAATAGCCGTCTAAACTTAAGCTTAGCCTAAGACTAGTTATAAAATCTATACTAATATGCTAGAATAGCTAAACTAGTATAGGTAGCAACTAAAAGTATCTATATAGCTTATACTATAAGACTTTATTACTTATATATAACAAATAGTTAGTAATAAACGCGCGAACGTTAGTAGCTAGGTCTAGCTAGTAGTACTTCTTAGTAAAGAGTTTTATAGTCTAATAGACTTTTATATAGCCTACTATAAAAGAGTTATAGTGTAAACTAATTAGCCTTACTTATAGCTTATTTACTAATAAAACAATAATGTAATCTTTATAGAATAAAGTGTTCTCTTTTAGTAGATAATAAGTGTTATTCTTTTAGCTTTGCCTAGCTTTTATAAACAAGTTGTTTAGTAATTAGTTTTAGCCTTAAGTATTATAAATAGTATTATATAGTTTAAAGAAGCACTAAGGTTATAATAGCCGTTCTTAGCTAGTAGTAACCTATACCTTTTATATAAATAATAATAAGGCCTTTAGTATAAAAAGCCTTAGCAACTAGTTTATAATCTATAGCTTATTAAAAAGTAAGAAGAGCACGTTATTATATATAATATTACCCTTTATATAGTTTAGTTAATAAGATAAACTATTTACTAGGTTAGTAGACCTTAGGCAGTGCTTAATTTTAAAGTTAAACGCTAAGAGGTAGAATAATTATTAGGCAATTTAGTTCTAAAGATCTTTTGCTAATTCTTTAATAACGCTTTTTAGCGCTTAGTAGTTAGTTAAGACTATAAATAAGTCTTTTAAACCTTCTAGATAGTAATGTTAGTACTTTAAGCTCTTAATAATAGCTAAAAGCTTCTACTATCTTACTCTTTATTATATTTTATAGTCTATTAGCTTGCGTAAGTAGTAAGCAACTAGTTGCTACTTGCTATTCTTAAGCTAGGAGATAATGCTAAAGATAGCGTAGCCTAACGCATTCGTTTTTACCTATATAGGCTTTATATTATTATAGTAGCAAAGAATTGTTACTATTATAAATGCTATTTTTAGCAACTTAAAAGTAACCTTTGCCTCTTTAGTTAATATAAATAGTTATATAGTAATAGCTTTATGCTTATATAGCAAGCTAAGGCCTATCTTTATTAACTTTATTAAGGCTTATATAATATAAAAGTAGTAGGAAATAAAGTGTTTATAAAAGTTTACAAATCTTAAAAAGAATTAAACATTCTATACGCACTTAAAAGCTTTTTATTTAGTAATAGCTTTAACTTACTTAAGGTTTATAGCTAGCCTTTTTATAGTAATAACAAACCTTAAGAAATTAACTTTCTTTCTAAAGAATTTATACTTCTTAAGGTTTGTATATAGCTAAGCAGCCTTTAGCCGCTTAAAAACTAATTAAAAGTGCTTTTTTATACTTCTTTTTAGTCTAAAAGTAAATTAAGATGTTATCTAGGTATACCTTATAGACTATACCTACTAGCCTTACTAGCGTATAATAAATATATACTTAAAATATAGCTAGCGCGTTAGTTTATTTAAAGGGCATAATATAAAACTTAAAGAGCTTATATTTTATTTAAAAAGTAGTCTTTTACTGATTAAAGGCCTTAACTTAGATTCTATAGTACGCTTTCTTTATATCTACTTTAAAGAATACCTTTACGCTATTTAAACAATTTAATAGCTTATTAATTAATAAAAGAGAGTAGTAGTCCTTTTTAGTTACTTAATTTAAACCTTAGTAGTTAATATATATATATAAAGTACTATCTTTCTTTAAGATAAAAATTACTAAGGCTCTAGCTAAACTATTACTATAAGCAATCTACTTATTTGCTAACAACTTGTTAATAAAGTAGTAAAGCTTCTCTTACTAGGCAGAAGATAGCAAGTATAGCAGGCTATATAGCACCTTTACGCTGTTTTTTAGCTTAATTAAGTACTTTGCGTCTGCTAATAAGGGTAGTTTCTTTACTTTATTAGTATTAAATACTTTAGCAAATAGTTATATACAAAATAGTAGTTGCTAGCTAAGGTTTAGTAAAGCTAGATTATTATCTATAGTAAGAATGTTTAGTTTATAAAAGCTTAAATCTAACTGCGTTAAGTAGATAGCAAACAACTTCTTACTATTATATAAGCATTAGCTTATTTGCTTAAAGGTTTTAAAAACTATAATAGTAAATAACTAAGCCTATTAAATAGTATTAATAATAACGTTTAAAAACCCTAGCTTTTTATAACTTAAGATAATATCTTTATAGTTAGCGCCTATTTAGTAAACAGCTATAAAGACTTACGTTAATATATAAGAGACTTTATTCTTTATTAGTATAATAGTTAGCTTATATAAGCTATAAGCTTATAGTGCTTTTTTATTAATAAAGACTAGGTTTAAGTTTAAGTGCTACTAAAGCAGCTTTAGACTAAGCTATTAAACAACCTTTAAGTTAACTACATTTAAGTTAATATAAGAATTTAGGTTTATAATAATAGTAGCCTAATAATTGCTAGGCGTCTATGCCTTAGCTAAGGTATAGTAGTAAGAAATTATATCTATAGTTAGCTATGCTAGTAAGATTAATAAAAGCTAAAGCTTTTTTATTAACCTTGCTAGTTTTCTTAGTTAAAGTAAATTGCCTTTTAGTTATTAAGCTTTTAAAGACTATCTTTTAGTTTTGCTTAAAGCTCTTTAACTTATATATAAGTTTTAAGCTTTAAGCACTCTTAAAAGGTATGCTTACTCTTACTATAATTCTAGCATTTTAATATAATATTAATGTTATTTAAACTACTAAGGTTAATAAGTTAAGAAGTAGACTAACTTTAGCTAGCAACTAGTTATAAGATTTAGTTACTCCTTATAAAACTATAGTTTTCTATCTTATTATTATTATAGCACTATTTCTTTATTAGCTTGCTAGCTAGTATGCTATTAACTATTACTGCTTACTTTTAGTTATTTTATCTTTTCTTTTACTTTTAACTTTAAGACTAATACTCTTTATAAACATTTATAATCTTTATTACTATACTAAAAGATTTACTAATAGTCTTATTTTAATACTACTTTATTAAGTAGTTATTTAGCTTTTGCTAGTACTTTTAAGTAATCTTGCTTACCTAGTTAAAGGTATTACTAATCTTTTATTATAAGTAATTTTACTTTTGCTAGTATACTACTAGCAACTTACTACCTTACTAAAGCGTCTAGCTTTCTTTATAAATATAGTATATTTAAAATTTAAAGTTTAAGTATTTTTAATAAATAAATATAATAAAGTATGTTTATATAAGGCGTATAACTAAAAGCTTACTAGTATAAAGGTAGTTATAGTGCTTTTACTAATTAACTACTTACCTAAATAATCTTTATATCTTTTAACGCGTTACTATATATATTAGTATTATAAGCGTCTTTTATTATTATTAACTACTCTTTTATCTTAGTAGTAGTAGCACTAATTTCTAGCTTTTTAATACTATATTATAATAGCTTATTATTATAGTAGCAATTGCTAGGCAGTAGCCTTATAGCCCTTATAGCTATAAAGTTAGTTAGTACCTTTAGCGTTTATATAATATAAGTATATTTATTGCTTTATAGCTACTTATTAGCCGGTAAGGTATTATTAAGTAGTATATATACTAGTCTTAAATCTAATTTAACAAATAAGGTTAAGGTGCTTGCAAACGTTATACTTAAGGTATAGCTGCTATGCATTAGCATAAAGGGTAGTATTAGCACATCCTTTACTTCTAACAGTTCGCGTATAAATCGCAGAGTAGCCGCCCTATAATCAGACATTACTCCTTATAGAAAAGAAGTTAAAGAATATAAGGGTTAGTATGCAATGTGTAATTTTAAAGGCTTCAAACGTGTTTGTACTTATATATTAAAACTTTAACTTAATAAACTATAGTAGACTAGTAGGCAATAGCTTGCTAGCTAATTTATACGTAACTAGAAGATGCAGTGTAGCGCAACCTTAGTAGGGCGTAGCACAGCTAAGTGGCTGTGCTGGTCTTGTGTAACGTGTTAAGATAGTTTGTTAAGTTTGCTGCTTAGTAAGCGACGGGTTGCCGAACCGGTGTGTAAGGACGCGTGTGTGGAATATCCTTACATTTAGTAAGATTAAAGAAGTTATCTATAGCTATAATACTTACGTTAAACTGCTTATAGGCAAGTAAAAAGCTATAAATCTAGTAAGCTACGTTTATAAAAAGTTTTCTACCTCAAATATAAAGCTGCTAGACTTTTAGTAAAGTAAATAAGTTACTATAGTAAATAATAAGACTTATATAGTAGTAAAGCTTTTTATTACTAACTGCTATAAGGATTAATTATATACTATATTAAACGCTAAAGGTAGCAGCACTAGTACTAGCAAGATTAAAACTAAAAATAAGATAACTAAGGAAAAAGATAGTAGCTATAGCGTTAAAAGTTAAAAGACTAAAGCTTTTAGTAAGCGCTAAGAGAGTATAAAATTTACGTACTATAATTATACTAAGCATACTATTACTAAATATTAAAAGAAGAACTTGAAGCTTTACCTTAAGTTAGCCTTTAAAGGTAAAACTAGTAATATAGTAAAGAAGAAGCCCTTTAGTATAGTAGTAAGCTTTATAACTACTATTTAGTTTAGACTTATAAATAAAGTGCTTACGTTTATACTAGCACTTAATTTTAATATAGTTATAATTACTTATAACTTATAAAAAGTAGTAAACGTAAACCCTTACTATAGGTTATATAATAGCATTATTACTATAAATAATAATAGCTGTATACTAGATATACAAACAAATTATAAAGGCCTAGATCTAAGCCTTTAACTAATAAAAAGCTATGCTTACTATACCTTCTTATATAAACTATTAGATAAAAATATCTTTATAGAATAAAAAGAGCTGTTTTAGTAGTACTTTAAATAAAAACCTAAAGTAGCACGCTAGCTTAACTAGGCGCTAAATCGCGTTATTTAGCTATAATAAGCGTTATATAGCTTAAAGTAAGCTAGCTACGTCTAGTAGAAAAAGCTGCGCAAAACTATAGTATTAGTAAAGCTTAAGCCCTTTATAACTATAAGAGTATTCTACGCATATGCCCTACGCACCGGTTTAGCAACCTACCGCTTACTAAGAATTAGACTTAAGAAACTATCTTAATATATAAATAAGGCAAAGCATAGCTACTTAGCTATACTATACCCGCTTAGGGTTACGCTATTACGTACCCTTTATTTACGTATAAATTAAATAGTAGGCTTTTACCTACTAGTCTTATATAGTTTGTTAAGTTTAAGTCTTAATATAATAGTATAAGTATGTTTAAGCCTTTATATCTATATATTATACATAAACTTTTATATTCTTTAACTTTTATTTTATAAAGAGTAATGTTTAATTATAAGGCAGCTACTTTATAAGAAGTATATAAGCTCTTAGCGGTAAAAGACTTACTAATGCTACCCTTTATGCTAATGCATAGCAGCTATACCTTATATATAAGATTAAGAGGCACTTTTATCTTATTTGTTAAATTAAATATAAGACTAGTATAAGTGCTATTAAATAATACCTTGCTAACTAAAAACCTACTATAAAGTAATAAATATACTTATATTATATAAATGCTAAAGGTACTAACTAATATTATAGCTATAAAGGCTATAAAACTATTACTTAGCAATTACTATTAAGATAATAAGCTACTATAATATAATATTAAAAAGCTTACTATTAGTGCTACTACTACTAAGACTAAAGAGTAGTTAGTAATAATAAAAGACGCCTATAATACTAATATATATATTAATATATTAAAAGATATAAAAATTATTTAAGTAAGTAGCTAACTAGCTATTTATTAAAGGTATACTTAAGTAAGCTAAGTAAGTTAAGCAAGCAAAAAGGTATCTTCTTAATAAGAGAAAGCAGCCGTATATTTAATAGCTAATTCTTACCTTCTATACTCTAAGAGAGTATAAGAGGCACTCTTTATCGTAGGCACACCTCTAGCGCACTAAGTGCGTAAAGCAGGCGCAACCCTGTTTCTACTTAGCTTATACGCTAGTACGTACTATAGCCTATACGCAAACTACGCTACGCAGCCTACGCTATAAGCACCGCTTCTAGTTTATAATGTGCATTTAATACGCTATATATATACTGCGTACGGCTTATATATAGCCTGCGTTAGTCCTCTTCTTAAGGCGGCGTTATAATTGCTTCTTTCTTATGCCTAACTCCTTTAAGGCAGGTTTTAATAAAAGGCTTATAGCCTTTGTTCTTAGTAGTAGTAGTGCTTATCCGTTTATAGCAGCTTCTTTATGCTTATTAAGATTATTATTAAAGGTAACTTAAAACGCCTTTAGTTTTTTTTTATTTAAAAGGTTAGTCTTATAGTTAAATTAGATTATTATAAAGTTTAGCATTTAGTTACTTTTTTTAGAAATAATAAATTTATTTTCTAGTAGTAATATAGCTACTCTTAATTCTAACACTTTTATGCCTATAGTAAGCGCCTTTAGCGCTTTAGTACCCGCTGCAGCCCTAGCCTTTGCTCTTTAATACTCTTTGCTTTTTAGCTAAGGTACTAGTTCTAGCTACGTATAACGTATACGTAAGGCTTACGCTAGCCTAGTTTATTATTCTACGCAGATTGCAGCGCGCGCTATACCTTTAGTTAGGCCTTTAGTAGCTTATTAAGGTGTAAAAGCTGCCTTTACTAGTCTAGCGCTTTTAGGGTTAGTAGTAGCTACGCTACTAGCTTACTTCTAGGTTACTTTAGACGGCTTATTATATATATAATGCTTATACTACTTTTTAACAACTCTCTTTATAAAGTTGCTTAAGTTTATAGCTATACTATATATTTATAGCGTTGCTAGCGCTAGGCGCTACGACGGCTACTATGCTAGCAAGCATAAGTGTTATAAGGTAAGTCCTCTTTAATAGCTATAGGCAGCTTTAGTAGCTAATAAAATGCAAGTTTTCTTGCTAATAGTTAGCAACTAGGCTAACTTTAAGATAGTGCTATATAGCCTTAATAAAAAGCTTTATAGCTAGGGTTTACCTATAGTACGCATAGCACTTACGCATGCTATAAGTACTTTTATTGCTACCTTATTATAAGTAAATAAGTAGTAGCAGCCTATATTACTAGAAGTGTTGTTAGCTACTAACGTTATATAGGCAAAGCTTAATCTTTACTAAGGTATTAAAGCTTAAGAGAAGGCTTAAGAGGTAGCTTGCTAGGTAAAGGCTTAGCAAGCTTTATTAGCCTAAATATACTTGTTATTACTATATACGCCTTTTTTGTCTTTGCCGCCTAAGCTTACTACTTTAACCCTTTAGTAGCTTTCTTAGCTACTACGCCTAATGCTTAGTAATACTAGTTATACTGCCCTTACTATAGCCTTTAATACCTTTCTTAAGGTAGTAGTAGGAGCGTATATTATAGATAAGGCTTATGCTAGGGTAGCGGCCGGCGTAGCGTTACTTTAAAGGCTTCTTAGATAGTTTTGCATAGTCTTTTATAAGGCCTTTTAGCTAGTTAAATTAATTTAAGCTCTTGCCTATATATTTTTATTTTTGCGCGCTTGCTGCGCATATACTACTTAATTGCTATATACGTATTTTCTATATCTTCTTTTAGTACCTACTATTTGTATTTAGTTAGCTAGCCTATTTAACGTACTAAGTATTTAGTCTAGCTAGCCTTACATCTTTTATTTAAGACTGCTTTTACTTTTTATTTATTATCTAAGTCTTCTAATGCTAGCATTATTAAAGGCGTTTATTTTATACTTGCCTTACTTTTTTAGTGCTTTAATAGTAAGACTAAGAAAATGTTATATAGTTAGCTATATTGTTTTAATAGTGCTAGTTAATATGCCTGTTTGCTTATAGTCTTAAGGATTTTAAAGGGCTTAATACGTCTTAGTATTAACTTTTATTTAAGCAAAGGTTTTTTATAAAAAGGCTTACTAGCTCTTTTACTATAAAGCTTATAAGCTAGTAGCGCATATTATAATAACGCTTTTAGCGCTTTATTGCATACTCTTAGTTTACTACTAACCTTTTTATATAGCTTTTAGTTTTTTTAAGCGGTTGTGCACTACTAGGACTATGTTATGCGTGTCTTACTCCTTTTTTGCGGTTGTACTGCCTTTAAGGCAAGTTTATAGGTCTAGTTTTTAACTATATAACGCTTTAAATAAGCTAATTTTAGTTATTGCGTTAATAGCGTTATTATAGGCGTACTACGCTAAAGATAATAAAAAGGGCTAATTTAATTACTTTTTTGTTATAAAGCAGTATAAGTACTACTTTAACGTTTAGTTAGATCTTTTTATCTGCCTATTTGTCTAAGGGTAAAATATAGTTAATAGCTGCTTATAGATTCTAGTTTAATAGTAATATTTACTTTAAAATTTGCTAGTAAATATACTTTCTTAGTTAGAGATTATACATTTTAGTATTATACTATATACTAGTTCTATATATTAGGATATAAGGTGTATAAGGCTTTTAGCTATTAAGGTAGTCTATATAGTAAAGAAGAGGTTTATTTTTATAAAGTAATTAATAATTACTAGAATTGCATTTACTTTACTACTTATACTTATATATAAGTAGTTTTCTTATAATAATATACTGTTTAGTATAAAACTTTATAGCTTTATTATACCTTTTACGCTTATAGTACGCTTTATGCGCGCCTTAACAACTTATACCTTTAGGTCTACGTTTTAGATTCTTACTATTACTTTATAAATAGCTTTAAAGACTTTGTTTTCTTAGAGGTATAGATATAAGGTAGTAATAATAGCTAGTTGCTATAGTAGGCTAGAGTATACTAGGTTCTTATTTACGCTTATTAAAAGCGTTAGACCCTTAATTAATGCTATAGTAGTAATATCCCTAAGGTCTTCTTAAGGTCTTTTATAGTTATTTAGCTTTTCTAGTTTACTACGCTTTGCCTGCTTAAGCAGTGCGCTGTTTTACGCTATAGTAGCTTGCTATATAAGATTTAAGGCTACTAAGATCCTAAAGGTAGCGCTTAGCTTCTCTTCCTTACTAGGTTCTTTTATAGGTACGTATATCTTACGCGTCTTATTTATATAAGCTGCGTTAGTAACTAGCTTAGCGCTATTGTCTTTTATAATAGGTGCGCGCATTTTGCGCGTCTCTTATACTATAGCTACAGTGCTTGCTAACTGTACGTCTTCCTTTTATACCTTAGTAATAGTTATTCTAACTTATTTAGGTTTATTAAAGTAATCTAGCTATCTTAACGGCGCATTAGCTAAGTTTATTATGCTTAGTTTATGCTTAATTATAAAGTTAAAGAGGAATAGGTATATAGCCTAGTAAGCCTTATATTTATTATACTTTAGCTAGGTTATAAAGGTATATAAGTTGTTATAGTTTAATAAAACTTTAATTATTTCTTTACTACTATTAAGGTAGTATTACTATTACTTAAAAGAGTTTATAATTACTAGTAGCTTTTAATCTAGAGTGCTATAATTTAGCTTTAGTCCTTATAGTTTTTTTAACTAAAAGGTAATTAAGTGCTAAGCTCTTTCTTTGTTTTATTAAGAGATAATCTTGCTAATAGCTACCTTTAAAGCATTAATCTTTATGTATATTACCTATTTTAGGTTAAAATAGCATAGTAAAGATGCTTTTATAAATGCCTTTCTTAGCATTATAAAGGCTGCGCGCTCTTTACTTTTTAGCTATACTAGTTCTAGCTTTTTACTATTTTTACTACCTTATAGCAGCCTTAATAAAGAAGACAAAATATCTAAGTAAGCTTTAATAAAGTAATAATAGAAGTTATAGAATCTAAAGAAGACTTTTACCTTTTTAAGTAGTTTTAAGCAAAGTAGCCTTTACTTTTATAAATAAAGCACTTTATACGCTTATTATTTATATAAGTAGGGTTCTTTTAATAGCCTTTAGTAGCTATAGTAGCTAGTCTACCTCTCTCTTTACCTTAGCCTTTACCTTTAGCACTACTATAGTAGTTATTATAATTATTTTTTTAATTAGTATTATTTTTATAGCTACCCTTATAGCCTTTTTAACTCTTTTATACTCTTTTACTATATATACTATTATTATTTTATTTTAACTAAGCTTTTAGCTTCTTTAAGCTTTAAAATATTATTGCTTTAGCTATTAGTTTTGCTTTAGTTTATAGTATCTTATTTAATTTTAAGAGATCTTTCTTTAATTTTAGAAATAGCTTAAAGAATAGTAACTATACTTATTTCTTTTTTAATTTGAAAGGTAGTTAGTTTTTAAAAGAGATAAGGTAGTTATTAAAGTCTTAAAAGGTTTACCTTAATCTTTAATAAGCTTTACTAATTTTATTAGTAATAATAAAAGCTATATTATAAGGATTAGCTATAAAGGTTAAGGTTTAAGCTTTAAATATATTTTAGTTGCTCTAAGCCTTTACTACTACTACGTTTATTATGCTTTATAAGCGCGTTTCGTATATAGTATAGTATAACTACTTTATATATTTAAGTATATAATTAATCTAATAACTAGCGCTTTTAAACTTATTAAAGGCTAGATAGAAGTATTGCTTTCTAGCTTATAGCTAGGTAGCATGCTCTTAAAAGCTGCTAAGTATCTTAAAAGGCAGTTTAATACTACTTTTTAAGATAATATCTTAACTATAAAGGCTATCTTTATTAAAGTCTTTACTATAAGTACGCTTACTCTTTACTTAAGTTGCTTTTATATTTAAAAGCTATTACTATAAGTTTACTATTTGCTACTTTAAGCGCTTTGCTTTACGTAGTTAATTATTTTTAACAATAAGGTTTACTACTATTTAGTCTATAGTAGGCTTAATAGTTTGCCTTAAAAGGCCTTTGCCTATATTATTATTATCTAGTTACTTATAATTCTTCTTTAAAAGATTAAAGTTTTTATTCTTTACTTTTTTAACAATAAGGTTAAAAGGGTTCTTAACTATTGCCTTAAAGCTGCTCTTTTCTTACGTACTACGTACGTATAACGTTTGCTTTATAGTCTTTTAAGGTGTTATTACTCCTTCTACCTTTTAACTTAAGTAGCCTAATAGTAAAAGAATCAGGAATTATTAAAGGTATACTTAAGTAAGCAAGGTAAGTTAGGTAGGTAAGAAGGTATCTTCTTAATAAGAGAAAGTAGCTATATATTTAATAGCTAATTCTTACCTTTTGCACTTTAAGAGAGTGTAGAAGGTGCTTTTTATTATAGGCGTACTTTTAGCGCACTAAGTATATAAGGTAGGCGCGACCTTGTTTTTACTTAGCTTATGCGCTAGTATGTGCTATAGCCTATGCGTAGACTATGCTATATAGCTTACGCTATAAGCACTGCTTTTAGTTTATAATGTATATTTAATACGCTATATGTATACTACGTATAGCTTATGTGTAGCCTACATTAGTCTTTTTCTTAAGGCGGCGTTATACTATTAAACTAGTAGTTAACTAGTAAAAGTACTATAACTATCTTTATACTAGTAAGCCTTTAGTTATATGCCTTATATAAGACTACTTTATTATATTTATTTATTAAAAATATTTAAACTTTAAATTTTAAATATACTATATTTATAAAGAAAGTTAGATACTATAGTAAAGTAGTAAGTTATTGCTAATATATTAGTAAAAGTAAGATTACTTATAATAAAAGATTAGTAATCTTTTAAATAAAGCTAGCAAAATTACTTAAAAATACTAGTAAAGGCTTGATAACTACTTAGTAAAGTAGTATTAAAGTAAAACTATTGGTAAGCCTTTTAGTATAGTAATAAAGGTTATAAACGCTTATAAAAAGTATTAGTCTTAAGGCTAAGAATAAAAAATAAAGTAAAATAATTAAAAATAAGCTATTATAGTTAATAGTATATTAGCTAGCAAGCTAGTAAAGAAACTATATTATAATAATAATAAAACTAAAACTTACTTTTTTATAAAATATAACGCTACCTTAGAAAGAAAACTAACGTAAGCTACGTATAAGCTGTATATAGTATACGCATAGCATATTAAATATATATTATAAACTAAAAGCAATGCTTATAGCATAGGCTATATAGCATAGTCTACGCATAGGCTATAGCATATACTAGCATATAGGCTAAGTAGAAATAAGGTCGCGCCTATCCTACGCACTTAGTGCGCTAAAGGTGCGCCTATAATAAAGAGCGCCTTCTATACTCCTTTAAAGTATAAAAGATAAGAATTAGTTATTAAATATACAGCTACTTTCTTTTATTAAGAAGATACCTTTTTGCCTACCTAACTTACCTAGCTTACCTAAGTATACCTTTAATAATTCTTAATTCTTTTACTATTAAGCTACTTAAGTTAAAAGGTAGAAAGAGTAATAGCACCTTAAAAGACTATAAAGCAAACGTTATACGTACGTAGTACGTAAGAAGAGAGCAGCTTTAAGGTAATAGTTAAGAACCCTTTTAACCTTATTATTAAAGAAGTAGAGAATAAAGACTTTAATCTTTTAAAGAAGAATTATAAGTAACTAGATAATAATAATATAGGCAAAGGCCTTTTAAGGCAAACTATTGAGCCTACTATAGACTAAATAGTAGTAGACCTTATTATTAAAAATAATTAACTATATAAAGTAAAGCGCTTAAAGTAGCAAATAGTAAACCTATAGCAATAGCTTTTAAATATAAGAGTAACTTAAGTAAAGAGTAAGCGTACTTATAGTAAAGACTTTAATAAAGATAGCTTTTATAGTTAAGATATTATTTTAAAAAGTAGTATTAAACTACTTTTTAAAATACTTAGTAGCTTTTAAGAGTATGCTACTTAGCTATAAGCTAAAAAGTAATACTTTTATCTAGCCTTTAATAAGTTTAAAAGTATTAGTTACTAGATTAATTATATGCTTAAATATATAAAGTAGTTATACTATACTATATAAGAAATGCGCTTATAAAGTATAATAAATATAGTAGTAGTAAAGGCTTAAAGTAATTAAAATATATTTAAAGCTTAGACTTTAATCTTTATAGCTAATCCTTATAATATAGCTTTTATTATTATTAATAAAATTATTAAGGCTTACTAAAGACTAAGCTAAACTCTTTAAGACTTTAATAACTACCTTGCCTTTCTTAAAAACTAACTATTTATTAAATTAAAAGAGAAATAGGCGTAGTTATTATTCTTTAAGCTACTTTTAAAATTAAAGAAAAATCTTTTAAAATTAAATAAGATACTATAGACTAGAGTAGAACTAATAGCTAGAGTAATAACGTTTTAAAGCTTAAAAAAGCTAAAGGCTTAGTTAAAATAAAATAATAATAGTATATATAGTAAAATAGTAAAAAAGAGTTAAAAAGGCAGCTATAAAAATAATACTAATTTAGAAAATAATTATAGTAACTACTATAGTAGTACTAAAGGTAAAAGCTAAAGTAAAAAGAAAGGTAAACTAGCTATTATAGCTATTAAAAGCTATTAAAAAAACCTTACTTATATAAATAGTAAGCGTATAAAGTATTTTATTTATAAAAATAAAGGCTACTTTACTTAAAACTACAAGGTAAGAGACTATATTAGTAAATTTAGTTTAGCTAACTAAAAAGAATACTAAGAAGGTAAAAAACTAAAGATGCTTAAGATAAACTAAGACCTTTAAGCATTACTAAAAATAATTAAAATTAATAATCTTTTTCTTATTTAAGCTTCTTTTTTTAAACTAATAACTATAAAAGTATTTACTATATAAAATACTTATATAAGTCTTAATACTATTAACTATAAATTTATAAAACTATAAGAACTAAAATTTATAAAAATATTATTATTAACTTTTAAAGCGTATAATAAAAGTATTATAAGCATAGTAAAAGTATAAAAGGTGCTCTTATATATAAAAGACTCTTATAAGTATACCTATAAGATTATATAAGTTTATATAAAAGTTACTAAACTTACTAGGTATTAAGGCCTAATAATATTACTATTAATAATAACCCTTTAAAGTAAGAAAGTTTACTTAAAGCTAGCAAACTACTACTAGTAGTTTAAAGTATATATAAAGACTATATAACTTATACTATAAAGAATCTTTCTTACTATAGCGCGTAAAGAGCGCGTATAAGTATATATAATCTTACTAGGCAACTTAGAAGTAAAAGGTTATTTAAAAGGCATAAGCGCACTACCTATACATTTAGCGCGTAAGTATAGCAACGTGCTAAATTTATTTAACGCTAAGGTCTTACTACTATATAAGGCTACTAACTATATTATTAATCTTTTACCTAGTAGTTAACTACTATATAAGATAATATATTTTTTATTATAAAGAGAATTAAAAGAGCTATGCTAGTACTTAGATAATAACCTAGCAATAAGACGACTTTACTTATTAAAAAGCTTTATAGGCGTATTTATTCTTTTTATACTTAAGAAGGATAAAAGCTTACGCTTATATATTAACTATAAAAGGTTAAATAAAGTTATAGTAAAGAACTAATACCTACTACCCTTAATCTTTAAGATTATAGACTATATAGTAAGAATAAAGGTAATGTTAAAAATTAATATTAAAAAGGTATATTACTACCTAAAGATTAAAAAAGAAGACAAATAAAAGATAGCTTTTTAAACTAAATATAGTCTTTTTAAATACCTATTCTTACCTTTTTGGCTAACTAACGCCTTAGTAACCTTCTAGTATTATATTAGCTAAGCGCTATATAGTCTAGTAAATATAATCTATATTATTTACTTAAACAATATTCTTATATTCTTACGTAATAAAGAAAAGTATATAGAGCACTTAGACTAGGTCTTTAAGCGTCTTTAGCAAGCTTAGTTATTTATTAATAGCAACAAATACTTATATTACTAATAAGAAGTTAAATTTTTAAAGTTTATTATTAAAAGCAAAAGGTTTATAATAGACTTACGTAAAGTATATATAATTATAGAATAGCTAACGCTATAAACATTTAAGAAGATATAAGTCTTTCTTATATTCTATAACTTTTATTATTATTTTATTAAAGCTTACTTAAACATTTTATCTTTTTTATTAAGGCTGCTATAAAGCAGCAAAAATAGCAAAAAGCTAGAACTAGTATAGCTAAAGAGTAAAAAGCGTATAGCTTTTATAATGCTAAGAAAGGTATTTATAAAAGCACTTTTACTATACTATTTTAACTTAAAACAAATAATACGTATAAAGATTAATGCCTTAAAGGTAGCTATTAGTAGGATTATCTTTTAATAAGATAAAGAGAAAGCCTAGTACTTAATTGCGTTTTAGTTAAAAAAACTATAAAGACTAAAGCTAAATTATAGCACCTTAAATTAAAAGCTACTAGTAATTATAAACTCCTTTAAGCAATAGCAACACTACCTTAATAATAGTAAAAAGATAATTAAAGTTTTATTAAACTATAATAACTTATATACCTTTATAACCTAGCTAAAGTATAATAAACATAAAGCTTACTAGGCTATATACCTATCTCTCTTTAACTTTATAATTAAGCATAAACTAGGTATAATAAACCTAGCTAATATGCTATTAAGATAGCTAGATTACTTTAATAACCCTAAATAAGTTAGAATAAATATTACTAAGGTATAAAAGAAAGACGTATAAAATACATATACCTATTATAAAAGATAATAGCGCTAAGCTAGTTACTAACGCAGCTTATGCAAATAAGACGCGCAAAATGCGCGCACCTATAAAAAAACCTAGCAAGGAAAAGGAGCTAAGCGCTACCTCTAAGATCTTAGTAGCCTTAAATCTTATATAGTAAGCTATTATAGCGTAAAATAGCGTACTGCTTAAGTAAGCAAAGCGTAGTAAACTAAGAAGGCTAGATAACTATAAAAGACCTTAAGAAGACTTTAAGGATATTACTACTATAACGCTAATTAAGAGTCTAACGCCCTTAATAAGCGTAAATAAGAACTTAGTATACTCTAGCTTACTATAGCAACTAGCTATCGTTACTGCTTTATATCTATACCTTTAAGAAAACAAAGTCTTTAAAGCTATTTATAAAGTAATAGTAAGAATTTAAGACGTAGACTTATAGGTATAAGTTATTAAGGCGTATATAAAGCGCACTATAAGCGTAAAAGGTACGATAAAGCTATAAAGCCTTATACTAGATAGTATATTATTATAAGAAAACTGCTTATATATAGGCAGCGTATACATTCTTTATTAAAAGCTACTATAGCTTTACTATAACAGCTAGATCTTTAAGTACTTTATAGTTACTAAGACCTTAAAACTACTTTGTTGCTACTTTTATTAAAAAGAAATAAAGAAGAATATAAAGGCTTATATTGCCTTATACCTAGTTTGTTAAAGATAGATAATTAAATAGTATATACAATATAGTAAGCTAAACTTACTACTATTACTATAAGGTTCTTAGTAAAAAATCTTTATAAACTTAATTACTAGGCTACTAGTAGCTAAAGCAAGTATAAGTAGCAAAGTAAATATAATTCTAGTAATTATTAACTACTTTATAAAGATAAACCTCTTCTTTATTATACAAACTACTCTAATAGTTAAAGGCTTTATACACCTTATATACTAATATATAAAACTAGTATATAGTATAATACTAAAGAGTATAATCTTTAACTAAGGAAGTATATTTACTAGTAAATTTTAAAGTAAATATTACTATTAAACTAGAACTTATAAGTAGCTATTAACTACATTTTACCTTTAGATAGATAGATAAATAAAAAGATTTAACTAAACGTTAAAGTAGTACTTACGCTACTTTATAACAAAAAAGCAATTAAATTAGCTTTCTTTATTATCTTTAGCGTAGTATGCTTATAATAACGCTATTAACGCAACAACTAAAATTAGCCTATTTAAAGCGCTATATAGTTAGAAACTAGACTTGCAAACTTGCCTTAAAGGTAGCGTAACTGTAAGATAAGAGTAGAATATACGCAATATAGTCTTAGTAGTATATAACTACTTAGAAAAACTAAAAGCTATATAAAAAAGGTTAGCAGTAAACTAAGAGCATATAATAAAGCACTAAAAACGTTACTATAATACGCGCTACTAGCCTATAAGCTTTATAGTAAGAAAGCTAGTAAGCCTTTTTATAAAAAACCTTTGCTTAAAAAAACAAAAAGTTAGCACTAAGACGCATTAAGCTCTTTAAAATCCTTAAGACTATAGGCAAATAAGCATATTAACTAGCATTACTAAAATAATATAGCTAACTATATAACGTTTTCTTAGTCTTACTATTAAAGCACTAGAAGAGTAGAGTAGGCGTAGAATAAGCGCCTTTAATAATGCTAGCGTTAAAAGACCTAAATAATAAATAAAAAGTAAAAATAGTCTTAAATAAAAGATATAAAGCTAACTAGACTAAATACTTAGTACGTTAAATAGGCTAGCTAACTAAATACAACTAGTAAGTATTAAAAGAAGATATAAAAAATGCGTATATAGAAATTAAGTAGTATACGCATAGTAAGCGCGTAAAAATAAAAACATATAAGCAAAAGCTTAAATTAATTTAACTAGCTAAAAGGCTTTATAAAAGACTATGTAAAACTATTTAAAAAGCCTTTAAAGCAACGCTATGCTAGCTACTACCTTAGTATAAGCCTTATTTATAATATACGCCTATACTACTACCTTAAAAAAAGCATTAAAGGCTATAGTAAAGGCGGCATAACTAGTATTACTAGGCATTAGGCGTAATAACTAAAAGAGCTACTAAAAGGTTAAAGTAGTAAGCTTAAGCAGTAAAGATAAAGAGGGTATATATAGTAATAGTAAGTATATTTAAGCTAATAAAGCTTACTAAGCCTTTACTTAGCAAGCTACCTTTTAAGCCTTTTTTTAAGCCTTAATGCTTTAATAAAGATTAAGCTTTACTTATATAATACTAGTAGCTAATAATACCTTTAGTAACGTAAGCTGCTACTACTTATTTACTTATAATAAAGTAGTAATAAAAGCATTTATAGTACGCGTAAGTACTATGCATACTATAGGCAAACCTTAGCTATAAAGCTTTTTATTAAGACTATATAGCACTATCTTAAAGTTAGCTTAGTTAGTAACTATTAGTAAGAAAACCTACATCTTATTAGCTACTTAAGCTGCTTATAGCTACTAAAAAAGACTTAGCTTATACTACTTATGCTTACTAGTATAGTAGCTATTATAGCGCTTAGCTTTAGCAATATTATAAATATATAATATAGCTATAAAGCTAAGTAACTTTATAAAGAGAGTTATTAGAAAGTAATATAAGTACTATATATATAATAAGCTATTTAAGGCAACTTAAAGGTAAGCTAGCAGCGTAGCTACTACTAACCTTAAAAGCGTTAGACTAGTAAAAGTAGCTTTTATACCTTAATAAGCTACTAAAAGCCTAACTAAAGGTATAGCGTACGCTATAGTTTATATAAAACAATAAACTAAGCTAGTATAAGCCTTATATATATATTACGTATAGCTAAAACTAGCACCTTAGCCAAAAAGTAAAGAGTATTAAAAAGTAAGAGTTAAGGCTAAAGCAAGTACTAAAGCGCTAAAGGCGCTTACTATAAGTATAAAAGCGTTAGAATTAAAAGTAGCTATATTACTACTAAAAGATAAACTTATTATTTTTAAAAGAAGTAACTAAATACTAAACCTTATAATAATTTAATTTAATTATAAGACTAACCTTTTAAATAAAAAGGTTTAAAAGCGCCTTAAGTTACCTTTAATAGCAATCTTAATAAGTATAAAAAGGCTGCTATAAACAAATAAGCACTACTACTACTAAAAACAAAGGCTATAAGCCTTTTATTAAAACTTACCTTAAAAGAGTTAGGCACAAAAGAGAAGCAATTATAACGCTGCCCTAAGAAAAGAACTAACGCAAGCTACGTACAAGCTATACGCAATATACGTATAGCATATTAAATATATATCGTAGACTAGAAGCAGTGCTTATAGCGTAGGCTATATAGCGTAGTCTACGCATAGGCTATAGCACATGCTAGCGCACAGGCTAAGTAGAAGCAAGGATGCGCCTGCCCTACGTACTTAGTGCGCTAAAGGTGTGTTTACAATAAAGAGTGCCTCTTGTACTCTTTTAGAGTATAGGAGGCAAGAATTAGCTATTAAATATACCGCTCCTTCTTCTTGTTAAGAAGATACCTTCTTACTTGCTTAACTTACCTAGCTTACCTAGGTATACCTTTAATACTTAGTAACTCTTAATAAGTATAAACCTTTAATAAACAGTTTTTAATATTAATATATAAATAGTATGCTAATCTATACTAGTATAATAATGAGATTTAATATCTTCTTTATTATATACTAGTACTTAAAGGTAATAAAATTACTTAAAAAGATATATACTAAGTTAGCTAAGCAATTGCTTTACTACCGATAAGGTAAAAAGGACTATATAATAGTTTACTACTATTAAAAGCCCTCTTTAAAAGGGCATATCTACGTTAAAAGATAGGTCAATACGTCTTAAGCTAATAATCTAGTTAATTATTACTCTATATACAGCTTTATCTTTAAAATCTTAAGAGGGCTAGTCTCTTAAAAAGCTAAAAAGCTTCTAACTATTAGCACCTTTACCTATAAAGCTAAATATAGCGCTGCTTACTACACAATAACGCAGGCCTGCTAGATTAAGTAATTTATACTTAAAATAAGCTTTTAAGCTAACATCTAGATGTTTATAGACAATACCTTTATAATTAGCATTATAAAGAAGCTTAAATTTAAAGAACGTTTAAAGCACTTTAGCGTTAAGTAGCACTACTTTTATAAAAGCGTGCTAAGTAGCTTATTAATAATATAGTACGTAAAGTTTAAAGATTGAATTACTAATATTATAATAAAGGCGCTACCTAAGGCAGCGTTTAAGAGGCTATTACCTCGCTTAATAAGCTAGCAGCCGTAAAAGGGCTACTAAGAATAATTTTAGTGCATCGTAGTACGCCTACATAGTATATTTAAAAGGAGTATTAAGCATTAAAATCCGCTATACTATAGCCCTTCTACCCTACTTGGCTATACAAGCCTATAATTAGTTAGAAAGCCTAAAAGCAAGGCCTAGCACTAGTATTAATATAGATCCCTAGAAGGGTTGCAATGTATCTATTTCTTCCTTAGTATATAACACTCTTTTGTCTACACTAGACCTTATTTAGCCTCTTGCTCCTTATAGTGCATTATGTTATATAACCGCTACGTATAGCCTCCTTTAACCTTTATAGAAAATAAAGAATTATAATAAGTATTATTTTAAGCATACAATTTATAACTAGATAAAATATAAGATAAAAAGTATAAAAAAGGTAAAAGTAAGACTTTATCTTACTCTTTTTAAATTTATTACTAGCAAGCGCTTATAAAATCTATTATGTCAACGACCTATCTGCGGGGCACGCCCCTGTCGCCAAATTACGCTATTAGGCAAAGATCTACACAAAATGTATACCTATTCCGGTAATTTACGGGTACCCGCTAGGCAACTTACAGTAGTTATCGGGTCAAACACCTCCTCTCCACCCATTTCCCCTTAATATGGTGCTAGCGTAGAAAATTTACGCTCTTTTAACTGGCTGTACGTTTTTTAGCGTATGCGCTAGAGTAAGCTAGGCTATATTAGGCTATACTGAGCTGTAATAGTATAGTTTGATTGTTATGTAAGCTGCTTTTGCTTACTTCGTATGATTGTTTTTTGTTTTTTGTTTTCTTCCTCCTTTTCTTTTATAACGTAGGTACGTTTTACTAGGAGACTGGGAGACTAAATGGCAGGCTGACTGGCATAGAGACTGACTGGCAGGCCGACTGGCATAGAGACTGACTAGGAGACTGACTGGCGCAGAGACTGACTGGCAAGCAGACTAGCAAACAGCCGTACTGGCTAACAGCTGACTAACCTATCCTTAAACGTAGCCAATCACACACCGTATATCACTTAGTAATGAACGTAAAAAAATCCCTCCTAATTAACGTAAATCTTTGCTCGCGAATGCGAGCGGGCCCACTGCTTGTATATATATACTATAATAGAATATGGCCCACATTTCGGATATTTTAGGGAATGACAATGCATTTATCTCTGTCTGGTTTAGAGTCAACTTTACTTTGTAGGAAATCCGCCACCCAAATTGAAAATGAAAATTCCTTTCAAACAAACTTAACGTGTCCTCGCAAGAAATCAATCACATCCCTATCAGAGGAATCAACCCAAGCTGGCTCGGATGTATCTTTCTGTATATCGGTGGCTTTCTCTGCCAAGCCCTCTCTCGGGGTAACAATATTATCCTGTCCAACGACAAGTTGCTGCAGCGAACCTGTCTGTGGCGCATCAACACCCCCAGTTTCTATTGTATTCGCAGTATCCGGACCATTCGCCTTTTTTGCGTTAGCAGCTGGGCCCTCCTCCACGTAATTGTCCTTTTGCACCATCGCGTTACTGAGCCCTGTCTCAGTGTTGAATTTTTCCTGCCCGGTCTTATACAATCCACTTTGAGACTTTCCCTCAACACCTGCCATCGAGGTTTCCACAGCCGGCGGCTCCATGTCGTCAAAAATATCCGTGTCAAAATCATCCGTCGTCTCAGAACCGGCCACTGTCCAGGGGTTTAGCGACGTTCCATCACCAAACGTGTCCCCAAACATTGTTGTACGGACACTGCTGCTCCACAAAACAGATGACATTAACGAACTGTTGTCTTCCCTCTCGCATTTCCGTGGCATTATTGGAGGTGGGGACTTGTAGATCTCCTGAGTGGTGGTACCCTCTTCCACAGACGACAGGTCAATGCAAGCAAATTCCCTGTCCCCAACGACAACGGAAGACACCTTGTATGTCGTGTTCCATTTTTGGCGTTTGGGTGCACTCTCGAGTCCTTCGGCCTGTGGCAGTTTTCTTAACTTCACCTTCTCTGAAAGTTTTACGCTGTTTGGTACTGCCATCAGCTCTAGATCATCAGACGTCCCTTCCAGACAAGAAAGCTGCTCTGACTGCATCGTTCCAACCACTTCATCACAGGCTATATGGCAAGTAACGTTTCCTAAATCCTTTGCGGGGACTAAAAATGAGGTTGGGTGCGTCTTCTCTTGTAGCTTTCCCCGCCATATATGTAGCAGCTTCCCGTCCCCCGACTCGGCGAAAAATGTCACCGATGGTACTTTGTTTTTCCAGCGCGGTATGCCCATCTCGTTCATGTGGCCGAATGTCACTTTGGCAATGGCATTCGGTTCAGGCGTCTCGTCAGAACTGCGGCTTTGATGCCTTAGAATATGACCTTCCAGACGTAGACGCGGGAAGCACTTTAGAGCATCAGATATTTTTAAAGCTGTTGTCGGATTTTTGGAAAGAAAACTCTCGATTTGGACGGAAGTAAGATCGGAAAAATCCGATACCGTAAATATATGCTTGTCCACTAGTTTAGTCATATTCGCAGGGCCAATGTCTGGCACTTGACAGAGCTGGGTATGGTGTCCTTCCCACGCCCTCGCAGAAAGACTTCTTGTAAGTTCCAAAGAGACTTTTAGCCCACGAGAATCACTATTAGCAATTTTGCATAGAGAATAACTTTCTAAAAGCCTCTGTAAGCACTCAGAGGCCTGCTTTGCCTCGATAGCAATTCGTTGCTGGTGTGGCAGAGCCCCGCGTGAAAGCTCGGCCTGAATCAGCACAGATATCTTTTGCCAAGTTTCTGTGATGCTTTCTTTGAATTTGAACGGTATATCATGAGTCTTGTTCAGCTCTCGCAGTATTGGCCGCTCGGCGCTCTTGATCCTGAACTCGTCAAATTCAGTTGCACGACACATCGTGTTCAGCTTTTTATGGTCAGTGCAAATGCCCCAAGTCTCGAGGCGACTCTCAGTTGTGCTCACCAACTTCTCCATATCAACATGCTTTTCCATGTTGAGAATCATGCGCATTGTGTCGAGTTTCACCATGAAAGTAGACATGGCACGGCCGTAGTCTGTTGCGTGAAAAGTCGTTGCATCGTCGTCCACATATTTGATCAGCCCTGCTTGAGCAAGCTGGTCAATGGCATCCTTGCATATCTCCCGAAACTGTTCATCGGGGTTGAGCGCACGGGAGTTGAATCCGGGGATCTGGTAGTGACTCGGATTCTTTCTGACACGAAACAGCCATAAAGGTCCCTTCCAGCCACTGCACGGCTGTTTCAAGTGACGAAATCGTTCCCAGAACCGTCTCCGAGTTGAGATGTTCGATGAGATTGAGATTTAATGTGCTTTCAATGGCTTGGCTGCCGGAGCTAATCTCTTTATACTTATCCTGTGTTTCAGCCCGAGTGAGGATGATTGCGATAGCGCTGGTATCGAACTGGGGTCGACCTGCCCGTCCGATCATCTGCATAATCTCGAATTCGTCGTACTCAGCCAACTTTCCGTTGTGGTACCCCATAGTTCCTTTAAGTATGACTGTGTGGCATGGTAGATTAATTCCAACTGCCAAAGTCGATGTGCAGCAGATTATACTGAGATGTCCTCGCAGGAACGCATCTTCTACACTGGCTCTGTCTTGTCGTTCCATCCCTCCGTGATGGTAAGCGACTCCGCGCGACAGGAAGACTTGGAGCCTTGCGCTTCCACATATTTCCGCAGGCTTGGCTAGCCACGGCTTGCTTTCGGAAGAGCACATGTCCCAGTAGTCGGCCAGAATCAAAGCGGCACTCTCACACGACTTCCGTGTGAAGCAAAACACGAGCACCGGCTTTTTCTGGGAGTATCGTGTGATAATTTTTGGAAGCTGGTTGTCCAGTACGCTGTCAAATGAATGGTCATTGCCGCTCAAGACGTAGCCATGAACGATCTTTTCGAGTCGTACTGGGCGGTACTCGTCACCAAACACAAATTTTTTAGCCGGAATCTGTGGGCTTGTGTGATTGAGACCGAGCCATTGCGCAATATCGTTGGAGTTGGGGATCGTAGCGCTGAGGGCCACGAATCGCACTTCAACTCCAAGAGATTTCATCCGCGAAATGACAGTTTCGAGCGTGGCACCACGAACGTCCTTTAGGATGTGCACTTCGTCAATAAGAACAAGCTTCACACTTTTCAGAAGAATCCCGTAATCAGCCCATTTCCGTGTGACCGCATCCCATTTCTCCGGGGTCGTGATGATAATTGAAGCGGTTCGAACTCTCCGAGCCTCGAATGCGGAGGTATCTCCTGTGAACTCGGCAACCTGCAGACCAATTTTTCTAAACTTGGCTTGCCAGTCGCGTGCTCGTTCGGAGCAGAGTGCCTTTGTAGGGGCTTGGTAGACTATCTTGTAGTCATTTTTCCGTTTTTGTGCCGCCAACTTGCAAATGGCCAGTTCGAATATGACTGTCTTACCACTGCCTGTTGGCGCAGAAACAACCACGTTGTAATTCGATCCATAGACATTGGAGAAACATGACGACTGCATGGCATTGAAAGTGGGATATGGGAAGACAGATTGGGATTGTTTGTCAAGTGTTAGTGGGCTGATCAACTCGACATTGTTCACTGCTGCCGGCGCCGGAACGGAGATCGTAGCTTGATGTAAACCAGATACAGGCGATGAATATATCGGTGTAGGAGGGGCAATACCTAGATTGTGTCTTGTATCTGAATGGACATTCGGTCGAAGATCGAAGCTGTTGTCTTTATCAAAGCCAATGCCGGTACGATGGCACGCTGCCATAATTATCAGCGCTGAAAATCTCAACACTTTCAGAATTAGTACATACCTGATTCTTGGTGTTGAACTACTAGAACATCATCTGCCTGAAGAAGTTGATTTCTGGAAGAATTACCATAAAGTGGGCGTATGACTCGTGGAAACTCGGTGCCCGCAGGCTCTGTCGGTTGCTTCAAAGCTCTGGGCCTGTCATGATAATTATATTGTTCGCCTGGCTGTGACTGTCCGCTCATGGATCTATGTGCCTCCTTGTAAAAAAATCGCTCAGATATGCTCAATCCATGTAGGCTTTGCTGTGCTGCGGGCAATGGTGTCAAGTCTGAAGGTTGAACACGGTTATGTTTATCTGGCTGTGTGCGCTGTCCGTGCTCACTGGCGCACGTTCGACCCATACTTTGATCTCTGTCTGTAAACAAATTAGGGTGGCTGTGACATTGGCGTATCTCATCAACGTCATCCTCCGTATCTTGCACTCGATCGCCGAAGGTGCGCTGATTATTCTGCAGTTTGGTTTTGTGGCCGATGCGCTTGCTGGGAAAGTAGCTTGGAAAGCAAGGCCGATTGGTCCGTGTCATGTTGAGGTATGTGCGTTGGCGAGATACAGAAATATGAGGTCGAGTTAATTGTGTTTCCCAGCTCACATCGCCAGGATGAGGAGGAAGATTGGCTCAAAACTTTCAGAGCTTTTTGTATAGATACTCGTAGGTGTGGAAGGAGCAGCCTGGGTGAGCAGGTGGCCTCCTTGTTACCCGGAGCTCTTTCCTCATAGAACGAAAATCAACTACAAATTTGACGCGTACGCACGTGTCTGTTCCGCAATGAGATGTTTTTACGATTAAGCTGTTACTGAGCACAGTAAGATGATATTGAAGTGAGAGGAACCCATCTGTGGCTTCGTCTCCTTTACCTTTCGTAGAGCCTCCATTCCTTAACCATGCATTGACCCTGGTGCCGTTAAATAGAAAAATGCACTGAACATTCATATCCCTCTAAACCCGAACTGACTCTCCGACCCGGAAGGGAAAATAGCACAATGAAAGACAAATAGTGAGGATCTACTAATCCCCAAAATGCATTGTTTGGGTGGAGTATCGCACGTTAGTCGATAATTGCTGACATCCATATCTCAAGGTAGCAGATATGCTGAGTTCAGTTAATAATTGGAACTCCTTTATCGCGGCCTTTGTCATTGCCAGACGGAACCCTGCTGTGGTGTTGTGGTGGTGATGCCGGGCGCAATGTTAACAATCCCCCTGTTCAAGCGGTTGCCAGCAGGTCAGGAGACAACTTTGCCTCGTCGGTGTAATTTGGGGTATCCACGACGGTAGTTTTCTCGTAGTTGACAATTGTGATAGGTGGTGGCCGTCCTCGTCTCCGATCAGGGCCCGTGTAAAGGTATGTGGATACGAGCACGAGTGACGTGCCAATCAAAAACTGGAAGTTCAGTCAGTGTACTGCTTCGACGAGGTGATCAGCAATGGGAGACAACAAACATACAGAAGAAGTGACATGCAATTCGAAGAACCAGATGCTAAACAGAAAGCTAATGACGAAACTGATACTGGTGGCAAAATTTTTGGCGATATTGTCGGCGTAGTTGATGCACAGAGAAGTGAGGATCCCGCCAGCAGCCTGGAAGATGATGACGGTCCAGACGATCCAGTTGTAGCCATCAAAGAAGCCGTGTTGGACTATTTCCTCCCCATCCTTGTAGAGGATGCCAATGAAAAGAGCAGGGAACAGGGAATAGAAAGACAGCTGGATATTCCGGGTCCAGATGGAGACGGGTGCGTTCGTGTCCTTTAAGACCTTTTCAAAGTAGACGCTTGTCAGTCCTGATACCGTCACGGCCACAAGAACCGCTGTGACGCCGACGGAACGGACCATTTTCGGGTGCGTATCCTCATCATCGTCGATGCCCTGGTAAGAGGCTGAGCGCGCCATGAGCCCGCCCACTGCGCCACCGACAGCCCTCTTTGTCAGCTCACGGGCCACATCGCCAACACTGCCTGTCATCTGCCCCAGCTCGTGCATGGAGCGCGGAAAAAAGTGGTCGCTGAAGTCGTGAATCATGATAGTTGCATCTTTGGAGTCGGGAGAGGGTAGAGAGCCGACGGAGACCCCGATGGTCAAAAGGATAAGCGAGATCCATCGTTTGGTCGTCAATGAGCGCTGCAACATGACGACGCTGAAGAATGCAGTGGCAATAATCTGTGGACAGCAACAAACAAGCCGTCAGCACATTTGAGATCTTCAATTGGAAGATCAGAGCGGAAGGACGTTAGCGCACCTTGAGCTGATAGAGAACTTGGAAATGGACTGGGTCCAGATTTCCGAGAGCCACATATTGCAGGGTGTTTTGCAGGATGTACAGTGTTGCCGGGATCGCCAGTTTCCAGCTGTCGCCCGAAAAGACGGAATTGTAGATCTGTTCGAGCACAACGCTTGCGGGGGTTTGTGGAGCGAGAGTTCGCGAGACTTCATATATGGCAAAAGTCAGGGATATGGCGAGCTTTAGCACTTCGTTTAGAAAGACGGCAGTCGAGGCAAAGTAGCGGTGGTCGCCGGGTGCGGGCATTATCCTGGAGTAGTGGAGTATCTGGCTCTGGTCAGCATTGCTTGCCCAAGGCCATCCGTCGGAGGGGGGAGGACGGCCAGATCGTACGAGTGTGAGGGCGGAATTTTGAAAAGTGAGCTGCGAGTGGGAGTACCGATTAGCAGGAATCAATTGATGGGCACCTAGAGAAGAGACAGGAGCTTCTGGGGAAGTACAACGGGGACGATCAAATCAGCTTACCGTGATCAAAGAGACCTGCTTCATGGGCACGCCAAATAAAGTCGGTCCCGAAGAAGTCTGCGGAGCAGCATCGAGCAGCGCCATGTTGGCGGTCCAAGTAGAGGAAAAGAAGTAAACAGCTCTGGGAGAATGGAAGAACTAAGCAAATGGGGAGAGGAGGAAACCCCAGTGTGGAATGGGAGAATGGGAAAATGAGATCGTGGACGACCGAAAAACGGTAAAGGATTTCAGATTGGGCCGAAACTGATGAAGCTGGAGAGAGAAGCAGGCAAAAGCCAATTAGTTCGCGACGTTAACGGTGTCGCCTGCCCGCACTCGCGATGGTGAGGGAAATCTTGACTAAGGCAGTTCGGGACTGCGCTGTGACGTCGTGCCGCCTACCAATGCTACCCCCTGACAAGAGCTCTAGAACAGCTGTTTAGAGTGGACCCCTGTATGCTACCGCGAATGCTACCGCAACAATTTGCCAGCTTCGAATGATGGTTGCAGTACGGAGTAGGAAAGACTGCCCTGGAAAGCCCAAAAAGGTTTCAGAGAAAGGGAAACAGACGGTCAGGGGTGAGACATACGACCGTTGAGGTAAGATACCAGTCGTTGAAATCTCTTAAGCTAAGGCATATCTAGGCCGAACGTAATGCCAATCCTTCGTTGCCAGCGTTCAGTGCTACGCCCCACTACGTACAGTGCACACTCCGGAAAATTGCGTGCCTTCAAAATGAGTATCTTACGCCTGACCATGTATCCTGTTCTTGTGCAGTCAGTCTTCAGAGCAACGGGGCTTTCTGTCGTAGGTCTTGATTGAAGATTTGGGTTTCGTACGGAGTATCGCACACGAAATCTGTAATATTGGACCACTTAAACGCGTGTGCAGAGTAATAGCACCCACCGATTTTATTATAAGATATGTGTGAAACTTTGAATCAACTGTGTTACTCAAAGCTGTTCTTGTGCCCATCCGAATGCCGCTTCCGCTTTCCCTGCTTCTAAGCTTAAGGAACAAATCATCCAGCGTGGTGCTACCAATTTTCAATCGATACTATGTCTTTTATGGCTATGACTGATACACCATCTGGAAAAAAAAGTTAGAACGTACAGTGCAGCCCATTAATTTCTTGAGGAGGGTCTTGTTTTTTTAGCTAAACGTTGGTTGCTTGTGCATGACTTCCCTAAGCTGCTTGATTTATTTTTTCTTCTTTTTTAAAAATATTTTCTAAAAGATTGAGAGTACTCCGTACCTTATTGTGGAATACAAGATCACTAACTGGTTTCGTGTACTTAGGAGGTAAAACGTCGTGTAAAAAGTAAGCACGAAGGAAGCACCTTTCCTTCTTTGGGAGACAACAAGCATATGGCGTGATGCACACAGCACTCCGTAGGAAGGATCACTTCCTTATTGCCGTATCAGAAATACTCCGGAATTAATGCAGTTCAGCCGCAACCTGCAATTTGCCATACATGCATCGCAGTTGATAAGACACCATGGAGGGGTAACCCTGCAGGTCATAGTGTTCCTTTTCCCAGCCTCTCTTCTTCCCTCTTTTCGAAAACTTTGGTCATATTTATTTGCTGCCCAGCCATAATTTTGGGTTCGCAGTCTTATTTTCAACTCTTCTGCCTCTTTCATCCAGCCTCAACCTTCCACCACGATGTCTTTCGGTTGGTCTGTAGGCGATCTCATCGCTGCCATCGATGTGGTCTGCAAAGTCGCCAATGCGCTCAGTGAAACCAATGGGTCTGCTGTTGAATTCCAAGAAACGATTCAATGGTTAAGCTCGGTAGGTAAGGTTCTTAAGCGATTGCAAGCTGCCCCGAAAGCAGCTCCTGAGACGGACATAAAAACCATACTCGCCGCCGTGCTCGCATTCCAGAATGAGTTGATCAAAGAGTATGGCGACACATTAGGACCTATGAGGCACTCTGGTGTGATGCAGGGCGCCAAGCGGAAGTACGACATGGTGAGATATCGGATGACTGTGAAGGACAAGGTGAAGGTTCTGCGGAAAAAGGTTCAAGCTTCCCTTGACGTGCTCGACATGAATCTGGGTATTGATATCCACGCAACGGTTAAGGATACGAACGAAGTGACGCGTTCTATGCAAAATGTTCTGAAGAGCGACAAAGAAAAGAAAGAAAAGGAAGACCGCGAAATTGCGCTGGCAAAGGTTTCAAAATGGCTGAATCCGGTTGTGGCAACGAGGGATAGGTTTGACGAGCGCTCGGAAACCAACGTGGTTGGATCGGGACAATGGCTTCTGCACACGGAGGCATACCAAAAGTGGATATCGTCACTCAGTGCGAACGGGCAGGAAACGAACGAGCAAAATGAATATGATGCAGCCAGACGATTACTATGGATCACGGGCATTCCAGGCTCAGGCAAGACGAGCCTGGCCACGAGTTTGGTACAGGAGTTTGGGAAGGCCACTCGAGGGAAAATGTTTAAAACGGCCTATTTCTATTGCGAGACCCGCGAGCAAAAAACGACAACGCTTCGTGCCATCCTGCGTACATGGACGTGGCAGCTGATGCAACAGTGCACATGGGATGCAGAAGGCTTGGCTGAACTCACAAAGGCCCGGATGTCCGAGCCCGATCCTGGTTTGTTCACCCTCAAGAAAATTCTGGTAGATCTCATTCGCCGGGAAAAGGACGTGGTCTTGGTTCTCGATGGACTGGACGAATGCGCTGAGAACGACCGCAAGAAATTCATCACCGGGGTGCTGCCCATCTTGCTTCAGAACGCGCCCTGTGCCATCTTCAGCCGTCTGTCCAACAACCTTGTTCAGCTCGTGGATGGGGCGCTGCCTAAAACGTACCAACAGCTTCACATCAGCCCTGCAGATACGGCAGGGGATATGCGCAAGTTCTCTGCGCAGGAAATTGGGACTTTGAAGAAAACGTCTGCAGAGATGCAGAAGGAACTTATGCACGCTTTTGAGCGACGCGCCAATGGTATGTTTCTGTGGGTAGAGCTTATGGTTCGCACTCTTCAGGACTGTCTACTGGAGGATTACGTTTCCGAGATTGAGGAGGCTCCAGTTCAGCTGAACGATGTGTACCGCAGCATACTGGGGGACATTTGGAGTCGGTCACAGAGCGTGCGCAGACACTCAAAGTTCATTCTGCGGTTGCTGACATGTGCGGCGCGACCATTGTCTTTGAAGGAGATCTCGACTGCCCTTCAGGTAACGGTCGATGAGCCTACGTTTCGTTACGGGAAGAGCAACGACGGCAGCATTTTGAGCGTGCCAGAACTGCTTGGGTTCTGCGGCTCGATGGTTACCGTAACGAGCAACACAACCGATCCCATAGTGTCGTTGGTTCATGAGTCGGCCAGGGAATATCTGGCCGATCCCGACAATCGAGGACAGATCTTCGGCGATCTCATTGTGGACGAACAAGAGACCCATGGACTGATGGCACGCATATGCCTCACGTATCTGTGCTACAACAACGTGCCTGCGTTTCCCTACGAAGCCGACCTTCTCCCAGGAGAACCTCGCCAAACCGATCGAGCGCCTCTCCAGAGGACTGCTGATGCCTATTTGGATCGAATCATGCTGCAACGTTATGCGACGACGCAGTGGGCCTGGCACGTGTTGGCGTCGGAAAGTCCTTTGAGCCACGATACAACGGCATCGCTGCTGCGACTCTGCCGCTCTGAAGAAAGCACGATTCGATGGGCGCAGACGGCTCTGTTTGTGCTGATCGACCGTGCAAGCATAACTGGACGTGGCACGCAGGACGACTCCAAGCTGCTGGCGCCGATTTGCGAGCGCATTTTTGACGAGCCGGCCAGGCGAGAGTATGCAGACTGGCTTTCCCATCTGACGGGGAACCGAGCCGAGCGCACATTTTCGCGGTGGACACGGCTCATGATGCCAGGAGACGGTGATATTTTCCCGTCCGATGTGCATGTGGCAGCGCATTTCGACTTTCTGGACTACTTGCGCAACTACCTCGAAGCTGGCGGAGATCCCAACCGGAAGACCGTCACGGGAAACACGCCTTTGCACGCCTGTGCCCACTGTGAAACGGTGGCCAGTGCAGAGCTTCTTTTGAAGCATAAAGCCGACCCGAACGTGCAGGGTTTCGCTGGGATCGATGCGATGGCCTGGGGCATGGGCATCACTCCGCCCAATGACATCCACACGGGGCACTTTTCCGTGGCCGAAGTTCTGCTCAAGGCCGGTGCGGACCCGTTTTCCGGCCCCTTCGATGAGCATAGTACCTTTTGCCGCGCGATGGTCATGGCTCTGACCGACTTGCCGCCCTACAGCGACGGCCGTCGGCGGTTGGTCGCTGACGACCCTTGGGTACTGGATCTGTTTACGAAAATGATGGAGACGAACACCGTCCAACGACAGGCAAGACTGCAACAGGTCGTAGACAGAAAATGGATGCTGTCAGAGGTCATAAGAAAGGGTGCCTTGCCATTGGCGCATTTCTTAATATTCCATGGAGCCAATATCAGTCTTATCGATCCCGAGGATAAAGCTGTACTTGACGTAGGCCAAGTGGCTAGAGTCGATGGTGCAGGAACACTGCCGGGCAGCTTGGAAGGAAAGCTGGTATCGAAAATTCGCACTTATGCAAATAGTATGGACGACAGCGACAACAGCCTCGACAACGACAGAAAGTACTGGCCAGAGACAGCCGACGATGTGTTTCGGGCATACCTGGTACTGCAATCAATGCTCCGAGCGTCTCGGCAGTCTTCATCGCAGCCACGCGTGGCTATCCACACAATTATCGTCCATATTTTGAACACCGCCGGATATTGGCTGAAACTGACGGCGTCCCGTGAGGAGCCGCAGTCTTACAACCAAGACCGCAGCCAGATAGATCCTGTCTATCTGACTACTCCGCCCCTTCTGGGACGAAAGCTGCGGCCCGTATGCAAGATCTGCTTCTACCTGTCCAGTAAAGACCAAGGACATGCTGATATCAATATGAAAAGCAGCTACGATCAGTCATACACATGGTTTTCGTTTAATGTTTTATCCGCCGATGGAGGCACCCAACGCACCCAAAGGCCTATCAGCATAACTCCAAACCTGCGCGCCTTCGGTCGGATAACAGATCATCGTATGATTCTGTCAAGGGATGATTCGGTATACCAAACTATTAACTGTCCAGACAGTGAGAGCAACGACTGTTTGTTCATTCCCCGCATGCAGTCTGGAGACCGAATTGCTGTGTACGCAAAAGCGTTGTACAAAAATTGGGTAAACAATGTGAAGAGCGTGAGAGTGGTTGTCTACACGACATGTTTGTTAGACGAGCTGAAAGGATAGAACATTACGTGTGTTGTGCCCAAGATATGCGTGCAGCTGTTGTTTTCTTTCATTTTTGTACCCTTTCTGATTGTTTGAATTTCTTGTCACGAAAAACAAACTGGGCCAAAGTTGGCTTTCTTATATACAAGTGCAAATTTCATCGGGACACGATTGATAAAAAAATAAGACGTCTTAAGTCAGCGTAAGCACAGGCCGATACAAACCTGCAGAGGCGATTGGCACCTGTGCTCACCCCTAAAAGGGACAAATCATTTAGCAGGGGCGTAAATGACAGGACTCGCCTGCTGTAAAGACCTGGCGAACGACCTGCGCTTTGGCATCCTCCTCATCGTGCAATCTTAGTTAGCAGTACCTTATTAAGTGCTAAATACGCTAGCACCTAAGCCCTTAAGTCATTACATAGGCTATGTAAGCGGTAAAACTAGTCTAGAGAATACCCAGACCCATCAAAAGTAAGACACTCCCAATCCTCATCTGTTTTACAACCTTCGGCTGCATGAAGCTGGCGCTCTTACGTCTGTCACAATGGCGCTTGCTCGGCTTCCAGTGGAACTTTTGGAATACATCATCCACCATGTCGTTTCAGCCTCGTGGGACGCATACCATTCTTCTCGCCTCCGTGGACTCCTTCGGCTACGACTGGTCTGCCGTGAGTAAAGAATCGTGGTTGCCCTTCTAGACTTTGCTTCACTGTCTAACAAACTGGCTAGGACGGTTTGACTTCCTTCTTTCGCGGGACTGTTTTCGGAAGATCTATGGGAACAAGTATGAACTAAGTCAAGACGTGATATTGGCAATAGACTTGGAGGCGGCCGCTTGGCTATTCGCAACAAAATTCACGTTTGGAGAAAAGCACTTCACCGTGCCGCTACTTAACGTCCGGATCGCGATGCTAAGCATCCATTTATGGAAAGCTCATAACCAGGAATATTGCGACGACGTGCGTAACATCAAGGCCGCGTGTTATGCAATGGTCTCGCACTTTGGGCTCGAGTGGACGCGTAAGAAATTGATGCAAGAAAGACTCTTGATGCTGGACGACCCACGTATCGACGACCAAGAACCAGTCATGAAGTCGCCTCTGGAACTGCTTGTGCTAAGCAGCTGCCTCTCGGTTGCCGCATCTGCCGGCGATCTGTCCGTCGTCCAAACACTGCTTCAGGCGAGCGAAGACCCTAATGAAAATAACAGCCTGTTTGGCTACCCGCTGTATGCTGCTGCATCTGCTGGACAGCCTTCCTGTGTGCAGATGCTGCTCGAAGCCGGTGCGGATGCCGCGATAAGCAAGGGGCGCCTGGGCACCCCAATGGAGGCGGCAGCATGTTTAGGTCGCTTGGAAGTAGTGAGGACCTTGGCCCATAACGGCGTCGATCTTGGATTCTCCCTGGCAGATGCCATAGAAAATGACCAGATTAGCGTCGCCGAGTTTTTGCTCTCTCTGGACAGGGTCGATGTCAATGCCGGCCGCGACGAAGGCAAGCTGCCCATTTTCGTAGCCATGACAAAAAACCACAGGCAAACGGCTGTACTACTCGCCCAAAGACCGGAACTACACCCGAACGTGATGGATACAAGAGGCCGAACACCGCTGCATAAGGCTGTATTGGAATCCGAATATAGAGTTGCTCGCGTGCTGCTGTCTCGGCAAGAAGTCGATCCGAACATGATAAATTGGAATCTGGGGACGCCGCTGCATATAGCCTGCACGGGAAGTTACACCATCCTGGTAAAGGAGTTTCTTTCGCACGATAACGTGGATGTCAACATGGAAGACCGGAATGGATATACACCACTCTACACTGCGCTGCTTAATGGCCGCCGCTCAATCGTCAGCTTACTCTTGCAGCATCCAAAGGTCGACGCCAGCATCGGACCGAGGTCACAATCTCCATTGGTTCTTGCCGCGAGGGGAAACAACGTGGAGGCCATAGGACCGCTGCTAGAGCGTCCCGAAGTGCGAGCCTCTGCATTTTTTTACGAATCCGTGCGCCAGTCGATTTTCGTGGCAGTAATTCAAGGCTATGCACAAATGACCAGACTTCTATTAGGCCGGCACCCAGTCAACATAAACGACTTTAGCTACGAAGGCTGGCATCCTCTTCATTATGCCATCAGAGCTTTCGCCCATGGAATGAAGCTGCTTTTATCCATTGATGGGATAGATGTCAACTTCCTTTGCCACAATTTGACTCCCCTTATATGTGCAGTTCTCACCCAGAACATGGAAGCAGTCAAGCTTTTGCTCTCCCGAAGCGATATTGACATCAACATCAGCGGCCCAAGGGGCACAGCATTGTCGTGTTCGCTTTTCAAGACAGACAGAGTGCCTGCGGTAGCAGATCTTCTCCTAAGACGTGCTGATCTAGACCCCAACGTTGCAGGTCGAAAGCAGCGTACGGCAACGATCAGGATAACAAAGGAGGCTAAAACTGCACCAGTTATTGGCGCTTACTACAGTTACTTTCTACAGAGGGAGGGTGCCGTGCAGGAGATTGGAAAACCTCCATTGGTCAAGGCCGCCAGCCGGGGCAAAGTCGCCGTGATGGAACGGCTACTTAGCTTAGGTACCATCAACCCAAATGCAGTCGACGGCGATAGTCGCACAGCATTGTGGTGGGCTACAAATGCATCCTCCCGTGCCGGAGAAAAATGAGTACGGCTGCTGCTGGAGCACCCGGCCACGGATCCCAACGTTTCCGATTGCCACGGATGGTCGCCCTTGTTCATGGCGGTCTACAGGCGATCGCTTGTCCTGGTAGATATGCTACAGCGAGACCACAGAACCGATCCGAACCTCTCAAATGAGGATAGCTGTACCCCCTTGCGCTTGGCTATCACCACACAATGCTACGATATCGTGACACGATTGCGGCAACACCCAAAGTTAGAGTGACGAGTCTGTCGTTTTTTGAAGACCCACTATCATTATTGCTACTCTCCAGTGTCTGATCTGACAACGAATTGGTCCCGGCCTTTGAGCGAGCTGGCCTCAAATTAGTAAGGAAGTGGGTCAGAATTATGTGTACGCTAGAGACTGGTGGCAGGCATGTGTTCCTGATACGTATTTGCCAGAAGACGTCCCGCTTAAATAGAGTCTAAAATATACAGAAAAGATCGCAATGTTCACACTGATTCTAAAAGAGTTATGTCGGTGTACGCCGATAGTAGGGCCATGTCCGTTGCTCAGCAGTGTTGCGTAGTGGAAATATTTTGCGTGCACTCAAGCAAAGTTGGCCTCACTTGGCGTCATCGCGAGTACAAACGCCTCTTCCCTCTCTGCTTGATCATTTTCTTGACCTGATTTTTATTTTATAAGTAAAGTTGTATAACCTTCCAACCACGCTTCAAGGCAAGATACAAGGTCCATACTATTACACTCTAGTGTAGGCGGTAACACCAATTCGCCATCTCAAGTGTTGTGGGTTCCCTGGATTAAAGACATCGGTGTTGATGCTTCGCTGCAACTGCCGATCCATGAGGTGACTAAGGCGGCACGTCGAGTCCACAAGGCAGCAGAAGCTGTCACTCTAGCCTCAGAGAAACGGATGATCTTACGGGAAGACCCCGAAGACGAGGATAGCTCTGACGAGGGCAACCTGCCGAAAGCGCCGAGAACTCGAACTAATGAGCCAATTTGTACATCCGAAACTGTCTCGCCAAGTGCACCGGCTGCCACTACGGCTATGTTCTGGATGACACCAACGACTTGTGGTGGTCGCCCGCAATGCCGCTACTCGCTGCACCACGACCTGCTCCTGCAGCGACTTCGAGCTGCGCTGCGGGCCTGGCGCCATAAATTTGCTGGCGATGACGACTGAGCTGGCAACGGAAACGGCGACGACGTTGGCCGTAGTTTCATCTGTGACGTTATTTGCGAGCACTACTCTGGCATCATGTGTAGATACAGTTAATAATTAAAGTGTTAAGTTTAGTAGTTTCGACATGCAGAGTACTTGAGCTTAATGCGTAACGTATTACGGAATATTCACGAGTTAACATTTTCTTGCATTCCCGAGACAATCTGGCTATTGCCGACATGCGGCATTCGATGGGGTTGGCTTGGCTTCGTCGACCGTCTGGACCTCCGAATGCCAAACTTAATTTCATCGTTCTCATTTTAAAGAGTTAAAATGTCTGCTTTGTGACATAACTGGCATGTGATAAATTGAAGAAATGCAGGAGGTCGCGTGGAGCGGAGTGACATTACAGTGTGTTGTTATCACGTGGTCACGTGTCGGCATCCACTAGCCTATGGTGGCCCTGCATTCTGGCGATCCTTCAAATTAGACTGGAACGACGTAAAGAATACGGAGTATTCCGTATTACGGAGTATGAATTTTCGTATTCCGCCCAGGCAGTGCATCGGCCAAAGCTCACCGCAGTTTTCTGCAGGTACCGTGGTTATGGAGTGCAGCTAATATACTTTAGTTATGTACGTCCTTCAGCCTTTTCGGGCAAGCGTTCGGAACAGCACAGTCGTACGGAGTACTTTGGTAACAGCAGATCCGACCTCCACCTTCAGCCTACGTTTTGCTGCAAAGCTAAAACAAGCAAGCATCTTACGAGTAACAACTGTAAATTGGACAAGTTAAAATGCCAACTGCAAGAATTAAAATTAGACGGTGCCCAGGGCAGGTGGGGATTCTCGTATTAAAAGGGGACGCAATAATACGGAGTAATTGGCCAAAGAACAATTTTAGTGGATATCATGCCGAACTCAGCCGCCCGCCGTTCCAGCTAATCGAACGGCAATAGCGCTGCCATCACTGAAGAATCCTGCTTGCTTCGAGTAGAATCGCATGCAAGATCCTATCTCACAACGCGCCGGAGTGGTGGCATGCGATCAAAGTCAACATTGTTCATCACCCGTCGGGAAGATTGTGTCGGGAGAATTGTTTGCTAAAAATGGCACTGTGCAAGAGAGACAGTTTCACCGCTGATCCGCCGACTTTTGCAGGGAGCTCAGATCGCACACTGTCCGCCGGCTATATATAAACAACGGACCTGATTACTTAGATTTATAGCGGGTCCCATCAGGGGGGCTTGGCGTTGGTTTGAGTACTTAACTCCATGTTTGACTAGCCTTTTGCATCTCGTATTTCTTTCTTCCTCAATCACTCACTCCTTCACTTGCGACTGTGCTGTTTTCTGCTTCTTGCTCCTGTTTGTAGCACCGTCAGTCCTTTTCTTTTCAGTCACTCCTTATTTGGCTCAACGCCGTTCCTTTCCCTCCCCATAGAAGCCTGCTTTCCTCAACGGCTTCTGCTCCCTGAAAACATCAAAACACCGTTATATCTTTCTTTGACGAGACAACAAGCACAGCCACGATGCACTCTTCGCTCACCCTCGCTCTGGCCGCGCTGGCCACGAGCGTCAGCGCCACCAACTACCTGGGCTTCAGCTCTGGCTCCAAGATGTACGACGACAGCGCCAAGTTCAAGGCCGACTTCAAGGCCGAGTTCGAGGCAGCACAGAAGCTGGATGGTGCCCCCGGCGACTTCAACGCCGTCCGGCTGTACACCAACATTCAGGCCTACTCGACCAACACGCCGATCGAGGCGTTCGAGGCCGCCATCGAGACCAAGACCCACCTGCTGCTGGGCATCTGGACCTCGGGCACCACGACGATCCAGAACGAGCTGGACGCCCTGCTGGCTGCTGTGAAGACGTACGGCACCGAGCTGACCGACCTGGTCATCGGCATGTCCATCGGCAGCGAGGACCTGTACCGCAACTCGAAAACGGGCGTCGAGAACGACTCCGGCCTGGCCGCCCAGCCGGACGACATTGTCAACTTCATCAACACCTACAAGAAGGCTGTTTCCGGCACTGGGCTCGCGTCTGTGCCGGTCGGCCACGTCGACACGTGGGATGCGTGGACGAACTCGTCAAACAAGGCCGTCATTGACGCCATCGACTGGCTCGGCGTGGACGAGTACCCGTACTACCAGGGCACCGTCGACAACTCCATTGGCAACGCGGCTGCGCTCTTCAAGGAGGCCTACCAGGCCACCATCGGTGTTGCGGGCGGCAAGCCTGTCTGGGTGACTGAGACCGGTTGGCCCTGGACCGGCAAGGACTGGGCGAAGGCCGTGCCCAGCGTCGAGAACGCCAAGCAGTACTGGGACGAGGTCGGCTGCGACTTGCTGTTCGGCCAGACCACCACCTTCTGGTACATCCTGCGCGACTCCGACTCTGCCCAGACCATGAAGTTCTCCATCACCGACGACCTGAACACCACGCCGCGCTGGAACCTGACTTGCCCGGCTGTCACTTCATCTGCTTCGTCTTCTTCTCTCAGCTCTGCCACTAGCTCCTCGGGCTCTGCTTCTGGCTCTGCTTCTGGTTCTGCTTCCGCTTCCGCCACCGACAAGGCCAGCGGCTCTTCGCACAAGACTGGCACTGCTGCCTCCGAGACCGCTACCGGCGCTGCCACTGGCGCTGCTGCCGGCACGGCTACCGGCACTGCTACCGGTGCTGCTACCGGAACCAAGGAGACTGCGACCTCCGCAGCCCACACCACCACCTCGAAGTCGACCGCGACGGACTCTGCGGCCAGCGGCACGGCTACCTTTGCGACAGCCGGTGCCTCTTCGGTCCGTCTGTCCTTTGCCAGCCTAGCGGTTGTCATTGGTGTGGCTGCGCTCCTTTAAATTCTTTGAAGTCGCGTATGAAGGCTGTATGTAAACTCGCATGCTGCATTGGTTTGCCGTTTGTATCACTGGATCAGACGGACAGGGTAGACAGAAATTCATTTTCCTTTTGATTGTGCCATTTTGTGTGTTTTGATTCCCATCCTGGGCTATGTATCAAGTCGCAATTAGAGTTCGATGCGAAATCACCATACTGCCCTGCCCGCCTCTACGAAATCTGCACAAGTAATACGTAAGTTGCCTGAGGCAGATAGGACACGTGAGCACGACCCGGGCAATAATAAGCATAAACATATTGCGTCTTACCACAGCCGCACTTTCGACTTCGTAAGCAGACCTTGATGTCGGTATCGTTGAGCGACTTGCTCACTGCAGAACCCCCAATCCTGCAATACAGGGGCATCAAACGAGTAGCGCAGTCGCCAAACTTGAGAGACATGTGCGAAGAAAACCTGGTCGAAGTGCTTCTGGGAGAGGAAAATCTCTGCCAACGTTGCGTGTACTGTGGGGCCTGGGAAGTTTCGTACAAAGGTGAGGCTAGATTTCGGCGCTTGGATGATGTCGCTGACATGCAGTTGTAATAGTGTAATATAAGCTCGCTGTGCCAACGTATAAACCAGACCAGTGATGCTGCTGACAACTTGTGTGTGAATAATTGCTGCTCAAAGGTCCTTTCGATGCTTAACTTTCGTTCTTTCTGGTGGACGAGACCTGGTTATTTGCCAGATCGGTTGTAATTCAGGTCACATTTATGAAACCACCCACCAATTTTACCGTATTGATAAGCATTGCTGCTACTCTACTGTAGTTTTCTGCAAGCTAGACTCTGTATTGTTTTTCTTTTCACTCAAATAGGTATATACTGGTACACTGTTTTCTGAACTTAAAGAGCAACCTAACGGACGAGTCGTCTTGCACATCAATTCCACCGCATTTGTCAGCTATGGCTGAGAAAATCCCGTGCGTTAGGTCTTACTTCTCTCTGGAACTCAGCACAATTTCCTCTATAAGCAACGCAGGTAGCTGTTTAATAGAATCCTCCTCCTCCTTCAATATTGAGTTGCTCGAGTTCAAGAAGCGAGTTTGAAATATATCCCAGAGTTGCTCATCAAGAGCCGACTTATTACGACTGCTTGGTGGCCTAGGATAGAAGGGATCGTTGCGTAGAAACTTTAAGACGCCTGTTTGACCCCTGTCTTGTCCATCGTCATATCTTTGCAACAATCAAAATCAAGCACCCATATGGCCTGGGTGCCGAAAGCCTCAGATTGGAATTTAATAGACCCGACCCCTGGGCTGTATTTCGCGGAAGTTGAAGAAACCTTGCGATCAGGAGCTAGAACAAACTCTATATCGTTTGCGTCGACTCTTGCCGTCCAGTGTAAAAAAGCAAGGGTGTTTGCCATAGCAAGAGCATACTCCTTGGCTGGGAGGTCTAGCTGCTCGATTTGGTCAAGATGAAGAGGAAAGTTGCGAAGACTAAGCATCACCAACCGACCAGGTCGTGCCCTTGTGGTGCTTGCTTGTGGTTTGTGTCGACGACGTCCTAAATATGGGCGAATTATGCAGTAGTCGTCAGTCGCAGTGGCTGCCGCAGAGGAATTCGTCGCCTCTGGGTAGTAGTTGCGAAATAGTAATCTGCGGATGTGGTCAGGCATAGACGGAATCCTCTCGTTGGCTAGAGCATTGCAGGGCTCAACCCCTGGAGGAAGCCGCGAGAGAATTCCTGGCCAGTATGGCGACTCTTTTCTAACGAGACCCTCACAAAAGGGAATATTGACTCGAAATTTCCCAGGTTCATCATCACCAATACTTTGTAGAATTCTAAGAAGCTGTCCATGTATCTGATGCTCGTTTGAATGGATCGTCCTGGGCCACCGTCTTCTCGCTTAAGAGCGAGTTGGGGATGCTCGTGTTCATAATCATCGGTTGCGTTGTTCTCGTCGCTCTCTGACCAGACAGTGCCACAAAAACCTTGGCCAATCTTCTTTAGCGGGGCCTGAGACTCGACGAGTCAAGCAAAGTTTCATGTCTTCTACTTGGGTGGCTGTGATTTTCTTTTCGTATTTCTTGTTTGTGTGCATCTCTGTCTGCTTGTATGTATTTCTGGGTGTCGTGTGTATTCTGTTTGTTTGTGCGTAATTGTAGGCAGGGAGGGAAAGAGAGACAGAGTGTGTATATAGGTTGTAAAATCAGACCACGTGATAGCAATATCCTTCAGGACTGCTTATGCAGTCCCCACGCTAGTCTGACTGTGGTAACTTGTACAAGAATGACAAGGGAGTCCAAAATACGATGACATATTACATGGGACCTTAACGTATCTGTCTTCCTAACCCATTGTCAAAACCGCCAATATTTCCATCAGAACTTCCCAATCTAGCTCTTTATACAAATCGCACTTATAAGAAGCTTTATTCTGATCGTTTATTAGGCTTGATCGTCCATTACAAATTGGCGGCGGAGATCAAAATCTTACGTCAATTTTTAGCACAATGGAACATTCGGTTATTTTTACGAAGTGATAGGGTGGCTATAGGGTAGACGGCAGCGTTGTTCATAAAGTACGCCGCCGCTGTAGAAAAATTATTGGTACTAAGAGCGGAGGTTGGGTAAGGCCTTAGCTTGAACCAACAAAATACACACCTACTAACACACGCACCTGTATACGTAGAGAGGTGCCGTAAGGCACCTCCCTTCGTTACAAGCCGAGGTGGTGTATGGTTGGCCCTTGCGGGCTCGTCTTGGGATCCCACGAGGGAAGACAAGGCGAGCCCGCCCGACGCTGGCGAAGTCGTGGGCGTAATGTGCTTGCTGCTTTGGGTGTTGCTTTTCTTTATAAGTGCACTGCGTATATAAGTAGGTATTTGCTTAATTCCTCTGTGTATGTCCCTCTCTTAAGGAGAGGGAAGAAGAGAGTGTTTTTATATATATATAGGTGTGTAAGTAGTGACAGAAGGCATAAATTGTTCCACATTTGATTGGTTAAGAAACGTAGGACTGGTTATGTGACGCGTTAGCATCCCGCGAGGGGTCTTGACATGTCATCCCGTGCAGCCAACATAGGTGGTCTTAGGGGACTTCTCTTATCACTCAGTACTTTAGTGTAAGTTCTTAGAATTTCCTGTCATTTCCGTCACTTCTCACTTTTAGATCAACGCGGTGGCTATACAAGCAGTACCATTCTCCGGACGCATAAATGTTTTACGGTATGAAGTACCTAGTATACTGCCGATGTTATATCGAAGTTGGACTACTCTTTTGGTAAGGACCTCTATACTCCGTACTATACTGTGTAGTACAGTCACAGACGAATTTAGCGTCATTAAGCAATGTTTAATGACAAAAAAGACCCCATTCTAGTGCCTCTACTAAGTGTTGTTATGTCATTTATGCATCAAGGGGCAAAAGAAGAGGCCCTACGAAACTTCCATTGTGCCAGGGTTGAGTGACTGTTTCGATTTTAAACTGTGTGTAATAGCTCTCTTGAGAGTGAGAAAAAATAAAAGTCACAATATGGTTCTTTTACATATCAGCTTAGATCATGTAAGTCCCTCTTACGAAAGAAATTTGGGGGAAAATTGCGCCCTTTTTCCCTTCGTATTATTGTTCACCGTACCTTCTGATTTACTGGCCAGAACTCTCTTTGAGTCCTACTGTCCATGCCCAATCGATATCCCCATTCAATCGCTCACATGTACTCTGTACAGAGGTCAGGGAGCAGCGGCAGGGGCTTTTAGGCGGAAGGCAACGTAGATGGCTAAAAAATGTCTCAGGTAGTTCAGCCCCGATATAGATTGACATTGTCAACCTTCTAGATCAGAGCTGTCATGTATTGGGACGACTTTGAGACACTGGGTGGAACGCTGCAGTAAAGTGCTCATGGCAGGGGCACTCGCCTTTTGTGAACTTTACATGCTATTTGCATATAGAGCAAGTAATACGGACCTGTTGTTGTTTCCTGTATTGCATAGGATAACGAAAAGGCCATCTTTTTGCTTGACTGTGTGTCCGACTTCCTAATGATTGTATATATGGCCGTCTGTGACAGTCCATTCCAAGGACCTAGGCTCCTTGAGGTGGAATAAACGACACGCGAAACGGGGTGTTAGCTAATAAAAGATGGCTAGTCAATACTAATGAACGTTTAGGCATGGCTATGCCTAGATACTTCCATTTTCCGCAAATATTGCCGTAATTATAGATAAAAGCGGCTAAGAAGCGATAGCTCCTAAACTAAAAATATGAGTCGTAAAGACGTACTCCGATAGCTCGGCTATTACAACGTCTGAGGCAACTCGGTATTGTCTATTATTAACAAATTGTGTCGATTAGCAAGTCTAAAAAGCCTCTAGCATCGACATTGCTTGCAGCTTGAATGACTCCCAGCAGAAACCTGGCTTCGGGCTTGTTCGTTTCTTCTGGAATTCGGAGTTTCTGGAAATGTTCAGCCGAGAACTCCACGTCCGGCCTTGTGGCTACATCCAGCCCTAACGCGTAGAGATCAAGCACAGTGCCAAACACGAGAGAGGCCGCTTCTGGATCAACATAAATGTTCCATTCGGAGGCCAGAATGTCGCCCGTGCTGCGCGTCGTCCCGGTGACGTAGAAACCAAACGCCCGGTCCAGCTTCTGTGATAGTGTGGGGTCCTTCATCGTTGCCAAGGCCAGGTTGGTCAACGGTCCAAGACACAGGATAGTCAGCTTCTTTCCACTCTTCTGCACGACGTTGGCCGTCTCCAAGATCATGATGAGCAGCGGTCACCGATTGTAAGACGGCTAAAAGACGGACATAGATAAGGATAGAGCGCAGAGAAAGGGTCAGGGCCAAGGAAAAAAATAGAGGAAAAGAGGAAAAGAGGGAATAGATACCTCATCGTAAACAAGGAGGAGAAGAAACATGGGGACAGACGGAGAAAAGAAGGAAAGAAAATAATCAATACAGACATAGACACAAACACGGATGTAATACGCCATGGTTTCAGGCTCTAGGTTTGTGTCCGACAAGTCAGCCGTGATCTTGACCCTGGTCTTTGCCACGGCCGTCTTCAACGACTGCACTCAGGGCTACGACCAGTCTTCCATGAACAACATGAACCTCGTCAACACATATGTCAGCTGTACATTCCCGTCTCCTATCGTTTCCTAGATGAGAAATATCGTGCTGACTCATCATCTACAGACTTTCATCTTGGGGATAAATTTGCTGGGCCTCAACGTCGCCATCATCAACGCAGGCTCCGTCATTGGTGGCCTCTCTGCCGACCAGGTGTGTGATCGCTGGGGCCGCAAGGCTGGCATAATCCAGGCCGCTGCCGTCCATGAGGCCATGTTCTGCATCGGTCGCTTCTTCCTCGGCGCGGCCGTCACCTTGAACGGCGTTTCTGCGCCCACATGGGTCATGGATATTGCCCATCCCAAGACGCGCGGCCTTTTGGGCGACCTCTACATGGCCATCTGGTAAATTATCGCCACCATCGTCTCGGGCATTCCATCGGTACGTACTTTTACAACACCACGTGGACGTGGCGTGGCCTCTCTATCGGCCAGGCCGTGCCGAGCCTCCTCGCCCTGAGCCTGCTGCCCTTCACGCCCGAGTCACCCCTCTTCGCCCTGAGCCTGCTGCCCTTCACGCCCGAGTCACCCCTCTGGCTCGTCTCTCAGGACCGCCATGAGGAGGCCCTGCAGCTGCTGGCCGTCCTGCACGGCAACGGCGACGCCGACAACAGCTTCGTGCAGGCCGAGTGCCACGAGATATCATCTGTGCTGGCCTACGAGCAGACGCTGCCGTCCCAGTCGTTCAAGTCTCTTATCAGTCAGTCCGCTGCCCAACTTCCGCCGCTTCGGCATCGTTATCGTCCTCAATATTGCCGCCCAGGTGATCGGCTCCAACATTGTCTCCTCGTACATCGGCAACGTCCTCGACTCGGCTGGCATTACCAATACCCGCCAGCAGCTGATTACTAATATCGGCATGATCATCTTCAACTTTGGCTGCGCCATCGCCGGGCCCTTCGCCATGGACTACATGGGCCGCAAGGGAATGCTGCTCGGCGCCAGCTGCCTCATGACCGTCCTGTCGGCTTTGTACGGCGATGGGAGCAACAAGGCCGCTAGCAATGGCATGATGGCCATCATATTTCTCTTCCTGGGCTCGTACAGCTTCGTATGGACACCGCTCACGTTTGTCTACCCGGTCAAGGTTTTTGAACTTTACTCAGCGCGCCAAAGGCTTGGCTGTTGGACAAATGGCCTGCTATGCGTTCATGCTCGTCAGCCAGTACACAACACCTATTGCCATGAACAATATCGACTGGGAAGAAAAGAATAAGGCCGTCTTCAACAGGGCTCGCCAATAGATGCGGAAACGATATACTTTAGTTCTAGGCAATGTTTCCTCCAATATTACAGTAAACAGCACCGACTTTTATACATTTCAATTACCGGGATTTGGGCCTGTTTACGATTGAAATATCAATATTGGCTTTACAAAAGCATGAATACGAGTCACTTTATCCACTCCTACTTGATGCAACTGCATCGGTATCATATAGGCAAACTGCTGCTATAACTAGCACGTACGGCCATAGATACTGGAAAGCACGGGATCCCGTCCGCTCTCCCCTAGTTAAACCAGTAATCGGCGGATTAGTAGTTGGGTCGGTGACGACCAGCGAATACCCGCTGCTGTACATTTTTTGCTCTTTTTTTCTCGGTTTCTGCTAGCCTTGCTTCGCCAGCCGCGCAAACGCCTAGGACACAATGCTGTAATTGTGGATGGTCATCTCTACGACGTGCGATGTCGTACTCCGTAGCATGATTTCTCCACTTTTCGAGTCATATCATGAGTGGAGTTACGAGGTAGAATTCCCTGCTTTCTCTTACATTCTCGGCAGCGTTATGGCTGGTAGTTTTTCGATGAGTTTTAGCCTAATAATTCTCACCGTACGTTATACATTGCCACCTTTCAAGTCGCTGCACATCATGGTGTACTACGCTCGATAGTTGTTACGTCTTGCTAAGGCCACCAAGCGTAAAAGGTTGGCCTACAGCCTATCACGACGATAAGGAAAGTCCACCCAGCAACTTCACCTTCCCACCTAGGTTACAAGGCCGCTTAGGCAGCTGCCGGCAAACACGCCTCCATGTCCGTACTTCGTATTTTGTACATATAGAGGCAAACGTCGCAGCATACTGCAGATACTGGTTTCTCCCATTTCCATCCGTACTACGGAGTATATCCTTCCCCTTCCGTCCGCCATGACGCTCATTCGCGTCCCCGCCGGCTCCGGGGCCCCCGGAGACCTTCGTGCCATCCGATTACTGATAATTCCCGTGTTCAATATGCACGACCCATCGCACCAGCCACGTCAGCTCTCCATTGTCATGACATTCGCATCACCGCGTCTTAGCCGGCATGACGTGCTTGTTACCCTACCGAAGATGATTGGGAATGTGCCCAGCCAACAGTATGGCAAAGACTCGCTCCAGGCTTTCGATAACATGGGCATGCTTGAGCTTGCCGTCTCGGACGCTACTAATGAGCGCGTGTGGTTCGTCAAGAGAGCGACGTGTGGGGACGTAAGCCTTCAGTTTAATGCCCTTCCCCGTCCTGTTGATGCGGATACGCCCCCCGGCCCCCGGGTCGATCTTCGAGAGCAGTTTGGCGGTATTCTAGGCGTTGGTTCAAGCTTTCTGCCTTTGCCGCCAAATCGAAACTCAGACGCGCAATACGAGTCCACGATTGAATGGGACCTCGGTCAGTCACCATATGGGACGCGGACAGTCTGTTCGTTTGGAGAGGGAACTGGTCCTATCCGTAGAAAGGGCAGTCCCAGTCTTCTTCGGGACCCCGTCTTCGGTGTCGGGCCACTCCGACGCCTTGTGAACAATGACAAAACCCCTTCGGGTGCCCTTTTCAATGTCTTCTGGTTTGGCAACCCTGCATTCGATGTTCAAAAGTTAGGCAGAGACACCCAGAAACTGTTCACCAAGATGTCTGTTTTTTGGCGAAAGCGCCTCTGAGGCGGATCCCTATCGTATTTTCCTGCGAGAAACTCCACGAGGAAATGGCGGCACGGCCTTCCGACGAAGCTTTATGTTTGAATACGACAAGGACATTCTGCGTCTCGAGCGGTTTGTTTTCCCAGTTCTTGCGCATGAGATGGTCCACAACTGGCCTCTCCTTAACAAGGAATCAGATGGGTCGAACGATGACCTGGATACGGGTGACGAAAACTGGTACTCTGAGGGTCAGTTATGTTCATATACGAGAAACGAACACGAACAGGATTCTGCTAATCGCTTGCATAGGCATTGCAATCTATCACCAGATGATGCTGCCGCACGATTTGGTCTGCGCAACAAGAAGTATCTTCTCGGAGAGCTGAACTCGTATTTGAGTGGTTACTACACGAACCCTGTCATAAAGATGACCAATGAAGAGGCTACAAGACGGTCCTGGGAAGAGCCTAACGCTTTGAGGCTACGATACAGCCGAGGTTTCACGTATCTCTTGAAGGTAGGCGCGCAGGTGTGGGAAAAGACTGCCGGGAGGACTTCGATAGACAGCATCGTGTACGAGCTGTTGGAGAGAAAACGGAGAGGGAAGTCGCACATGTTGCAGGACTGGCTGATTATAATCGAGCGCGAACTCGGTCACACCGGAGTTGACGAGTACCACGATATGGCGAACGGAGTTCTTGTCGTTCCTCCGGCCGATTTTCCGCCTGCGAAGTACAAAATGAAGCTGGTTCGACAAGATCAGGAGGTGCTGGAGTTTGTGTTCAGTCAAGACTCTATCAACACTCGAAGAATCCGAGGGCTCAAGCCGGGTAGCAGGGCTGACCAGGCCGGCCTGAAGGAGGGCGACAAGATCCTGGAGAGCAGTTTTTTTATTGGGAAGCCGGCGACGACATTGAGGCGATGATGAACCTGACGGTCCAAAGACAGGAAGGAGAAGCACTGCAGATTCTGAACATATCATACTGGCCGCGGACCCTTGACAAGACCGAATGCTACCAAGTCGTGCAGACGCAAAAATAGAATGTCTACTCCATATTGGAAATGAAGCGACGTAGCTAGTGTCTCGGGCTATACTCAAGTGTCCGTCCAGGCCATTTGTTAAGCCATTAGTACTTCGTAAAGGAGTGCCTATATTAGCGTTTTGATTAAGTGCTTCCACTGAAGAGTGTGTACGGAATTAAGGTGCTAACTCCGCACGCACTAAAAGTCAGATCTCGGGAAGTGGTGCAACTTGTCGGGTGTACGGAGTAGATTGTGTTGTTGAGTCAGCAATTCTATCGGCTGGTCTGGCTGCCATTCGTCAGGTCCGGCCTGATGGTCTTGGCCGGCCTCGACACGTCAGAGCCTGGATCGATTGCGGAATATATACCCATAGTTGTAAATAACTAGTTTACAGCGCTGCCCCTCAGGCGGCCTTAATTTGCACGGGCCAGGTGGCAGCCCAACTGCTTCTGGTCGCCGGCCAAACTGCTTAGTGATCGGGGAGACCGTTGATTGATGATGGCGTAGTCCGTATCCGTCCGTCGTATGGACGAGCACTGCCCTGTTGGGCCGCATCTGAGAACAGGCCGTAGGCATCCATCATACGGTTACAGCGACGTGGGGTGGAGATAGGACGAGAAAGATGGGCAATCTTTAGATAGTGGGGGGCTGCCTTTCCGTTGGGCAGCCCAACGCGCCGGGGTTGGCCAACAGTCCGAGATGAAGGGCACAAAAGCGGTCCTTGGAGTCCGGTCCGTCATGCCTTTGAATGCCATGATACGGTGCTACGTATGCCGGCGAAGCGACGTGTCTCAGGATCCATCCGGCAATGGGCGATGCCGGATTGTCGGGGAGTACGTTTGCACCACCAGCCGATGCAGACGCTGGCTGAGAGGTATGAGTCTCACTGGGAGAGGGCCTGCAGAAGAATCGGACAGTCTTGGCGGCGTGGCAACGACAGTCGAAAAGCCACAGGTCCCGCCAGCGCGGGACTAAGATCGAAGATCCGGGAGCTACTGCAGTAAGAGTTTTGCGCGGCCACCTATTCGGGCTCTCGCACTCCGTCGACCGGCTATTCGGTTTTACGACGTAGGAACGGCGTCTTGCCCCTGAGGAGCAGCAACCTCGCATCCGAACATTTTTGGCGTGTTCTCCCGCTATGTCGTAGCAGGCTTTACCGCCTTTGGCATGGCGGTACAGCTGCCCCACAAAAGTATTCGTCAGATTCTGAGCCTTTGCCGGTTACATAAGCGGCCCAAATGGCAGCAAAACGCCTAGAAACGCGGAATAGCGGGTCGGCCTCCTAGCCGGAGAATTGGGGCCTGCAGCAACTAGACGTATTTTGTAGTACATAACAACCAGTGTTTCCTGATATTGTCTCCTGCTCCGGCCGGACAAGGCATCATCTTATATTTTTCATCACAGTCCTCTCATTAAATCAACGCCTTTATATTACTATTGCAATCTGCTCCTAATTTTATTGTACATCTGCACCAACACCTCTTTATACTCGCCGGTCTTCTTCCTCCCTCTCCACCTTTCAGCTTTCAGGGGGGTTTTCTTTATTCTGATTTGTGATTTGTATCTTTTTGCAACCACACCTTCTACATGGCACGAACGACGCCCTTGTCGCCGCAATGGTGGCCTACGCACCGTTCGGCGGTGTTCAAGGCAGTGATCCCGGCATCACTCCTTATTGGAGTGCTCTTCCTGAGCGTCATGTCCTGGTTCTTCGGCTCGTCCTTTGACATGCGGTACCGGGTGCACAACCTCCGGGTGCTCATGGTCGATCTTGACGGCGGGGCGATCGGCGCCGCGACCCAGACGGCCTACAACGCAGCCTTTATCGACAGACAATTTCCGACGCTGGAGTTCGCCTCCACGGCCGACTATCCCGACGCTGCGGCCGTGCAGTCGGCCGTGTGCCACGGAAACTACTGGGGCGCCGTCTACTCGCACAGCGGTGCGACCGACCGGTTTCGCAACGCCATCAGCAGCAAGGCTTCCACCGCTTACGACTCATCCGACGCGGTCAGCTACGTGTACAGTGAGACGCACTATGCCGCGATAAGCGACTCCTACGTCAAGTCCAGCCTTGCCACGCTCGTCGGGGCCAGCCGCGACTTTTTCTACGAGCAGTGGAACAGCAACAGCAGCAACGTCGGCCTTGCCACCATGAACCTGACTGACAGCGCGGCCCTGATGGCGTACCTGGACCCGTTCGAGGCCACGTCAGTCAACCTGACACCGATGAGCATGGGCACGCACATGTACCTCAACACCGTCTACATGGTCTTGCCGATCTTGACACAGTTCTTTTTTCTGATGGCCCTCAACGGCATCTTCACGGGCATGGGTGTGTTCGTCAACATGGCACCGTCCCGGATTTGGATGCTGCGGCTGGTCATCGCCAAGGTACACGCGCTCATTCTGTCGCTCGTCTTCACCGGCGTCGTCTGGGCCTTCCGCGAGGACTGGGATGTGACCGGCCTGATGTTCCTCCGCACCTGGATGGTGCTCTGGTTCTACATGGAGATCAACTTCCTTGTTGTCGAGTCGCTCATCGGCAGCTTCATCCCCCTGCAGTTCATGGCCTTCTTCATTCTTTCCTGGGTGCTCATGAACGTGGGCAGCACCATCTTCCCCTTTGAGCTGCAGCCCGGCTTCTTCCGTCTCAGCTACCTGTTCCCCGCTCATGAGACCTACCTGCTTCTGGTGCAGATTTGGAGCAACGGCTGCCACCGGAGAGACTACATTGCGCTGCCCATCATGTTCTCGTGGTGGGTCCTGGGCCACTTGACGACCTTCTTGTCGACACGGAAGCGCGTGGCCGATGCGTTGGCCGAGGCCCCGCCTCCGCCTCCGCCTACAGCAAAAGACTCTGAAGAGGTGACTCTGTCGGGGGATGCGAACACGCTGTCTCGGAAGGCCTCAGTGATTACGCGGGATCCCGACAACAACAGCATCAACCACAGCACAGACGACGTTGAAACGCGCGCCAACGGCAATTCTGACACGGCGCGCTAATAGACAAAAAAACAAAATAGATTTTGAGGAGGCATAAATGCTCTTCGCTTTTGGGTTATGGGTTTTGGCACCTTAGATTTTTTTTTTGATTCTTTGGTTTTTGGGGGGTTTTTTCGCATCTTAGCGTGGGTTCTGCGACTTAGATTATCGTTATGGTTACTGCATTATGAACATACATAGACAGATCTTTTACTGCACGAATCAGACCAATGACATTTCTAAATGCGTTTCGCCGGCATGCACTTTATGCTCCAAAGTAGTAGAAGTCGGAGTGCGGGGATCGGGGCCGGGCGGTAGACACGGAGCTTCGCGTCATCGAGGGGCCGGCAACAGGGCTGAAGTACCCGACCGGGTGGGCCGGCATGGCCCAGCTGCTGCGGCAGAATCTGTTGCAGCTATGTTCGTTGAAGAAGGTAGAAATGCCACGGGGGCCGAGATCGGTGACGCCGTAGTCCTAGTTCTGCGACAGGATGACAGGGTCAGAGAGGACGACTTTTTGCCGGTAGATGCCGCCCTGAAGGTCGCAAAGTACGAGCTGGCCGCCAGAGATGTGGTAGCTGAGGTGGCTCAGTGCTTGCATGACCTCACCCCAGGCCATGGAGTCGTCGTTCCAGCCGGTGTTGCTGTTGAATTTCTGGTAGTTCAGTATGAAGGGTTCGCACAGGACCCGGAGGCCGGCTCGTTCAGAGTCATTTGTGTACTGCCACTCGGCCGGGACGTTGATCTTGACCGTCTTGTTGACGACGTTCTGCCCGTTGAACTCAATGACAATCGCCAGGGCCGTGTCGACGGCCTTGATGTCGGGTAAGTGTCATTTTGTTCCACTTTGAGGTTCCGCTATTGATTGAATCGGGTTAGTGCATGGTTTCATTGGCTTCGGCCGAACCGAAAACTTTCTGGGCCATATTGACTATATATAGTCTATACATCACGTGATTCGCAAAACTACCCTTTTGTTTAGCTGAATAAGCAGCCCACTTTTATCTCAACAGGCACACTTCCGCTTACACGACGACTTTTCTCTGGCTACAGATATCCCCGCCGTCACTAAGCAGCTGTGTGGAGGAGATGCAGTCGAGCTCTGCCTGACAATACTTCTACGCTTCTATCCTAGTCTGCGGCTCAGTTTGGCGACGTGTCACTTTGATTGCGCAAACGCAATGGCTGCAGCTGAAGCACAGTGAGAATAACCCGTACTATATCTCCTATAACGGATGGGAAACGCAAAACTGACGGCCCCACAGAAACGGGCTCTCGCGCGAGGGCTTCGACAAGATCGTGGCCTCGTTTGGGCTGACGATGAAGAGCGACGATGCGGATGGGTACTACAAGCTGATGCAGGAGCTGGACGACGAAGTCCGCACGATCGAAGGACTGCCAGACTACGTGGATCCGCGTCTGAAGCCGAGCGAAGCGGTGCCGCTATCGGGACGAAAGTACCATGTGCCGGACAAGCAAGACAACCGGCTGAACGGCTGGAGTCACCGGGTGAGTGCACTCTGGATGCGGTTCCTTGCTGCTCGTCTTGCTGGTCGCACTAACAGGGGGGGCAGTTCGAGCTCAAGGACGAAGCTGCCGTGGCCAACGGCCTGTTAGCGGGCCGTTCGGTCGCGGTCAAGGACACGATCGCGGTGGCAGGTGTGCCTCTGACGTTGGGCACGGCGCCATTTCACCTCTGCGCCAACGCGCCGTATCCGATCCCGACGATCGACGCGCCAGTGATCAGCCGTGTGGTGGCGGCTGGCGGTGTGATCAAGGGCACGTCGACGTGCGAGAACTACTGCATGTCGGGGCTGTCGTTTACGAGTGCGACGGGCCCGGTCGAAAACGCCTGGCTGCGTGGCTACTCGGCGGGTGGCAGCAGCAGCGGTTCGGCTGCCCTATTGGCCATCGGCCAGGTCCAGGCCTGGCGTGAGAAGCGAGGACTGCCGGTCGAGGATCTGGGTGAGGGGGTCGATCTGGCTCTGGGAGGCGACCAGGGTGGCAGCATCCGGCTGGTGAGTGTCGTCTGTCCGTCTATCCGTCTACTGTGTCCTCTGCTTCACTGACAGTCAGCCTGCGGCCTATTCCGGCGTCTACGGCCTCAAGCCGACGCGTGGCCTCGTTCCCTACACCGGCATCGGCGCTTTGCACCCGCTCGCCGACAATGTTGGACCCATGGCGACATCGCTCGCTGACGTAGCCCTGCTGCTGTCGGCCATTGCCGGCTACGACGGTCTGGATCCGCGCTGCAGCCCACATACACCATTACAGCGGCAAGATGTGCCGGCCTACCACGAGCAGCTGCAGGCAGCCATTGCCAACCGCCAGGCCCGTGGCCTCTGGACTCCGTCGACGGCCGGCCGTGGTCTGCGAGTCGGCCTCCTGCGCGAGGCTCTGCAGAGGCCCGAGCTGGACGCTGGCGTCGCCGCTGTGGTGCGTGCGGCTGCTGACCGGTTTGCTGGCCTCGGCGCCACCGTCGTCGACGTATCAGCACCCCTGCATGCCCACGGCCCGGCTATCTGGACGGTCACGATGCGCGACACCGCTGCTGACGTCTTCATCGCCGGCCAGGCGCCCGATCAGCTCTCGCTGCCCATCCCCGGCTTCGCCCCCCCGCCACCCTCCCAGCAATGGTACGACGCGATGACGACAGCAGCACCCACCGTCGTCGCCGGCCTCTTTGGCAGTGCCTACCTCGGCGACCGCTCTCGCTTCCCCGTGCGTGTTCGCAACAAGGCCCTCGCTCATGCTGTCCAGCTGGCCGCCTCCTACGATGCCCTCCTCTCGTCCGAGGCCGGCGGCGTCGACGTCCTCCTGCTGCCTGTCACCCCCTCCGTTGGCCCTCGCCACAGCGAGATGGCCGGCAAGAGCGTCCTCGAACGCTATCGTGCCGCCCTCGGCGTCTCCGGCAACACCGCCCCCTTCAACGTCTCCGGCCATCCTGCCTTGTCTATGCCCGGTGGCTGGGCCACAGTCGAGGACGGCCACGGGAAGCTGCCTGTTGGCTTACAGATTGTTGGCCGGCACGGAGACGAGGTCGGTGTTCTGCTGGCCGCGTCCATCCTCGAGGTCGCTGGACTCGGCTTGGATATTGAATGAGCTGGCCGATAAGGCTGAACGGGCTCCCAGCAGCCGAATTTATCATTGCATACGTCCAAGTAGCATATTCATCATGTTCCGCTGTATACTAAGAGAAGTGCCAAGGGAATCATTGTGTGTCCATCCAGACAAAAGGGTCTGAAAATAGCTTGTCAACTGCAAAAAACGGCATGATCCCCTGCCAGCAACAGCCGGGTGCCCTACAGCACATCGAGGGGCGATGGAGCACCCTCGGGCCATGCCCCAACAGCCCATTTAAACTCGCGGCTATAGATGTTCTCCTTCCGCGCATAGTTTCTCATCCAAAATGCATATGTCGAGAAGCTCTTCTGCTTGTATGTCCAGGTCCCTTCTCCAGCCGTCTGGTGGAGCTCGGCGACCTTGGTGTAGTGCTCCGGCTCTTCGACGGCGACGATCCGTCGCAGTGTAGAATGCCGAAACAGGTTGTAGATGATTCCAGATGGGTGTCGAATGCTCCCTTTCGGGAAGACGAGGACCTCGAGCTGTGGCATAGCCTGGACAGACAGGAGAAGATCCTGGGTTGTAAAACATTCGGTGGTTAGGACTCGGTATGAAGAGACGAGATCATATGGAACATACCCCGAATATGTTATTAAATATTGCCCCTTCCAAGATGAGCGTTTTCAATGCTGGAAACATTTGAGCCAATTCTGTCTTGTGTTAGAATGCTTCTTACCCAGCCTTTCTCTTACTTATTTTTTATTTTTTTTGTCGTTAGGGACGCAGCATCTACTCACGACGTATTTCCGAGGAGCCCAAAACTGGCTTTTTTACGTGCAGAGTCTCAAGCCCAAGCTGCGCGGCAGCATATTGAAGGCAGCGATCGCCATGTGGATCTGCCACGGTGGTAACTCCAAGTCCGGTAATCTCTGGAAAAGACTTCAAGACATTGTATGCAGAAATGCCTATTGCGTTGGCGGTTGTCGCTTCACTGATAAAACTGGTCGATTTGATGCCGGAGAACAGCTGGTTGTGAGGCAAACCCGAGTTTCCGCATCCGGTCCTGCTTTCGATCATAATGTGTCTCAGTTGTTTCCAACCGGTCAAATACTCGGCGATCACCTTCTCCCAGTTGGCAAAGCGAAATGTCAAAGACCTCTAGTCGTCAGCAACGTTTTCTAACCAAGAGTTGAAACAGTTTGCCGCCGAGTTCACTCACTTGCAAACAGACGCAAAATAAGGGTTTGTCGCTTCGCCCCTGTACTGGACAGATGCAAACACCTGGCTGAAAACTGCGTTTCGAAAGAACTTGTCCACGCAAGACAAAACTACTTTGTCCTTGAAGCTGACGTGCGCTGTAATGAAGCAGATAAGCTCGACCGGGAGCTTCTCGATAGCGCAAATTCCACTGTCCGGAGGATCGTCAGCTGGGTGTTTGAATATGTACCCAGAACTGTTCAGCCAATCCATGAGGCACTGCGTGTTGCGCAATGTGTGGCGCAAAGGGATCGTCATCGTTTGCTGTCTTGCAAGTCTCTGAGAGCCTGGTGAAATGAAATAGAAAAAATCTACAAAGAGGGTGATGTCTACTTTTCAAACTAAAGGTCTAAAATAATTATATTCTTTGTTTGAATACACTGGCTGAAAGTGATCAGTTTTCTGTCAGCAAGTGAATGGAAGATAGAGAATAACTTTAATCATTCTGGTACTTGACGTGGTCTTCTTAGTCTCATAACTGACGGCAGAGCTTTGCCTCTGTCAAGGCCACGTAGTCACTTTGCCGCTTTACAGTGCTTGTTTGTTTAATACCATTTTTTGACTAGAAAGTACTGTATAATCAGAGTAGTGATATATAGGTGGTCTACCTAATCCCTCCGTTGCGTATCAGCTCCAGTTTCTCGGACAGACGATGACTGACGGGGCAGGGAGCCAAGTCACACAGTCCCCTTTGTCGTCAACCTGCCGTCCAGCTTCTAGCTTGGCGAGCATTCTCATAACGTTTGCAAATATATCAACTAATAGGCCGACCAAGACTGATGCCTGCACAGTACAGCGAATACACCAACATGGGGACGGAAACTGAAGTAGGTCACATTTTTGTCAGCGTCATTTAACATAAGCTGTTGCCGTTGCAATCTCGGGTATAATGAGAAATGTTCCCTAGAGAGCATGGAAAAGGAATCAGACGTTGCTCCCACCTCATTGTTGGCCAAACCACCACGCCGTCGACCGGCATGCTATAGTAATCTATAGTAATTCTCTAGCACAAGCGGTGCACCTTGCAAAATAGAGATTTTGTCATCATTGATTCTGGTAGAAAAATGGGAAGCTATACCTTTGTATCATCAACGATAGTACGGAGTACAAATCTCCCTTATCTAAAGCGAGTGAGCTCTTTAGTTTCGTCTGGTCGTTAACTAGCGCTTTACAGATCAATTCATACATACACATAACGACAAATACGCCTAGACAGTGTCAAGTGCATGACTAGATGATCTTGGGCTAAATCGGGCAGTACTACAGCCAGTGAAGCACCTTAAGGCTGCCTACTACGAGCTGGAATAAGTGTCTATATGGTTTTGCGTAACCGAGCTCTCTGCATTTACAGCGGCCGCGATGCGAATTGTGTACTTCGGCGACGATTTTAAATAGCTGCTAATATTGGTTTGTAGAAATGTTAGGCGACAGTGAGGCTGATGTCCCGTTGCTGATACTAGCTGTCGTCTCTATTATGTTGGCTATTAGCGAAAGGTAGCAGTGATTCTGGCTTTGGCTGGTCTTGGCCGCTGAATTTGGGGCTGCCCTTGTGCTATTAAACCTGGCATGTCCTCCTCTTTGGTTGGCTTGTTAAGGACATTACGTCTATAAGGACTAACTTACCTAGTTATGGCCTGATTGGTCGTCCCGAGGGAATGCTACTACTACACCGAGTTGAGTCTGCTCGCTAAGGTTAGCTCGTGAAAGATGCTACATACATAGTACTCTTACGCCTTACCTGGCCTTATGGGCTTACGGAGCTATAGATCCGATGTCGTCTGGTTTTCTTCAACATGGATTTCGTACCTCGTACGAGATATGCATCCCGAGCTTTGATATCGTCAGGTGGCCCGGCACTCAATGCTACCTGCTAATTAAAACTGGGGAGGGGGGGTAATATCGGATAGGTAGCGGATATTTTCCCACCAAGCTAAAATACACCAGATGGGGGTCAAAATGCCCGGAAGATAACGTGTCTCTACAGAGTAGATCGGTGGCAATTCCAAGGCTAGATAGCCGATTGATAGCCTACATACAGTACGGAGTTCAGCAAGCGTCGCATTACACCTCTGCTGAGCTTATCAACCGTACAAGGGCCCCAGCAACACAGGGTAACAAAACATCGAAAGACTGGAAAGCTGCATCGCAACGGCTTGAGTGATAATGCTTCTCGAAGACGAAGAGCCTCACGTGATACATCACGTAAGCAGAAGTCCCTCGACCGATATGTATGGAGTACGGAGTATCTTACGATACGTTCGCAGTGCCGGGTTTTGCAAAGCCTTTTCCAGGCTCCTTACGATATAAAAACATTAACTCCGTACTACGTCGTATGTAGGGTCGTCGAGCGAGGTGGGGTTGGTTGCATGTGTTTCCCTACCTTATTTTTCCGGTTGTGCCAGTAAGATCTCGTTATTATAGGGGCGCCACTCCGAATCAGGGCCTGTCTCAACGTCTCCGCTCCGCCAAAATTCGCCACTTCAGCCGCTACATACTCCGTAGAAATCTGGTCGCTGGCTACGATCGATTGCAAGGGTTGTCCACCGAGCCGAAGAGATCGAGGACGAGGCCGACGTCGTTGGCCAGTCTGTAGCCTGGTCTTACGACTACGATGACGGGGAGGCGTCCGGCAAATCCATGTACCCCAGGACGCCTGCAGGCTGGGAGAGGGGATGAGTCGCCAAGCCTTTTTTTCGTGATTGCACGGCGAGCGGCCAGCGTATTGCCACATGGGCTGCAGAGAGACCTGCATATACTCCATCGACTCGTCGTAGCGGGTGAAAGTATGGGGACCTGGCTGTGCGTCGTACTTCGTACCGACTCGCGGTATCGCGTTCTCTTCTTTCTTTTCCTCTCCTGCATTGCGACGCGGTTCTGCAGCAGCTCCACAGCTGCGCAGAGTCGCTTCAGGAAATGGCCCTTGCTGCGCGGGTCCGCCTCCTAATTCTGCGGCGAGAATGCATGATCTGGAATTTCCATCTCTGGTACTGTACGGATTATGAGGCTGGTTAGATACAAGTACCGAAACGCGAAAACTTTAACCCCTTTGTTGCCAAGGGCGTGCGCGAGGTGGATGATCGATGTGATACAAATTCCGTCAGCCATTCCAGCAGCGCGGTCAGGTACACGCGCATAGTCGTCTCCAGCACTCTACTAAGAAAAAAAACAGGGACAGCTTTGGACGCTACCCCTTTTCTGGGGTCTTTTTCAGGGGCAGACAGTGGTTTATAAGTGGCCTTTAGCTAGGCAGCCAATAGCGTCTGACCGGGCAAAGTGCACATAGGACCAAAAGAAGCAAAGAACAGGCCAGTCCACAGGGTTGCTCACCGTACTTTAGTCCTCGTACTCGTACTTCGGGCAGGGGCGCGTGCTGAAGCTTTCCTCTTTAGTGAATCGATCGTCAAAGTCCCAGAGGGGAAACCGCGACGGAGCCCGAATCGGGGAATCGGGGACGTATCTCAAAGCAAGATTAGAGAAGAGGTGGGAAATGGCTCAGCCTTTTGTGCCACAGTTTTTTATTCGTCTTTGTGTCCACCAAAGCAGTCGATCCGGTTCCAGTTGTGATCATCGCAGCCGTTGGGGCGAATTACGAACGCCTGCTAGCAGATTTGCATGTTCTCGCCCTTTGTGCAGAAGTAGCGCTGGGGAGGGGCGCTACACGAGTCACATCCAGCCCTGTTGTCTGCTGGATGGAGCACGAAACACGAGACTGAGACGCACGCACCGCTGGCCTCGGGAGCACATTGTCCGCGTAGGACATGGGATCGGGGGATGAAAGGGAGAAAGGAGAAAGAAGAAAGCAGGACGGCCAGGTGCAACGGCGAACAACGGGCAAAAATGGCATTTTTGTGCGAGCTCTGGTGTTCTTCACCGACAGACCACACGCATTGTCCAATAAGACGGAGCAGAGCATCTTACTGCGTTGCACGACCTGGTCGATACTGGTATAGTAAGATATCTTACTGCCTTTGGGACAACGTGACGGCCAAGTGATTAGCTCTGGCCCGGCCGCCTGGGCTTAAACGCGACAGGAAACGGAAGTCAGAAAGGGCGCGATCGACTGCAAAAAGGAAGAAAGACGAAAAGAAAGAAGGGGGGGAATGACGGCAGGGGTGTGGGTGAATAAGTGGCCGAGCTGTCTGTCGTGCGTCTGTGGCTTGCTCTCGCTCTCCCCACTCTGGACCAGGGGGGGACGAATTGAACCTGAAAAAAGGTGTCCGGAGAAGGGGACGCAAAACCATGTGTCGGTCAAACCGCCGGTCCCAACAGACTAACACAACCATCCAGAATTGCTGTCTGGACGGCACACTCTCACGGGCAGATTGATGCTCTGCCACGCCTGTCGACCAACCCCCCTACAACCGAGCAGAATCCGACTGGGGTTGCGTGCAGAGGCCGAGATTTTCCCAGGCCTGCTGTGCACTCGTCCACACCCTGTCCATACTCCGTATACCACTCGACCAACAGTGCACGACTGCGAAACGAAGCTCGAGCAGGAGGGTGTGTGTCTTTAGTGCAGAGCAAAGCCCGAAAGGGTGCAGCACGGGCTAACAGAAGGAAACCCCCCCCGGCACGGCACAACACAGCACAACAACAGACAGGCGATAAAACAAGAAAGAAAGGGAGGAAAGGAGAGGAGCGAGAGGAGCGTGGCGCGTGGGCAAGCCCAGCGAGATTGAAGGGCCACAGGGCAGAAAGGTCGATTGCGAGAAGTAACTGTCAGGGAGCGACGACGACGCATTTCGTTGGTGATCCGACGGAAGCAATGACCTCGCCGCACATCGAGTTTGCCTCAACCGCCGTTGCGAATCCTCCTCTGCACGCCGCCTCTGCCGGATCCACCGTGTCTGCACCCCTGCCGCCCACTTCTTTGCCGATCGTGGTCCCTGAATCTGCGCTCGACGCCTCACAGCAGCCCAGAGCCTACGAGTACGAGTACGAGCACTCCTACAGCATCCCTTCGCGCCCCGACGTTTCCGCCTTTCCTGCCGCCCTCCCCCCGTCTTCCACCAGCAGCAGCGGCTTCGACTACGGCGATCTCGGCGACTACGGAAACGTCCGCAGCAGCAACAACAGCAACGTGAGCAACGTGAGCAACGTGAGCAACGCGAGTATCGTCAGCAACGTGAGCAACACGAGTATCACCAGCCGGCCTACCACGACCAACAGCGACCGTGTCGAGTCAGCATCTGCTACCCCCGCTGCCACAGCCTTCTTCGCATTGGGGTCCCCTTCGACCAGTCAGAGGCCGCAGCCGCAGCCGCAGGCCCAGACGCAGACGCAGCTGGGACCAAGGCACAAGCAGAAGCCCTTCTCTGCCGCCTTTCTGCCACGATCCTCCTCTCTCCTCCCCGCTGTTCGGCTCGGCCGAACCGGCCTGTCTGCCGGCACCGCCGCCGCGTCTTCTCCGCTCTTACTGCGGCCCCTGGTCCATGCGCCCGCGACGCTCTCCTTCTCTGCCATTGCTGAACCTGAGAAGGACGAGGACGACACTGCAGCACCACCACCACCACCACCACAGACCGTCCCCTTGCGCGACACTCGGCACTCGCGCTCCAGCAGCGTCGGCGGCGGCTCCGACAACCTGCGCAGTCTCTACCGTTGGTCCTCGTCTACCGGCTCGAGTCGTCTCTCGCTGTCAGCCGGCCACTCGCTCGTCTACCGCCACCAAAAGTCTGCCAGCTTCAGTCGTCGTCTCAGCGTCGAATCCACCGGCCGTCTCGGCGACACCACCGATTCACCGCCTCCGCCGCCGGCGCCGCCAAAGGACCGCGAGCCGACCCCGCGCAAACTGCAGAAGAGCTGTCCCGGCACGGCAGACGCGCCCACACCCATCCACGAGGAGTTCTCGTCAGCCCAGTCACCGTCGCGCGTCAGCTACCGCCAACAGGCCTCCCCACCGCGCTTTCTCCCTCCCATCATCGCCCTGCCGTCGCTCGAGCAGGAGGTACAGAACGGAGCCACTGGCTCGCTGTCTGACCTGATGGCTTCTCCACAGCATCGCCGGCCGCCTCATCTTCGCCAGCTCAGCTCCGAAGACAACATCAAGTCCTTTTACTTTGGCGACGCGCTTGCCTCTGCCACCTACACCGGCCGATCCACGCCTGCTCACCAGATTATCGAGAACCCGGAGTCCCCCATCCGCTCCCGGTCGCGCGCTGGCATGGACGGTATGTATGGCCGCGAGTCTGAAGCTGCTGCCGCACGGGCGCAGGCTCAGGCGCAGGCCCAAATACAGGCGCAGGACCAGGCCCAGACGTACGGTCGGAGCCGATCGCGAACCAAGGGAAGCATGGACTCCAGCAGGAGCAGGGACCGGGCGAACAAGCCGCCGTCTCAGAAAGCCATGCTGTCGCGTGCCCTCCAAAAGGCCAACGCCGCCGTGCAGCTCGACAATGCCGGCAACATTGAGGGCGCGCGCGAAGCTTACGCCGAGGCTTGCCGACTCCTGCACCACGTTCTGCTCAAGACACAAGGCGAAGAGGACAAGCGCAAACTGGAGGCAATTGTATGTTACATGGCAGAGAGCTGCATTGACCCACCCCCAGTTACTCATATTGTATTAACCGCAGCAGAGAGTGACATACACGGCCCGAATAGAAGAGCTCAATCAGCTCGCCCCTACACAGGTGCTAGATACGCGTCCCCTTCCAAAACGACCACAGAGTAGCGCAGCTCGCAATATAAACAGCGCAATCAGCGACGACGACGACGGATCCGAGGATGACGGCGATGACGACAACGACGACGACAACATGGTATACGGGCGTCATGCCACCGAGGCAGCCCGGGCAGACGAAGTGGTATCCCGTTCTGCAGACTACTATTCGACCCCAGTGACAGCATCGCCGAGGTTGCAGCCGTCGGCCTTCAGTGCCAGCTACGATAGTTCGAAGCATGGCGACACGCTGCTGAGCGACCAGTACACCTTGCAGTCCTCCTTCTCGCGCTCGCCGAGGAGAGAATTCCACAGGCCCAGTGTCATCAACACGACTGCGTTCAACAGTTCCCTTCAGCCTCCGATGGACGTAGCCTCCCCATACATGCCCCCACCACTGTCCCCTCGACGGATACCACCAACGACGACGGCTGGAATGGCCCATCCGCCACCGTCAGCGCCTGTCTTTGGCGAGCCGAAGTGGCTGGTGCCAGAGTACAGCTCAGAATCAAAATCCTTTAGCAACCATGCCAGGTCGACGAGCCACGAATCGATTTCGTGGTTGGACCCGATCGACGAGTCTGGCGGGTCAGCCGCATCGTCCGTACACTCTCGATCCTCGTCCAGGATAATACGGAAGCATATCCGAGCGACCAGCGGAGCGACAGAAGCCGAGTTCGACGCAGCCCTGGATGACGCCATCGAGGCGGCATACGACGACGGATACGATCCGATGAGCCCCGGGACGTCAGACGCGAACGAGTATGGCAATGGCTATCTGGCAGACGCCGCACGAAAGGCCGAGCTGGCACGAGAGCGCATGCGCGAGGCCGAACTGGAGGCCATGCGCTTCGACCGCCAAATGCGGGAGCAGCAGCGTCGGCAGCAGGATGAGGAGATGGCAGAACGCACGAGGCACAATTTCCTCGACCCGGCAGACGACTCGGACGAAGAGGAGCGGATTCTGGAAGAGATGACCAATGGCTATGCGATAGAAGACTTTGCGTTTGGATCCGACGTCAATGGGAAGCCGAACTCGCACGAGTCCGAAGGGGTAGAGCCGACAAACAAGACGGTGCTGGCGACGGTGACGGAGAACACGGTTTCCATGCCGGCGGTCGTGTCGGCAACCAAGGGGGGTTATCCCGGTACAATGCAGCCGCCGCCGACACAGGCGCTGCCGAAATTGCCGCCGCAGGCATTGGCTTCCCGTCTCACGCCGACGCAAAGCCCCCGATCGGAACAGACGGTGCGGAACCGGCGTCTTTCTGGCCAGAGCATGACGCAGCTGAAGATCGACACGTCTTCGCCAGGTGTGAAAACCGGGATGCGACAGCCGGCCACGACGACGGGTGCTCCGCCCTCAATGATGTCAGCCGGTCCGACGGCTGTGCCACAGGCAACGGTGCGAACTGCCGGCTTTCTTGCGCAGCAGAGACAAGTGTTGTCTGCAGTGACGATGCGGCCTGGCTCTCGACAGGCACCGGTGGCGCCCGGCGACGGAACAGTGCAGTCCGGCTTCCTGCCACCCACACCACCGATACCGCAAGGGACGACGTTTGCGGACGTAGACAGTACGACGGGCCGGACAGGCTCGCCTTCGATTGGCAACGGCAGGCCGGCGCTGCGAAAGAACTTCTCGTCGTCTAGCCTGAGGAGCATGCGCGGTCGCAACATATCGGTGAGCAATCTGGAGGACGGATTGGACATGTCGCCAGGCACGCCATTGAGCAGCCATTTTGCGCTGAACGGCCGGCTGCCAGCGCTGCCAAGCCTGCCGTCCTCAAGCCTGGCTACGCCGCTCGTGGCGGCGCTCAAGGAGCGGATGGCGATAGGGACGAGCAGCGGGACGGGTGGGATGTCGCTGCTAGAGGGCGATTTCCACTCGCCGAGCACGCCGGGGTCGCCAAACATGGTATTCTCGGACGCGCCGGCACCATTGGAACCGTGTCCGACGGACTCGATGCTGCGGCCGTTCTGGCTGATGCGGTGTCTGTTCCAGACGCTGGCACACCCACGCGGCGGCTACCTTAGCAACCGGCTGTTTGTGCCGAGCGACGTGTGGCGGGTCAAGGGCGTGAAGCTGAAGAACGTGGACGAAAAGATTTTGAACTGCGACCTACTGACGGCAGCGCTGCTGAAGCTGGCGCGGGTGGACACGTTTGACGCAGACGCGATGCTGGTGGAGATGCAGTCGTTTGAGACGGTGCTGGAGCAGGTGCAGGCGACGCTGACACGGCGGCTAGGCAGCGAGGTGGGCGTGCACAGCAGCAGCGTCATGTTCAAGGACGCGTCGATGGTCCGGGACGGCGATGCGGGCGGTAGTTTTGGCGGTGGCGTTGGCAGCAGCGGCGGCGGCGGAATGGGATCGAACGGCGGGACAGGCTCGGGATTGGGGTTGGGGTTGGGCATGGGCCTCGGAGCAGTGCCGCGAGCAGCCAGCGTGACGGGCAGCCGGTCGTTTTCCTGGCGACGGCTGCGGTCGAAGAACTCGGCGGCAGCGCTGGGCGGCAGCTACACGTCGACGAGCGGACGCAAGGAGAGTCTCTCGGGCGCGTCTGGGACAGCGGCGAAAGAGGGCGGCAGCAATGGTCTTGGTGGAGGAGGCAGCAGTGGCGGCGGAGCCTCGACGACGCTGTCCTCACTGCCGATGACGCAGAACCCGACGAGCAAACCGGTGCGCCGCGATCTGGCAGCGGCCAAGTTTGCAGGTCCATACGCGCATTATGCTGCATCTCTGGCACGCTTGTTTGACGCTGCTCAGTCGATTGGTCAGTTTATTTGTGTGTTGCGTTTGTGTATCGTGTTTGCTGTTTCTACGTTCTTCTTTTATGTGCTTTTCCCCTGCTAACGCTCCCAGACCAAATTGCCCGCCAGGTGGAAGACCCCGGCCTCCGTCACGCCGACAAGACGCAGGTCGGACTGGAACTCTGCACGCGCAACGCAGCCGAGTTCTTTGCCTTTTACATCTGTCGCTTCGTTCTCTCGGACGTGTCCTTGCTGATGGATAAGTTTGTCAAGCGGGGCAGCGAGTGGGTGCTGACCTGACTGCTGTCCCGGCTGTGTGTGGCTGGTTTCTTGTTTCCTTCATGAATGTCTGTCGCTTGGTCTACGAGTTGTATATATCCTGCAATATTCCCCTGTACGTATGATGACAGCGATAGTCGGCGGCCCAGACACGGCCCATCACCCAGGACAGTGTCTGGCCGTGTTCTGTTTCTGTTTTTGCATTTTTTGCATTATTTGAATTTGTGCGCTGTACGCTTTTGCATTTATTCACGTCTGGTTTGAGTTTGCAGCTTCGTACATGTTCTTGGCTATGATGATGTGGGCAAGCAATAGAATTGTATTGATATGTACTTAGCGGGGAACAATAACGCTTAGAAGAATATTGTTTGTGCCATTGCCGATAAGCGATAAGATGTTAAGCGGACGGCCAGAAAATCGAGCGGCACGTTTGGAGACGAACAACGGACTGCTGGCTTGCGAGCCACTTCTTGGAACCGGCCACATTCTCGCTCTCCAACCAAGATAGCGTTCTACACGAGCGGCCACGATTGCTGCAGAGTGGACGGGAACTGTTAAGAGGCAGAAACGGAAAACGAACGGACTCAATGCGGCCATGTGTGCGGCTGCTGCAGTCTGCCATCCTCCGAAAGCAGCGAGCGTTGCCATGTCTAGTGCGCGGAAGCAGAGCCGCCTGGCGGGGAAGCGTCTATGACGGGCGAGCACTGAGGAGCGTGCCATGGCAGCGGTGGATGCAGTCTGCAAAGGCAGACATGCCCGAGGCGGCCGTGTCTGCGGACCTGTCTGCAGAGACTTTGACAGAGCCGACAGCAGAGACAACACCACGACGACAAACAGTGTCTCGGATCCCGGCAGAGCTGGAGCAGCGGATTTCGGCGATTCCGATGGAGCGGTTTCGCAACTTCTGCATTGTGGCGCACATTGATCACGGCAAGAGCACGCTGAGCGACCGGCTGCTGGAAGTGACAGGGACGATTTCAGCGGGAGGGGACAACAAACAGATCTTGGACAAGCTGGACGTGGAGCGCGAGCGGGGGATCACGGTGAAGGCACAGACATGCAGCATGGTGTACCGCTACAAGGGGCTGGACTACCTGCTGCACCTGGTAGACACACCAGGTCACGTGGACTTCCGGGCGGAGGTGACGCGGTCATACGCGAGCTGCGGCGGAGCAGTGCTACTGGTGGACGCATCACAGGGCGTGCAGGCGCAAACGGTAGCCAACTTTTACCACGCGTTTGCACAGGGGTTGGCGCTAGTGCCGGTGGTGAACAAGGTAGACCTTCCGACAGCAGACGTGGCGCGGGCGCTACAGCAGCTGCGGGACACGTTTGAGCTGGACGTGGACCCAGAGACAGGACGAGGAGCAGTGCTGGTAAGCGCCAAGACGGGGCGAAACGTGGAAGCAGTTCTGCGGGCAGTGGTGGAGCGGGTGCCACCGCCAGTGGGCGACGCAAAAGGGGTGCTGCGGATGCTGCTGGTGGACTCGTGGTACGACAGCTTCCGGGGGGTGGTGCTGCTGGTGCGGGTCTTCGACGGGACAGTACGAAGCGGCGACGTGTTGGCATCTCTGGCGACGGGACGGCGCTACACGGTGGGCGAGGTGGGCATCCAATTTCCCGATGGAGTAGCACAGCCGGAGCTGCGAGCCGGGCAGGTAGGCTATCTCTTTTTCAACCCAGGCATGAAGCAGATACAAGACGCCAAGATCGGCGACACGTTCACGACGGCACGAGCAAGCGATGAGGGCTTGGTGGCGCCGCTGCCGGGATTCGAGGAGCCGAAGCCGATGGTGTTTGTGGCAGCCTTTCCGACAGACCAAGGCGACCACGGGCGGCTGGCCGACAGCATCAGCCAGCTGGTGCTCAACGACCGGAGCATCACGCTGCAGAAGGACCACTCGGAGGCGCTGGGGGCAGGCTGGCGGCTGGGCTTTCTGGGGAGCTTGCACTGCTCGGTCTTCCAGGACCGGTTACGCCAGGAGCACGGGGCGAGCGTGATCATCACGGAGCCGGCAGTGCCGACGCGGGTGCGATGGCGTGACGGGCGCGAGCAGGTGCTGACGAGCGCGGCTGAGTTCCCCGACGCAGACGAGCCGCGAGCCCGTGGCGCCACGTTTGAGGAGCCATTTGTGACGGCGACGATCACGGTACCGGAGGCGTATCTCGGGCGGGTGATCACGCTGTGCGAGGCCAGTCGGGGCGAGCAGCTGGGCCTGGAGTTTATGGGCGGTCGCGGTGGCGCGACGGCAAACCAGCAGGTCATCCTGCGATATGCACTGCCGGCGATGGCGCTGGTGGACGATCTCTTTGGGCGACTCAAGGGCGCATCGCGCGGCTATGCCACGCTCGACTACGAGGACGCGGGCTGGCGGTCGAGCGACCTGGCCAAGCTGCAGCTGCTGGTCAACAAGAAGGCCGTCGATGCGGTCGCCCGGGTGCTGCACCGGTCACAGCTCGAGCGCGTTGGCCGGCGATGGGTGACGCGCTTCAAGGAACACGTGGACCGGCAGATGTTTGAGGTGGTCATTCAGGCGGCCGTCGGCCACCGGATCGTCGCGCGCGAGACCATCAAACCCTTCCGCAAGGACGTGCTGGCGAAGCTGCACGCGGCTGACGTGTCGCGACGGCGCAAACTGCTGGAGAAGCAAAAGGTCGGCCGGAAACGGCTGACGGCCGTCGGCAACGTGACGATTGAGCAGAGCGCATTCCAGAAGTTCCTGAGCAAGTGAGTAGGATGAGGAGAAGGAAATAGAGTGGGGGAGTGAGAAGCGAGCGTTGATTTACAGAGTACTCGACCATAGAGAGAAGAGTGGACGGAGCACTCCGTAGAGTTGATGGACATACAAAAACGATGCATTACAACGACCCAAGATGATGCAAAAAAGCACCAAAACGTTAAAAAAAAATAGAAAAAAACGACCACTACGGGACTCGAACCCGCAACCTCGGTCTGACCTCCCGACTTCATCAAGACGAAATAGGAGGACCGCGCGCTACCATTGCGCCAAGCGGCCTGGTAGGTGCGCTCGCATGACTGGCATAGCCAATAGCGAGGTGGCGAAGAAACAACCATTTCCTGGCTTTATAAAGGGTCTTTCGTCTCGACTGAATTTGTAATCAATTGGCCAACAAGCGACGGGAGATTTCTTTACCGCAACTACATACTCAAGAAACACCAGCAGTACTAAAACCAGATATCCGCCGCCAAAATCCTGTTCTGTCTCAGACGGCGTCTTGCCGGACCTCAATCTCGTGGCCCACCCACACCCTCTTGGCCTTGGCTGTGCCCTCTTCGACCAGGTCCATCTGCTGCAGCTCCTGTTCTTCGTCCTTCCCAACAGCCTTGTTCTTGTGTCGGCTGCCTGTGTGGATGCTCACCTGCGTGGCCAGTCCACCCGACACGAGGGCGGTCGAGTCGGATGCATGCGACCAAGAGCCCAGGAAGCGCTTCTTGTTGCTGGCAGCCGTGTCTGACGTCCGTGTGTACCCACTACCGCTATTTTCGCTTGCGCCGACCCGGCCGTAAATTCGTCGCGCAGCCTCGTCTGTCATGTGCTGGGCGATGAGGGTGCCGAGGGGCAAGACGATGACGACCGAGGTCAGCATCAGCGAGCCGGATTCGAAGTTGGTGAAGCTGCCAAACTCCATGGCGGCAAAGATAACTGATCCGTCAGCGGGAGAGACGCCGAGAGAGAGGCAAAAGGGACAAACGACTCACCCGGAATCAGCATCAACACGCCGTTCGTCATCACGAGCACCTCCATGGACGAGAGGTGCGAGATGGGCGGCAAGACGCTGCGACAGGTCCACATGTGCATGACCAGGCGGGTGATGAAGACGAGGCAGAACCAAAAGACGGTGGCTGTGCTGAAGGCGAGGTCGCACTGCACCAGCCAGACGTAGCGGTGCGCCCGCCCATGGTTGAGCGTGGCCCGCATGTACTGGACCACGCGGAAGATCCGGAAGGCGAGGGCGGGCACGACGACGATCCCGGATACGGCCACGAGCGTGGCCCGACGGCCGGCCGGCCACATGCGCACCAGTGCCCAGGCCTGCAGCATCAGGGCGGCTTCGATGAGCAGCAGCTGCGGCACCGCGAGAAAGGATGCGGCTGCCTGCACGTTGATGTCGCCGCGTGCCACCTGCGAGTGGTCGCCGCCGTAAAAAGAGTAGAACGAGACGTACGACGACGTGAAGTAGAGCGCCAGAAACAGACAGCGGACCGTGCTCACCAACAGGCTGGCCGCGTGCAGCACCGTCGACGCCCGTCCGAACCGCACCCGCGATGTCAGCGTCAGCAGCACCGCCAGCATCACTAGGCTCGCCCCCATCTGCACGCTGTAGTTGATCGCCGTCGACGTCAGCTGCCGCTGCACCCGGTCCATTGCCGGCAGCCAGAGCACCATCGTCTGGCCGCCGGGGCCGTGCAGCGTGATCGTCTGGTTGAACGGGTCCATGATCAGTCGTTGGATGGGTATAAAGTAGCAATAGCAGAAAACGAGATGGAAACGGTTGGGTATTCGTTTGTGTTGTCAAGACGGTCGCTTTGGAGATGTACAGCGTCTGATGCAGAGTGGGAACATCTGGTATTTAAACAGGTCGACCATATGGTGCTGGCATCTCTCATCTCCCGCCAGAGAAGACTGCCATCAGAATGTCATGACACAGGAGCAGGTCTGGCCGGCGGCTGTGAGAACGTGGAAATGACACAGATACGACGACCAATGGCACAACAATACCAAGACCAACGTCGGGCTGCAGGACGAGAGGAGCCCGCGTAGCCGCCTCCTGGCAAGGGGTGATTATCCAGGCGCTGCAAAAGTGACAGATTCGACCACTGTCTATCGTGCGGAACTGGTGGCTTGGGATTCTTACCATTGTCCCTCCCAGTCTTAGTATTGTTCACTTTGGTGCTTATGGCGTCGGCGCCAGCAGCCCGCTCAGAGCGTCAACACGGCTTGACGTCCGCATGGCCAATCCCGGTCATCCCTCCCAATTGGGAAACATTCGTCTGCTGCTAATCCTGAAGAATTTGCTATTGGCACTCATTCAGTCTTGGCCTTGTCATGCACTCCGTTTTGTCTGCTGTCGAGCTTGGTGCTGAAAGCCTGAGCTGTACGTGGTTACTGCTCGTGCATGCTCAAAATATGAATTCTCACACATGTTGTAGGTCGCAGCAGAGAACCATCAGTTTTTTCTGAAATTGCCGTGACTGATCACTCTGTCTTTGATTGAGGAGAGGCCCGTCCGACTTCGTAAAGGAAGCTCATGGACCACATCACGTGACTCAAACACCCGAATGGAAGCTCGTAGGTTGAATCACGTGGCCATAGCACGTCTCTGGAGCTCAGCTGTCGGAACAACGTTTTCGCGCCTCCATGTGGCGATGGGCGATCTGTTTCCAGCTTAGCGTCCCGGCCGTTCTGTTTGTAAGGTTTGAGAAAAAACGAAAGGGACAGACGAAGGTTGCAACGAGACGTCCCGTCTGCATCACCGCATCGTCACCTTCGCCTCTCCTCCTCCGCATCTCCCGTTTTCTGGACTGTGCAGCGCGTCGCTTTTCCGGCTCGCTTCATCGACCACGCTCTCCATCCCCGCTCTCCTTGATGCGCTGAGCCCCGACGGCCGGAGAGAGCAGAAACGCGTCTCGCGCTCTTCTCCTTGATTTCTAATCCGCTTCTGTCGGCACCGCCACCTGTCATCTACCTCTTCCGCTGCCATCTATCCGACATCATGGCCGACTACGACGATGGCTACGAGTACGATGACGCCATGGACGGCGAGGGCGACCTCGATGAGGGCATCACGCCCGAGGACAGCTGGAAGATCATCTCGGCGTACTTTGACAAGAAGAGCTTGGTGTCGCAGCAGATTGACTCGTTCAACGAGTTCACGACGACGACGGTGCAGTCGCTAATCGACGAGCACTCCCTCCTGACGCTCGACCAGAGCAACCCGCCAATTGCGTCAGACCGACCGGTCAAGCTGCGACGGTACGAGATCAAGTTTGGCAACATCATGGTGTCCAAGCCGCAATTCGCCGAGGGCGACGGCCGGGTTTCGACGCTGACACCGTACGAGTGCCGGGACCGCAACCTGACGTACTCGTGCCCTATTTATGCACGCATCACCAAGAAGGTGTCCCTGGCGGTCGACGAGCCGATCCCGGACGACGAGCTGGACGAGGAGCAGATCGAGGAGATGCAGCGCACGGGCGAGCAGCCAACGCGCATCGTCTGGGAAGAGGAGCCGTCTGACCTGCCGGACTACGAGAAGGACAAGGCTGACGAGGACATGAAGGACATGGTGTTCATGGGCCGGCTGCCCATCATGGTCAAGTCCAAGATCTGCCACCTGGCCTACGAGGACGAGGATGGACTGTTCCTGCTCAATGAGTGCCCGTACGATCAGGGCGGCTACTTCATTATCAACGGGTCGGAGAAGGTGCTGATCGCACAGGAGCGGTCGGCCGCAAACATTGTGCAGGTGTTTAAGAAGGCGCAGCCGAGCAAGTTCTCGTACACGGCGGAGATCCGCAGCGCGCTGGAAAAGGGCTCGCGGCTGATCTCGTCGCTGAGCATCATGCTGGTGGCCAAGGGCGACACGGGCCGCGGCAGCTTCGGGCAGACGGTGCACACGACGCTGCCGTACATCAAGTCGGAGCTGCCGATCGCGGTGGTGTTCCGGGCACTGGGCGTGGTCTCGGACGAGGACATCCTGAACCATATCTGCTACGACCGCAATGACAGCCAGATGCTGGAGATGCTGCGGCCGTGTATCGAGGAGGCCTTCTGCATCCAGGACCGCGAGGTGGCGCTGGACTTTATCGGCAAGCGCGGGCAGAACTCGCACGGAATCAGCCGCAAGGATCGGGTGCGGGCAGCGCGTGATATTCTGCAGAAGGAGATGCTGCCGCACATTTCGCAGAGCGAGGGTTGCGAGACGCGCAAGGCCTTCTTCCTCGGCTACATGGTGCACAAGCTGCTGCAGTGCGCGCTCGGCCGGCGCGACGTGGACGACCGCGACCACTTTGGCAAGAAGCGACTCGACCTGGCGGGCTCGCTGCTGGCGAAGCTGTTCCGTGGCATCATCCGCAAGATGTACCAGGAGCTGATGAACCACCTGAAGCGCTGCGTGGACACGGGCAAGCACTTTGACTTGCGGGTGGGCATCCGGCACCAGACGCTGACGAACGGGCTCAAGTACTCGCTGGCGACGGGCAACTGGGGCGACCAGAAGAAGGCGATGAGCTCGACGGCCGGCGTGTCGCAGGTGCTGAACCGCTACACGTTCTCGTCGACGCTGTCGCATCTGCGGCGCACCAACACGCCGATCGGGCGCGACGGCAAGCTGGCGAAGCCACGGCAGCTGCACAACACGCACTGGGGGCTGGTGTGTCCGGCCGAGACGCCCGAGGGCCAGGCGTGTGGGCTGGTCAAGAACCTGTCGTTGATGTGCTACGTCAGCGTGGGCACGCCGGCCGAGCCGATTGTGGAGTTTATGATTGCACGGAACATGGAGGTGCTGGAGGAGTACGAGCCGCTGCGGTATCCGAACGCGACCAAGATCTTTGTCAACGGCAGCTGGGTGGGCGTGCACCAGGACCCGAAGCACCTGGTCAGTCTGGTGCAAGGGCTGCGACGCAAGGGCGTGATCCAGTCGGAGGTGTCGCTGGTGCGCGACATTCGCGACCGCGAGTTCAAGATCTTTTCGGATGCTGGACGGGTGATGCGGCCGCTCTTTGCCATTGAGCAGGAAGACAACGCGGACTCGGGCGTGGAGAAGGGCATGTTGGTGCTGACCAAGGAGCATGTGCAGCGGCTGGACGCGGACGAGGGCCTCAGCAAGGACGACCCCAAGTACTTTGGGTGGGACGGAATCTGCGACGCGGGCGCGATCGAGTACCTGGACGCCGAGGAGGAGGAGACAGCGATGATCTGCATGACGCCAGAAGACCTGGACAACTACCGGATGCAAAAGGCCGGATACGTGCTGCCGGACGAGACGAACGACGAGGACATCAACAAGCGGGTCAAGACGAAGATGAACCCGACGACGCACATGTATACGCACTGCGAGATCCATCCGAGCATGCTGCTGGGCATCTGCGCGAGCATCATCCCGTTCCCGGACCACAACCAGTCGCCGCGAAACACGTACCAGTCGGCGATGGGCAAGCAGGCCATGGGCTTCTTCCTGACCAACTACCCGCGGCGCATGGACACGATGGCCAACGTGCTGTACTACCCGCAGAAGCCGCTGGCGACGACGCGGTCGATGGAGTACCTCAAGTTCCGCGAGCTGCCGGCGGGCCAGAACGCGATCGTGGCCATCCTCTGCTACTCGGGCTACAACCAGGAGGATTCGGTGATTATGAACCAGAGCAGCATCGACCGGGGGCTGTTCCGCAGCCTGTTCTTCCGGGCGTACACCGACTCGGAGAAGCGGGTGGGCATCAACTTTGTGGAGACGTTTGAGAAGCCGTTCCGAAGCGACACGCTGCGGCTGAAGCACGGGACGTACGACAAGCTGGACGACGACGGGATCGTGGCCCCGGGCGTGCGAGTGTCGGGCGAGGACATTATCATCGGCAAGACGTCGCCGATCAACCCGGACCATCAGGAGATGGGACAGCGGACGCAGGCGCACGTGAAGCGGGACGCATCGACACCACTGCGCAGTACCGAGAGCGGCATCATCGACCAGGTGGTGGTGACGACGAACCAGGACAACCTGCGGTATGTCAAGGTGCGGGTGCGCACGACGAAGATTCCGCAGATCGGCGACAAGTTTGCGTCGCGTCACGGACAAAAGGGCACGATCGGCGTGACGTACCGATCGGAGGACATGCCGTTCACGACCGAGGGCATCCTGCCGGACATTATCATCAACCCGCACGCCATCCCGTCGCGGATGACGATTGCGCATCTGATCGAGTGTCTGCTGAGCAAGGTGGCGACGCTCAAGGGCATGGAGGGTGACGCGACGCCGTTTACCGATGTCACGGTCGACTCGGTGTCGGGGCTGCTGCGCGAGCACGGCTACCAGTCGCGTGGCTTCGAGATCATGTACCATGGTCACACCGGCCGCAAGCTGCGGGCGCAGGTCTTCTTTGGGCCGACATACTACCAGCGGCTGCGCCACATGGTCGACGACAAGATCCACGCGCGTGCCCGTGGGCCGGTGCAGATCATGACGCGACAGCCGGTCGAAGGTCGGGCGCGCGATGGTGGTCTGCGCTTCGGCGAGATGGAGCGTGATTGCATGATTGCACACGGCGCGGCGGCCTTTTTGAAGGAGCGCCTGTTTGAGGTCTCGGATGCGTACCGGGTGCACATTTGCGAGATCTGTGGGCTGATGACGCCGATAGCGTGAGTCTTTTTGTTTTGTTGAGCGTTTGTTATGTGTGTTTGATTTGTGTTTGATTTGGTTTGTGGTTTGTGGTTTGTGGTTTGTGGTTTGTGGTTTGTGGTTTGTGTGTTGTGTAATTTGTGTTGGTTATGTCTTCTTATGCTGTCCTTCACTCTATTTCTGCTTCTTTCATGGACCGCCTACTAACCCCCCTAGAAACCTCACTAAACAATCATTCGAATGCCGACCATGCAAAAACAAGACGAGAATCGCCCAGGTTCAGATCCCCTACGCGGCCAAGCTGCTGTTCCAAGAGCTGGCCGCCATGAACATTGCAGCCCGCATGTTCACCGACCGCTCCGGTGTTTCGATCCGCTGAGGACGATGGGCGAGAAATCTTACGAGGATCGGGGAATGGATGCATGACCGACGGCGTTGTTCTTTTATGGCCATCAAGAGGGCGAGGAAAAATCCAACGAGATTCTCTGCCTGCTGACGGGAGAAGAGACTGTGTATAGTACGTGATTGGTTGCCTTTTTTGCCCGACTCTTCCTCCGGAAGCGTAATACATAGAATGCCCATTTGCTTATGCATTGTATTGGTGGTATCCAAACGAAGTCGTGGTGATCATGCAACACTATCGTACATTTTTTTTTTTCTTCTTTTTCCTTTCCCTCTTCCTCATCCTCGCCAGAGCCCTCTGTTCTTCTTGATCTCTGCCGGACTCGCCGAAGCCGTCGTCGTGCCCGCACCAGTCACTTCAGCCTGGCTCATCTCGGCCGTCACGTCGCGCACTGTCTGTTCTTTGCGGTATTCTTCTTCGAGGACGCGTTGCAGGTCAAAGTCCAGCTGGCGCTCCCGTTTGACGCGCTGCTGCTCCATGTCACGGACAACGCCCTGGTGCATTGCCTGGAGGCGTTAGCATGTGTCTCGTCTTTTCGTCTCTGACCTCTCTTCCATCTCTCCGCTCTTGTCTCTTCTCTCCCCTCCACTCACCCTCTTCTCGGCATCCTGCTGGAAATGCACAAACACCACGGTGACCACGGCAAATGCCGACGTCCCCAGCAGCGTCAGCTTGGACGCGCGCGACATGGTCTTTTTCGGCGGCAGACGGAAGCAATGGATCGGCAGACGAAGATCGCAGGCTGTGCTGAAGTGAGGAGAGGCGCGCAAGAGCTCTACATCGTACGCCATATATGCTGCACCTCAACCGCCCCACCAGCTTTTTCTGCCGTTTCCCACCGCCCGCTGCCTTGGCCTGCGCAATTAATCGGTATCCTGGCCTTCGCTATAGCTTCCCTTGCCGTTCTTCGTTCTCCGTTTTCCGTTCTCCGTTCTCCGTTCTGCGTCCTCCGTCCTCTCTGCCTGCATCACGCCGCATCTCGCCAAGCCGACTGCGCTCCGACGACGAAGCACGAAAGCCAATCCGGGCCGGCTACAGCACCCAGGCCGACGCACGACCGCAATCGACAGGCCAGGCCTCTTCGAACAAGCTCTCGTCGCTCCCATTGACGCGCCCATTTTCCCCCGAAACCCATCACAATGGTTCGTCCGTCCCGGTCTGGTCGGCTTGGCCGTCGCAGAGACAGCTCTGCGTCTTCCAGCCACGGTGCATTGGCCCGCGATGGACGTCAGAAACGGCAGTTGTGGCTAACAGGCGTCTGCAGTCGGCCCAGAACTCGACCGGCATCCAGACCCTGCTCGATGTATGATGCGTCCCCGAGTGTCCCCATTGGCCCGTCTCGACAACACCCACACAGCCTGAACTGACCGTCTTAACCCCCATCTCTGTGCAGGCTGAGCAGAAAGCCGCCCAGATCGTGCAGAAAGGTGAGCGTCCCCAAGGGCGGATTGTCCTGCAGTGGTCGAGCAGAAGCTAACCCAGACAACTGTGATGCAGCACGGGAATGTACGTTCTCTACCAATGCGGCCTTGCCTGTTCACTACACACACACACACACCATGCTGACCAACAGTCCGCACCAAGCGCGTGAGAGAGGCCCGTGACGAGGCCCGCAAGGAGATCGAGGCCTACAAGGCGTCCAAGGAGGCTGAGTTCAAGGAGTTTGAAGCTTCCGTAAGCACCCCAAACCGTCTTTCTGGCCGTGTCCGGCTCGCTGTCCCTGCCTCTGCTAACAGCCCCGAAGCACACCGAGGGCAACAAGGCGGCCGAGGAGGAGGCCAACCGCGCGGCTGACGCCAAGATCACGGAGATCCAGGAGGCTGGCAAGCTCAGCCGGGACGATGTGATCAAGAATCTGCTGGCGGGCGTGCTGGAGGCCAAGGCCGTGCCGCCGTCCAAAGCATGAGCAGGCCTGGTCGTGTCTGTCGTCTTTCCGCTGTTGTGTTTTCCAACTGTCTTTCCATTGTGTCTTCTCGCCCAAATTACAGACTTACAGGCAGTCAGTCTCAAGTGTCTGCTGTCTGCCAGAATAAACAAGGCTACCTTCTCCCCCAACTACCCCTCCAAAAAGCCCATCAGCGTGGTCAGCATCTCCTGTGTGTCCCGGCCGTCGGCCACGTCGGGATCGATGCCGTCACGCCTCTCCTGCAACGACAGCCGCAGCGTGGCCAGAGTCTCGTCGCGGTCGGCCAGCAGTACACAAATCTTGCGTTGTGCCCCGTCGTCCTCGGCCACCAGCCAGGCCAGGATCACGTCTATCGTCTGGCGCGTGAACAGACCGGCGTCCAGTCTCTGCGCCAGCCTCTCGGCCTCATCTCCATTGCCATCCCCAAATCGCTGCTCGGCTGCGGTCACGCGGTCGCTGTACTCTTGTCGCAGGCTCAACAGTCGCTCGACCTTGGCGTAGTCCTTCTCGACAAACTTGGCTAGCAGCCGGATTCGCTCAGCTGACTCCGCCGCCAGCAGCCGCAGCATCGACGCAAAGATGTTGACCAGGTGCTCAGCCGTAAGGCCCCCGTGCAGCGTCTGCTCTGCCAAGGCCTTCTTCCTGTTCTTTCCGTGCTTCTTGCTGTGGTGTCCTTCTCCGCGCATGAAGAGGGTGAAGATGGCCTTAAGCCCGCCCGCGTCGATGATACGTCGGCAAACATCGGCTGCTGCCTCGGCCGTCGCCCCGTCTCCATCGCCAACACCAGCAGCGTGGTCCAGCAGCCGTAGTGCCGGCGTCAGGCTCTTCTTGTGGCCCGCCGCAAATAGCAGCAGACACAGCTCGACGCCCTCGGCATCGACAAACTTCTGCTTGCCGCCAGCATCGTCGACCAGACAGGTCAATGCCTCGAATAAATTCTCCATGTACTCCTCCTCGTCGCTGCCCTTTTCCGGGTCGCGTCGTCGGTATGCTGCTACCAGCTGCAGCAGCGTGTCCACTGCGTCCTGTGCCACCAGCCGCTGTCGGTTCTCTGGTTCTGCTTGTGCCAGGATTGCCAGTACCTCGGCTGCGTACTGCCTGTTTTGCGTCACTGCCGGCACTCCCGCCTTCGAAGATACCCGCTGCACCCGCTTCAGCAGCCAGCGCACGAGGCCTTCGTGGGCGCCCAAGGCAGCGGCTGCGCGTGTTCTTTTGCTCTTCGTAGCTGTCTCGCCATCCTTTTCCACTTCTCCTACCTCTCCTTCTTCTCCCTCCTCGTCCTCGTCCTCGTCCTCCTCGCCAAGACCGCCTCGCGTTGAAGACAGATTCTCGACGATGCCCATCGCGTAGTAGACGCCCGTGCGGTCAGCCTCGTCGGCGTCTTCGCCGAGTCGGTCGAGGTTGGACACCAGCAGGCCAATGAGGTCGGCGTCCAGCAGGTCAGCCACGAGTGCATTCCACTGCTCGTCTGTCGCGTCGACGTCCTCGTCCGTCAGCTCGCCGATGATCTCAATGGCCGAGATGGCAATGTCGGTGTTCTCGTGAGCTAGCAGACCGACGAGGCTAGCCACACTGCCGAGCCGCACAAACTCGGGATACAGCTCCGGGTGCTCGCCCAGGATCGACAGCGCCTTGATCTCCACGTCCAGCTCGGCCTCGCTGGCGATGAACTTGGCCGGCTCAGCCTCGTACCGCGCCCTCAGCTCAGCGTTTCGGTTGATGCGCCGCTCAAAGCTGAGAACCGTTCGCCGCAGCCACGCCGCGTCATATGTCTCTGGTGGCGGCGGCTGTTCGGCCACCTCCTTTCCCCCAGAGCCTCCACCGGCATCTTGGCCCTCGACGTAGTCCATGATGGTGGCCTCGGTCCGGCTCATGCCACTGCCAAAGAACCGGCCCTCGTCGTCGTCGCCTGGCTCATCATCGCCCTCTGGTGGTGCTGCCGGGCCGTAGTCTCCATCGTCGCCGTCAGCTGGTGGTCGTGCTGGTCCGGCCTCGTCTTGGTCGTTTTCGTCGATCTGCACGTGGCGCTCGTTGCCGTTGCGGTTGTGGCTGCCGTTTCCAGAGAGCCTCACGGCCTTGTATATTTCATCTGTGCTCGCAAAGAAGAAGGAATGGTCAGCTTGTGGCGACCAAGACCGAGAAGAGACAGCGCAACTGACTTGGGTCGCGGAGAGGCTCCAATTTGCGCTTGCTGGGGATGCCGGATTTCTGGGGCCAGAAGCTGTGTCAGCTGCCTGCGTGGCATGGCCAAGACGTCGACAAGAAATGAATTGGTCGGCAATCTCACCTTGAAGAGCTCGTCAATGCTCGTCATGGTGTCTGGCAGATGAGGCCGCAAGCAGATTTGGCTGGAGAAAGATGGACGGAGAGAAAGGGTAAGAAGCTGCTCATGTCCAAAGTTGGCGTCGGCACGTGGTAGCGCGTTATCACTCGTAATAGTGGGCAGTCCAGCCAACTGTCGGACCTGCAGCGACGACCGTGCGGCTGAATCACTCTCGCTCTTGCCGTTCGCAAGCTACACGTCAAGACTGCCTCTTTCGGAAACAGAAGGCAGTCACGATTCCGTGGATGATCTAGGTCAAAGCGGAAGGTTTTCCTGTTTTCTTTTTTTTCCTTTTCCTCTGTTTTCCCTTCTTGACCCCTGATCTGTCCACGTCTGCTCGCTCTACTCCAGCCAGTCTCCATCGGTAACGCCAATGCCGCCGACGGTGATCCTCGTCCGCCATGCAGAGGCGCTGCACAACTTATCGGATACGTCTTTTCCTCCATCTTGCGCGTGACGACGCCATGCTCTCTTCCAGCTAACTAGTCTTCTTTCCTGCACACGACTGGGCTTTGCGCGACCCCGGCCTGACCGAACGGGGCTTCCAGCAGAGCCGCCAGCTGGGCGCAGCGCTGCAGCAGGCGCTGCCGGGCCGCTTTGACGTGCAGCTGGTGCTGGTCAGTCCGATGCGCCGAACGCTGCAGACGGCTGTCGAGGCGCTCGACTGGCTCGTCGGCCCATCAGCTGCGGCAGCCGTGCCCATCCGGGCGCATGCCGGCTGGCAGGAAACCACGGAGCACGCGTGTGACATCGGCTCGGACACGGCAGTGCTGGCGCTCGACTTTCCCGGTGTGGACTTTGCCGATGTCGATCCTGTCTTCCCCGACAAGACTTCGCCCCAGGCAAAGGCCTATGCATACTCACGACAGGCCCTGGTGACGCGGGCACAGACGGTGCTCGAAGAGCTGCACGGTCGGCCTGAGGACGTCGTGCTCGTGGTGTCGCACTCGGCCTTTCTCAGCCGGGCCGTGGCCGGCGCCATGTTTGGAAATGCGGACTACCGGATATTCTCGTTTGAGGACAGCGAGACGTCGGCCGACACGACGCCACGGCTGTGTCCACCACCGATGGCCGTGCCCGGATTGCCGCCTCTGCGATATCGACTGCGCGAGTGGGACGAGACACGGCAGAGCCACGGTGGCATGGGATGGAGCTACGACACGGTGCGGGCGATTGGTGAGGGGCTGCCTGATCGAGGATGACGTCTGGTGGACTATGGACTACTATGGAGCGACAGATACAAGAATGAAGCCTTTCCTCCTGGCACAGGCAGGCTGCTGCTACTGCTACTGCTACTGTTGGTCCACAAACTGCTCCGTGTGCGACTTGTACAGCACAGACGAGTCGAGCAGCTCGCCGTTGGACGAGCGGAAGAAGTCGACCTTGAGGTTGTAGGCGTCGACAAAGGAGACGGTGGCATAGCTGAAACCGTCGGCGTAGGCGAAGACGTTGGCAGTGGCATTATCGCCAACGGAACTGAGGCCCTCGACATTGCCGGCGCCACCGGCGATAATGTAGGCCGGGGCCTTGGGGTCGTTGAGGCCGTTAGCATCGGCGATGCTGTTGTTGATGGGCAGAAAGCGCTGGGAGTTGTGGACGTGGCCGAAGATGCCGAGATCGACGCCGTAGCGGTAGAAGAGCGGCTCAAAAGCAGTCTGGCAGGCCGTGCAGATGTTGTCGGAGCCGCCGGTAGAGTACCACGGCCGATGGCCACCGACGATGACCCAGGGCGTAACGGAGCGGTCGACGCTGGCGAGATCGGCCTCAAGGAAGGCGAGCTGCTGGCCGTCAGCACCAAACGGGCCAGTATTGAGGTTAGCATTGCCGTCGGGGCCGTCGGGCGCGTTGGCAAAATCGGTCTCGGTGTCGATCATGATCACGTGCACCATACCGTATTCAAACGAGTACCAAAAGGGCGGCCGAGCGAGCTGCTGGGCTTTGTTGGCCAGCACGCGGGCCGTCGCATTGGTCGAGGTGGACGCAAAGGCCGTGGGCATCGAGCGGCCGAAGCGATTGTTGAAGTCGGTAAAGTTCTTCTGGCCGGCCGGACAGAGGGCGGCCGTGTACGGCAGCTCCTCGCAGTCTGCTTCATGGTTGCCCGGCGAGGCCTGATATGGCTTGCGAGCAGCCACGGGGGCCAACTGGCCGTAGAACTCCTCGAGGATGGCCTCGTAGGCAGCCTCGCCCACCAGCAGGTTCTCGACGTTGTAGAACCAGTCGTCGGCGTAGGCAAAGTCGCCCGGGTGCAGGACAAACTCGTAGTCGTCGGCCGTGGCCGAGAGCCGGCCGATGGTCGTGTGGTTGAGCGACGGGTCGACCAGCGGGATCAGGTCGCGCTTTGTGTGGTCCATCGCGATCGTGAAGCCGTCCTTGCCATAGACGCCCAGGTCGATCACCACGCTCATCGTAAAGGGCGTTGTGTCGCCGGCCTGCCGCGGACTCATGAACTGCTCGACCGTTGAGTTGGTCGACACAATCTTGTAGTAGTATGTCGTCGCGGTCTTAAGGTTCGGCAACGATACCGCGTGCGAGTACGTCCGCGACGTCGCATATGTCGTCGACGTGTTCGAGCACGCCTCCAGCGTCAGCGCATCTGCTGCCAGTCCGTACTGCACACACGCCTGCGACAGCGTCTCGTACGTGTTCCAGCCCACCGATATGGCTGCTTAGTCAGCATCAACATCTCTTTCTTTCCTCTCCTCGCACTCATCCCGTCATCACGTACAGCTTGCCCCGTTCACCGCAATCCGCTGCTGCACCGGCGTCGTCAGGTCGGCTGGCTTAGCCGGATAGTTGACCGCATGTGCGAGCGCTGCCAGCACTGGCACGCCCTTGGCAATCGCTGCAAGACGGGCCATGGTGATTCTGTCTATCGTCTGTCGGCCGTCTTCGTCTTGGGCATCCAGCTCCTCGTCCTCGTGAGAGCGAGACTCTCCCTTATACTATCGCGCCATCGTGCTCTGCCCCCATCTCTCCCAGTAAGATACACCATCTTGTCCACAGACGACCCCTGTCGTGCTCATTTCTGGATGCTTGTCCGGCACTGCTTGATATGCAAAGGGTGGGGCGCCAGGATATGGAAGAGGAAAAATGACGAGCACGGTTGCATCGTAATCGGTTGCATGTGTGTTGACGATTGGACAAAACGGCTCAACACCAGCACTAAAACGGACGGAAACAAATCATGTTCAGCATCGCTAGCAGACGGCAGTGTATTAATGATCACCCTGGCCAATGACGACGCTTGCAATGTAAAAACAGCAATTTCGGCCGGTCCCCGTCGATCAGAGGCTTCCGAGGCAGATATGGTCGCTCTCTCGCTCGGCCGGCTTGTCTCTGCAAATCTGGGATCCACGTGGGAGATTGGCAGGGCTCCAGCACAGCGAGGTGTGCTGCCCTTTTAGGAAGTTGTCATAGATCCGTGTGTGGGGGCTGACCATATGCAAGATATGTACTCGTACGCCGTTGAGAGAGTAAAGTCGTAATTTGCCTTGTGAAGCCGCTTGCGGGAGAGCCGGGACGATCGCTTCCCTTGCAGCTCCGTCCTTCTCGAGGCCCTCGTACGAAATCGCTGCGAATGTCGGTCGTCGGTGCACAAAGCGTGTGAGATGAAGTGACGCCATCGTTCAGCTTCGTCATGTTGACTATGGCGTCCACCCAGACGACCGGCCCAGGTGTTACCATACGACCTGCCAGAACGAGTCATGACAAGCCACAATGACGTCCTCGTTCTGTCCAACTGAGCACGGCATGAATTCCGCCGTTGTTGTGTATCACGGTCGAAAGCGGTGACTGCGTTTGCGGCTAGCGGGGCCGTTGTTAAGCTGCGTCGATTGATTGGCAGCTCTGATTGGTCGAAGCTTCACTACTATCAACCACAAGCTTCCCATCGCGGCCCAACATCACGATCCACACGAGGCTTTCTCTTTCTTTCTTCCTCTCGCTCTTTCGCTCAAACTCTCTCGTGGCCATGACCTCCCCGACGTCCGGCTTCCAGGTCTCGCTGACGGCCGACCCTCTCGTCAAGGCCGTCACTGCAGCCGTGCGGCTGCACATGTCCCGCTATGACGGCTCCCACGACTTTTCCCACATCCGTCGCGTCGTCGGCACGGCTGCCTATCTGGCCGAACATGAGCAGCAGCAGGCCGGTCCTTCCGTCTTGAACCTCCGCCTCATTACGCTGTGCGCCCTCCTGCACGACGTCGGCGACCACAAGTACCTCGACATAGACAAAACTGCGAGCAGCAGCGGCGATGCCGACAATGCCGACGATGCCCTCCATGCCTTGTTTCCCGATCCGGGTGCCCGCGCCACCGCCGTCGTGCTGCGTCGCTGCGGTGCCCCCGAAGAGCTCGTCCGCCTTGTGCCCCTGCTCTGTCAGCACGTCAGCTGGTCCTTTGAGACTAAGACGGCCGCCTCGATCGCCGCCACCGCCGATCTGATTGCTCGCTATCCTGAGCTGGCCATCGTGCAAGACGCCGACCGGCTCGACTCTATCGGCGCCATCGGCATCGGTCGCGTCTTCGCCTACGGCGCCGCCCGCGGCGGTCGCACCCTTCAGACCAGCGTCGACCACTTTGACGACAAGCTGCTGCACGTCGGGTCCCGCATGAAGACTGCTACCGGCCGTCGCCTCGCCCGCGATCGCACCGACCGCCTGCACGTCTTCCTCCAGTGGTACCGCGACGAGGATGCCGTGGCCGTGGCTGATCCATTGGAGCCGGTCCCCGTGCTGAAAGACTAGTTGCCATGCTGAGATAGATGGACGCAGATACGTCTGTCGACTTATGTTTTGGAAGGCATGCCGGTCGTGTGAGGCAGGTAAGATAAAATAACACTGAATCTCCTAACTTAGTCTTCTCGGCTTCGTCGTACCAGCCATATAACGTTTGGTCTAGCTTTCTTTAGAGGACAGAATATGCTAGGCCTGGTCGTATATATGCAAGTTGTACTCCATATGATGAAATATTGCCAGTCTCATAGGTCACGTGTTTTCTTCACGTTGTGAAAGTTGTGCTGCCTAGCCACGGGAAAAGAAAAACAATTGGGGTAAGGCATCGTTGTGCAATACTCGATTCGAGATTAGACCCCTCAGTCAAGTCTACTGTGTACATTACCGAAACTTGTGCAAAGGCTTGTTGTCTGACAATGTGCTCTATTGTCATCGTGATAGTGCGCACTCTCTTTGCATCATCTAACTAACATACCCCTGGTGCCGTGATACGACTTTCCAAGACTGTTCGCCCCCATTAGGATTAAATATAAAAGACCAGTGATCGCACGGATAAAACCATATGCTAACGGAACAAGCCGTGCATAACGTACAATGTCTCATAATCATGATGTCCTCAATCATGCCTAGACGAAACATGCATATGACAGTGTCCCTCAAAACGCCAGAATGAGTCCAGATAGGCCGGTCTCAGAATCATACAAGTCCCAGGTATAACGAAAGCAAAGAGGCGTTAGCATTCCCAGTCTTACATGAAGTAAGCAGCGAGGAAGCCGACAGCCGCGAGCATGCCGCCTGCCTTGTTGATGGAAGCACCGGAAACGGGCACAACGCTGGCGCCGGCCGAGGAAGTCGGACCCACGGGGGTCTTGCTGCTTGCGCCAACTGTGGCAGTTCCGGGGGCAGAGCCCGAGCCCGAGCCGGTGCCCACAATGGTGACATTGCTGCTTTGGGTGGCACCGCCAGTGGCGAGAGCAGGGACCGCAGACGAGCAGCTGGTTCGGGTCGTAATGACGCTCCAGGCAGAAGAGCTCTCGGTGACAGATGTTGGCTCGGCCGAAGAGGCCACATCTGTGGCAGAGGCTGTGTAGGTCGGCGTGCAATCACTTGCTGGCAAAGTAAAGGTGCCGTCATAGTTGCCAGAGCCGCCGTAGACAACGCAGTTCTTCTCACAAGCCGCTTCACCGCTGGAATTGTTCGCCTGCCAGCACAGCGACGGAGTATTACCAACAGGAGGTTCACCGTCAAGGTTCTGTCAATTGTATTAGTATGCGTTCTGGACGAAAAAGGCCAAGGACAATCAAAGGAGAGATTCTCACATCACTGCAGCGGCCGGGCTGACCAACACCACTTGCGTCGCAACGGATGATGATATCGGTCTTCAGCGAGTCACCAGCACAGTATGCAACATCGGGCTTAGCGCATGTAAATGCACCGGTGCTGCTGTTATATGTGACCTGGGCGCTGGCAAAAGCAGCTGCGGATGCGACGAGGGTGAAAGTAGCAGTCTTCATTTTGATTATGTGGAAATTTCTTCTGACGGGAGAGCTGTAGTTGGATGAGGAGAAAAAAGAAAGCTATAGTTTGGAGGCTGTGAAGATGTGATGTTGTTGTGAATCAGAAAGGAAGAAATTGAGTAAATGGTTGCTACTATTTATCTGTGAGAATTCGGTAACGGAAAGAACAAACGAGGCAGGTGAAGGAATGGACCTTTTAATATTAGTCCGGGGGCAAGAGCCGATCATCTTGACTGAGCCTTTTGTTGTGCAAGAAATGCAAATACGAGACGAGAATGTTTCAGGAGACTAGGAAAGAGCTACCACGTAAGATACAATTGTACAGGTGAGTTTTATACGAGAGCTGGCCGCGAACAGCTGAGGCGTCTTCCAATACGAAGGAAAACGCAAGGGGCGCTTGCATATCAGCACTAAACTTGTTTGTGGACAGGGGGCCTGGACGGATATTTTAAGCTAAAACCCTAAATTCATGTCTTGCTAGTACGGAGTACGACGTACGGAGGTACGCGTACGAGCGGACATGTGAATAAGAGTAGCGAGATATCAGCTCTCGCAAGAACCTGCAAAAACAGAGGGATATTAGTGGACAGAGGAAAGAGGCCGACTACGCCGAAGATGCCAGGAACAGGAAAAGATGTGGGGATCAGCTGGGACAAGAAGGACGATCGCTACTTCCCGTTTCCTCTTCGTCGATGAACTGAAGTCAAGTCTGCAGTTTCAGCTGTTCCACTGCGCGAGATGCCGCCATACTGGTATGAGCAGCTACATACAACTGCAAGTTCTTACGGAGTACTCTGCGCTGTCTCCACACACTCTCTCCACCAGTCTAGCCACCTTCTTTCTGGTGGAGGGCCGGCGACCGAATCAGAGCCATCCTCTGATATTAGTACAGTATTCGTGGTTCCTGTCCGGAAATACGTGAGACAGTGACCTTGACAGCCATGGAGTCCCGGTGGGTATTGAGGTACTGAGGTACTCCATACGATGTATGGAGTATTGACAGACGGTCTCGGGGAGCGTACGGAGTATAAAAACCCTGACTGGGCCATTCGGTGAATAAGGCCCACGGGGTAGGTTCAAATGCAAGGCACAAAACGTTAACTGGCATGCACTTTCCCGGAACTAGAACTTAGGCTCTCCTCGTATCTTGCATTCCTTGGACATGCTAGAGCACATTGTATCAGGAGCGATTCGCGATTGGTTCCGATCGTCGTACAGATATATCGGGCGGGATCAAATACGGGAAGAATTGAAACAAACTGTACTTTGTACGAGTACTTTTGCAATGATGGACACTTTGAAGTGGCGTTTGTACGGAGTACGGATGCATCGTCTGTTTTCAACACGTTGTTGAGGACGAGAAAGATCAGTGCCAGCTTCTTGCCGCTTTCGGTGTCCATGCCAGTGGGGCAGATGGCTGCCATGGCCGCTAACAGAATGTAAGATATGTCACAGCAGTCCCAGCCACCGATGAACCGATGAGCGGCGACCAGACCACTGTGGAGTATGAGTAGTAGTAAACATGCCTGAGAGCTTGGAAAGGGCTTCAAAAAACAAGGCAGTCCGGCGACTACGACGGACGGAGTGCTACGATATTTGGTACCGATGGACAGAGGATGTCCGGAACAGGAAGTGTGCTCAGGTCACATGGTTTGGTCCACTTCTCCACGTCGCTATCCCGCTTCTTTTCTGGACCACCTTAAGAGTTACCGTTTCCACCTTCACCGACAGGCATTAGAACTCGACGTGTCTCGCCCACATGATGCTTCGCATCATGTTCTATTCTCTATCCTATTCGTAATGCATAGTTCATGTCGATCGGTCGTCTGACACGTTGAAATAACATGTGAGACCCTCTGCACGTCGTTTTTGGGTGACAGCCGTCGCAGATACTGACAGAAACGACCCTTTGTGCTTCAGCATACTCCGACACTTCCTTTCCAAACTCCTTCTCACAAGCATGGGCCCAGTCATTAGGCTATTATTTACAATTCGTTATCGGACGCCTTCTCATTCTCAATGCTGAGCGAGCCGTGCTTGACCATGAGGCTCATGATCTCGTAAATGGCATCAGCAGCAGCCATGGTGGTGTGCTCAGCGTTGGTGTCATAAGCGGGCTACACTTTGTCAGTACAAGGAGAGAGAGGATGGCCAGGAACAAGGAAGCACTCACGGCCACTTCAACGACGTCGGCAGCGATCAAGTTGATGCCCTCGAGGCCGCGCAGGATGGTGCGCAGCTCACGGGTGGACCAGCCGCCAGTCTCGGGGGTGCCGGTAGCAGGCGCAAAGGCCGGGTCGAGCGTATCGATGTCGAGCGAGAGGTAGACGGGGTTCTTGGTGCCGACGCGGGCCTTGATGCGCTCGATGATGCCGTCAGTGCCGATGGTGTCGATCTCGCGGGCCTCGACGATCTCGAAGCCGCAGTACCCGTCGTTCTCGTAGTCGCTCGGGCCGCTGAGCGTGGTGCGGATGCCGGCATGGATGTTGGAGTCGTTGCGCAGCAGACCCTCCTGGGCGGCATGGTAAAAGTACGTGCCGTGGTTGATGCTGGCGACGTGCGAGGGCGAGCCGCCAAAGACCTTGGGCTTCCACGTGTCCAAGTGCGAGTCGAAATGGATCACGGACACGGGGCCATAGGCCCGGTTGATGGACCGCAGCAGCGGCAGCGTGATCGTGTGGTCGCCTCCGAGCGTGATCACACGCGGCAGCGTGCGGCCGCCCAGTGCCGGGCCAACCTCGCTGGCGTCCGTGGCCGGCGCCCGTGAGAGGATGGCATTGTGGCCCTCCTCGATCTGGTAGAGCGCGTACGTGTTGTCGTACGAGGTCACCGGGATGTCACCACAGTCGAGAACGGTGGCCCAGCTGTTGAACGGGTTCGTCTGCAGGGGCACGTTGTATCCTCCGCTGTTTTTGGTCAGCTCTTGAGAGAGAGAGAGAGAAAGAGAGAGAGAGCCAGGCACAAGCGCATACTAGAGGTTCAGACGACGAGAGCCCTGGCGGATACCAGACGGACCAAAACGGGCACCAGGCCGGTACGACGTGCCGGTGTCAAAGGGGGCACCTGGCCAGTCAGCATGGAAGAAGCAGAGGCAGTCTGAGAGGGCCAGTGCACGAACCGATAAAGGCAATGTCATAGTTGACATTCTTGTTAGCCAGACACGGCTGGTATGGCAGACGACCAAAGGTAGAAATGCCAGAAAAGACGGAGTCGGCCTGGGTGCCACCATCGCCCGGCAGAGTGTTGTACCAAAGCGACTCAAGCGGGCCGGCAACGTTCTTCTGCTGGTTGTGGTCGCCGTGGGCAGAAGCCACAGCAGCCAAGCAGGACAGGGCGACAACGCTCTTGGACAGCATTGTGGGATAAAGAGGGGGGAAGATGTGGTTGGTCAAGAAGCTGGGGCAACCAAGTACTGATGATTACAGTCGAGCAGATTCCATCGGTCAGGAAGAGAGAAGCAGAACAGGAAGAAAGAAAATCGCCCGGGAGCGGTGTACGAAGTGTTTTTGTATGCACCGGCGATCTGACAATTGCACTTCGTCTACAGTATAGCAGCAGCAGCTTATCGTGTGAAAAAAAAGCATGGCTTTCTCCGCCTGTTACTATTAGGAAAGAGAAAAAGAAAGACGACTAAGAGATTGGGATAAGAAGGAACGCCGCGGGTTTACAGCTCGGGTTGTCACCACCCTGGGCGGAGAAGAGACAGGACCGTAAAACGGAAACGTAACAGGCGCGGATTGCCACGGGAGCAACGGAGCATGTAAGCAGCATGACAGGAGGTGCCGTTGATCAGGCCAATGGACAATGGTGAGAGGCCCAAGCGATGTGCCGGCGAATCAAGGCCTGCTGGCACGCGATATATTCCCATTAGGTAAAGCTGCAGCCGTCCTGTCGGATTTCATGACATGACGAGGAAAGCTTTGAGATAAAGAGAGCTTGCAGTAACGAGGCACAAAGGGCTAGCTGTCGGGCAGGCCGGAAAACCGACTTCCATCCAGAAGCGTCAGCGTATATACGGGCAAACAAGGTATTAGTCTACTCCGTATTCAAGATAAGATGACAGGTTTGGGTTAGAAATAGTACAGTATGGGGCTATAGGCAGGGCGCCTGGCACAATTCACTTGTGAGCAATTCAAGGATGGACCTTGAGATATTACGTAGATAGCGGGTCTCTGGGGCAGCTATGCTGGGTTTGTGCACAGGGCACTTTTTGCCGAAGATAAGGGAAAGTTTGGGGAGAGAGTGGGCTGGCCTGTGGTAGGGCTGATAAGACGGGCGATTTGTCGCCAGTTATGCAACGGACATTCATACGATCACTAATAGGAAAGAAAAGTAGCACTAACAAAATCAGCTCATCGGTATCGGCTTTGTGTCTATCTGCCGTAAGCTGTCTTATCATGAGGGGATCCCTACCATGAGAGCCTTACCTGTCAGACATGACCTGAGACTCGTTAGTCATTCAAAGGCGCCAGAGAAGTCAGTGAAAGAGACAAGTGAAGAGCAATGAAAAATGTCTACGGAGTACGGAGTACGGAGTATGGCATGGCCTTGATCGGAACTAGCGGTCATTAGCGTATGTCCGGGCATTTGCGGGTAGTCGGAACGGCCTGTTGTGCAATTTTCTTTGATGGCGGTTGCTTCTCACGTAATGTACAACCAGAAGCAAAAGTAAGAGACATCTCTGATATACGACTACGGCTACGAGTGCTGTTCTCAAGTAGTGTACTCTGTATGGAGTACTCGCAAGACATCGATATCAATAGCGTTTAGAAGCTTAGAAGCTTAGGCATTTGCTCTGCAAATCTGCAATGTTGGACGAATTGGTCGGTCATCTTCTTCAGTGGCAGTAGTCGGCTTGATGCTACCTCAGGAAGATAATATGCTGAAGTGATTTGCTACATATCGTTCCACCATCCCCGATCAGGAAGGATGTGCTGTGACGTGGTTGCCGTCCTGAACTTGGCCCTTTTTGTGCCTGTATTCCCAAGTTGGGAAAACAAGAGTGGTCGATGGTGTTGGGAAAGGGGAATAACAAGAAAACGAGAAGCTGGGTCAGATGTTGGTTCACGAAGAATCGCCGTGTCGGGCTGATTGTCTGGGCCGTCTCCGAGTGTCATTGGGCCAATTGGACCATAAAGCCAGGTTCTGCTACCATATTCTAGACTAATTGCCGAGAAGCGAAATGAAAGATGAAGAAAGAGAAGAAAACGGCTGATTGACCTGTGAGCAATACGTTTGCAACGACACGATATGGAAGGGTAAGCAGCGACACAAACGACGAGTCGACCGCGGTGGACGAGATTGGCTGCAGTCCAGCCCAGCGAAACGGATCGCCTCGCAATCGTTGGCAAAGGCCGAAACAACAGCAACACCGATCGACAAGGATCAACACCGATCAACACCGATCCGTGCCCAGACCAAAGCATGGGACTGTCCGACGGGCCCCGGCTGCTGTATGCAGCGGCAGCGATCCTGCTGGCGCTCGTGCTGCGCTCCGTCTTCAGCACACCCGTCCTCCGGCGCCACGGCGTCCCTTTGAGGTGAGATTCACGGTGCATCGGGCTGGGTCATTGACGCTCTTTGGCTGACGGTCCAGAAAACCGGCCGACACGCTGCCGCTGGCCGGCAATGGCATCCGCTTCCTGCAGGCGCGGCAGAAGCTCTTCTCCTGGTTTGTGCGCTGCCAAGACCACTTTGGCTACGAAACCTATCAGATAGCCGTGCCGACTTTGCCGCCAGGCGTCGTCATCAGCGATCCGCGCAATCTCGACTTCATCTTCAAGAGCGAGGGCACCCTCGTGAACAAGGGCAGCTTTGTCAAGGGCATGCTGTGGGATCTATTTGGTATGTTGTCTCTTGTCGGCGACTACTTTTCATCCACCATTCTTTCTCACCCATACCTAACCTCACAGGCCATGGCATCGTCAACTCTGACGGCGACGTCTGGCGCGTTCAGCGACGCGCCGGCCAGAGCTTCCTCAACACGGCCAACATCCGCGTGCTCACCGACGTGGCCCTGCCGCAGTACCTGGCCGGCACGCTGGCCCGCCTGCGCGCTCTCGACACCACGGCCGCTGTCGATCTCCAGGCCGTCTTCCACGAGCTGACGTCCTGCATCATGGGCAAGATGGCCTACAACATGGAAATGCACGCCGAGGACGCCTTCTCTGTCGCCTTTGACCGTGCTTCAGCCGCCACCACGAAGCGCTTCCAGAACCCACTCTGGCAGCTGACCGATCTGCTCTCTGGCAGCGGTGCCGATCTACGTCGCCAACTGGCCATTGTCCGGGCCTTTGGCCGTCGCATCGTCGCCAGCGCCGTGGCCGATCGAGCGGCTCAACTGGACCACGCCGACAACAAGCTGGACGAAGTCTCGGGCAGCCTGATCCAGTCCCTGCTCGAGGCCATCCCAAACCAGGACATTGTCGCCGATGCCGCCCTCAATTATCTCTCTGCTGGTAAGCCTCTCTTTGGAGACGACCCAATGTGAACCGTCATTGTCGCTAACCCGTAACAGGCAGAGACACTGTGGCTCAGGGCCTCACCTGGACGTTCTACATGCTCACGAAGCATCCCCGCGTCGTCGCCCAGATACGTCTCGAGATCGAGCAATTGCTTGCCAGCAGCAACAACAGCCTCACCCTGTCTGCCCTCACGCCTGCCGCCCTGCCCTACGTCATGGCCGTCTTCTTCGAGGGCCTGCGCCTGTATCCGCCCATCCCGTTTGAGATCAAGCAGGTCGAGACCGCCGCCGGCTTGACCCTGCCTGACGGAACCTTCTTGCCCTGTGGTGCTCTCGTGCTCTGGTGCTCGTGGGCTATGAACCGGTCACGTCAGACCTGGGGCGACGATGCCGACGACTTCCGGCCTGAGCGCTGGCTGGTTGAAACGCCCCATGAACAAGCTCGTCTCGTCGGCCGCAGCCCCTCCGAGTTTCCCGTCTTCCATGGCGGCCCGCGCACTTGTCTGGGCAAGAAGATGGCCGAGTCCATGGCAGTGCAGATCATGGCCGCCGTCGTCTGGCATTTTGACGTGCAGCCCGACAGCAGCAGCAGCCCTGACCGCGTCACCAAGACCAGTCTGACCCTGCCCATGAACGACGGGCTGCCGTGTATTGTGCGTGAGAGGGCCGTGTCAATGGTCATTGCGGCTTAGTGTAAAATGATGTTTCGCTCGTTTCAGTCCATCATCTTGTAAGGGTTGTACGAAATGGCAAGCAGACATGATAACAACAAAACAGCAAAGTGGGATAAATGTTGCCAATACAGTAGTGCTACCGGCACCATCATTTACGCAAGTTATTGGGTGGAGATTGAGACATAAAAAAATATTCCTAAACAGCGCCGTGAATCGTCCGTTGAAAGGCAGTCTCTGTCGTCTCTGGTAGAGTCATATATACAGTGGCCAGGACGGCAGCAAAGATGATGGTGCGCAGCCAGGCTGCCTGCAACCTTGATATCGAGAGCAAGTGCGAGGGTATGTTGAACTATCAGCGTAGCATGATAGACGCCGTCTTCTTGGTTGCAGACGGCTCACAGCGATAGCGCCCGAGCTGCTGGATAGTGAATGGGCTATATAGCACTTTGCTGTCTAGGTGTAGTCATAATTTTGGTTGGCTATAGCCTTGTGAAAGGGAGTGCAGCCAGATCCAGGCTTGCCCAAGACCAGCACTACTTTTCCGATTCTTCTTGCAAGAGGCTGCAAGAGCTGAATCAAAGACCCGAGAACCACCCTGTCACCATCTACTCAATTGAGGAAATAGCGACCCTGGCAGTCATAGAGCAGTCAACAAGGAAGGAGCGCTAAACTTCCCTTCCTACAAAAAGGGCCGAGAGAATCTCACTCTACTTTCTCCATCTTCTCATCTCACTCCCTTTTGAACATTTCCTGTACAGATTCGACACATATTCCAACTATAGCCTCAACATGAAAAGCGGTATGCATATTGCTTTCCATGTGAAATACGGGTTGATATTAACGTTACATTCTACTTAAGGCATCTGGGGACATTACACCCAATCCACCCGCGGGGTGTGAGATTATGAGGATCAGCTTCATTTCGAATCAAACCCTGACAGATTGGCAGCAACTAAATTCTGTCTGATACTGGTATAGTAACCCAGAGAATCACTATAAGCCGCCGCATTTATGTTCAGATGGAAAAGGCAGAGGTAACAATGGATCGTGTCAATCACGCTCAGACAAAATGGACCATACGATTAATGGTTTGACGGGAACATCTGACAAGGGGTTCAGGATGCCTTGTAACGTCGCCGAGGCGCAGGAAAGGGCCTAATAGGAATCCTAGAAGAGGATGGAGCGCACAGCCGACGAGCTGATTGCCAAACTGAGGGAAGACTACGGCAGTTTATTGTAAGTACTATTCTCCTATGTCGCTACACTCTACTATTCGCTAATGTGCAGTTTAGAAAGCTTGCTGTTAAGGGAGAGATCGATCGTTCTTTGACCGTGGCAGCGTGCCTGTTAATGGCTATTAAATGGGCCATTGTCTGTTTGCTAGTATACTTTGTTTGGCGGACGGGATTTTCTGATACCTCTCGATGCCAGTCTCTGTGCCAGTCTCTGTGCCAGTCTCTACGTCAGTCCTTATGCTCAATAACCATATATCCCTAGTAAAAAGTAACTTATTTTAGTCCACCAAACAGGCAATTGGTCGGCAGAACGCTGTGTAAAGGGAATGGAGAAAAATAGCAGGGGCGCGAACACGACTACAGAGACATCACGTTGAGTACAGCGACCGCGATAGTCAAGTTTAAAATGGCAGTCACAGAGAGCAACTACGCGTTTGTTTCACCTATCATCAACCGTACAATCAGAGCCCAGACGGTATCAAGCGTAAGAGACACAACTAACATGAAACGCCACCATAGACCGAGCCAGAAACTCGCCGACCACACATGATTAAATGACAACAGGAGTGATGAGGAAAAGAAACAGGTAGTTCAAAAAGTCACAGATGGTATGGAAAGACACGACGCAGCGCAAAGCACAGGCGCTAGATCTATGAAATATGAATGATGACTCGAGGGTGGGCAGAACAGGGGATATGGCTGGGAGAAAACGGCCCCTCCGTAGATGACTGGGAAATGGCAAGGTCAAAGGGTCCTTGTAAAATGGGGGTTGTGTTTCGTTGCCAGTCTTGGTCTTCTCTTGTCAATTGATTTGAAATGTTCTCCAAAAGTGCCCGCCATTATGCTATCCACTCATCGCTTCGCAGTCCAGATTTGCTGTCGTTGCAGAGTTGCCTCGTCTCTAACAAAATTCAAATTTTTTTCGCTTTTCCTCTTTCTTTTCTCTTCCTTCTCCAGGTCCTTTCCCGCATGCCAGTATAAAAACCCCCGGCGTGACAATAGGAAGGAAAATAAGAGAGAAGAGGAGTAACCTGTGACAAAGGAGAAAGAAAAACAAAGGAGAGATGGGTAGACGGACAGCAGCTACAGCTCAGACTCGATGGCCGTAGCATCGACTGACATGGAGCTTTCGTTCAGGGGTTGCCTTAGTCGCTGGGCTGGCTGCGTCGTATTTTGTAACAAAGTTTGGGTCTTGGTCTGTATCTGCTGCCGTGTGGTGCGGCTGGCGGTTGGTGGCCGCCGATGAGCGGTCAGGCTGGCATCGACCGGAGCCGCCGTCTTCTTCTTGCGGCTGTCGTGCTCCTCGTCCGAGTCTGGGTGTTCCTCCGCATAGCGCCGGGCCTCGTCCAGGTCGGCCGTGTCTTCTGGCCTGTCCCGTAGCCACTGCATGCGCGGACCCGAGCGCGCCATCTCCGAGACGCGGAAGCCGTAGATCTTGGGCTCGAAAATCTTTCCGCGCCCTAGCCCCGGCGCAATGTTGCGCGCGTACATGCCGTTCACCATGAGGCTGGTCGGCCCGCTGCCACTGCCGGTGCTGCTCACGTCGCTGTGTGTCAGGGTCGTCAAGGCCTCGGCGCCGTTTCTCGACAGGTCGTACTCGGGGAAGGTGAGCAGGAAGAGCGCGCCAAAGGTGCGGCCAAAGAAGGCCCCGTCCACGGTCTGGAACCGGCTGTTGGGCGGCACGTACACGTCCAGGCACGAGGGGCAGAACAGCTTGACCGTGTCCTCGCCGGGGACGTCCGAGAGTCCGACCGGCAGCGTACGGGCTAGGTTGCAGTACGTGCGCGGACATACGCCAAAGTGGCTCAGCTCGTACTTTTCCGACATCTGCTGGATGCCCGCACGCGAGCATATGAACCGCTGATGTATCAGGCCGTACAGCAGCTCGGCAGAGCCCTCGATCATCGACAGGTCGCTCGGCATCCGGCTGTGATGCCGCCGCTCGCCGCCTTGCCGCATCCGCTCCTCGCCCGACTCGTTCTCCTCATCGTCCTCATCGTCCTCCTCGTCCTCCTCGTCTTCTTCTGGCTCCACGTCTAGGATCATCTGCTCGAAACGCGTCAGCTCTCTGGTCTGGCATGCATTTACTTCCATCCGTCCTTCAATTTCGTCCATCACCATGACAATTGCGTCGCCCCTTTTCCCCTTTATCGTTTCAATCAGTCTCAACATACCTCTAACGCTTCCTTGTACAGCGGCACCTGGGATTGGAGACCCGTAAGGTTGAAATCATCTTCTATGAACTCCTCCGAGACTTCGGCAAAGTACTCATGTCCCAGCAGAGAGCAGAACGACGCTATCCACGTCTCCGGGGTTTCTGATGACGTCGACATCTTCTCTCTCTTTCTCTCTTTGTTCCCGGTCGTCTTCGACCTCTGGTTGGCCTTCGTTTTACGGGTCAGTTTACCCCGCTGATTTCCCCTGGATAGGACACGGCGATGCAGCAGTTGCAGCTCGAGGCCGTGGGATATCGTCAAAAGCGTGTTGCAAGCTTCGCTTCAGAGTGGCTGGATGGCGGGGTGACAGAAATAAAGAGCGAGGCTTTTGGGATTGGGGAGGGAAGAACTGTCGATGGACGCGCAAGCAATCGGCGAACGGCGAGTCTGGCGAATTTATCAACTAGGCGGACAACGGTCGTGATAACGGCGCAAACATGGTGCTTCGGGCGTTGATCAGCCGCTTGCTGCGTGTGTCTGCGTCCGCGTGTGCAGTGGACAAGGCTGGCAGCAGGCCAGATTCTGTACCCTTTTTTGGATACCGACTTGCCAGAACGATGCGAAGACTCCAGAAATGCTGGCTGACCGGCTTCCCATAGGCTTTTGGCTGGGCTTTTAGGGTAATGTTTTGCTCCTGTTGCCGTAGACTTTTCTCGACCTTGGTGGGAGTACGCCACTTGGTCCGTGCGCGACAACCCTGTCGACATAAGTCCTACCTGGAAGAGACACGTGGTACGGCACGTGCTCAAGCAAACATTGCTTCACCTGAAGTCTAGCATACCTTCTTGCACTACCTCTGCGTCTACACATGCTGATTCGGCGGCCAGCGAAACTTTCACTCATGGGATGCATGCGTCACGTTTTAATTGGGCTGACCAGGCGCTGTGACATGTTGTCTAGACGGTACAGCGGCAGTTCTTCGAATGTCTCGCAGGTTCCCGCAGTGAATCTGTCCACTCATGACCTGGATGCGTTCCGAAGGTCTGCATTCCTGCCCGAGCGGCCGCTCCTCATCAGAGCTGGAAATGGCGTGGGGCGGCATGTCTCCAATGATCGAGGAGGTGAATTTGCCGCCACCAGCCGCTGGTTCGTTTCTGAGACCGCGGCAGCTACGGTGACTCTCAGTCCATACCTGGAGCAGTTTTCCATGGCTTTCTTTCCGTACGAGATCATGTGCCCTCCACGATGCGCAGAACCTTTGGATAACCACAGTGAGGCCGGCTCGAGAGATGCTCTTGAAAGCTTCAGCTCGTGGCTGGACTCAAATCCTTGCAATAGCGGCCTACGGCAGGGTCTCGCTGAGCTTGTGAGGCACCACCTCTTGAGAGGCGGGAAAACCTCCAGAGCAGAGCAGCGGCTTGTACAGCTGCATGCGCCGCTTGCCCTGCTGATCGAGGCGCTCAAGTACAACCGGGAAGCGCTCGCCGGGACGCCCACAACGCGGCCGTCGAGCATGCCCCTCCTGACGCAGCTCTACATCGCCCAGGCGTCGCTGTCAGACCTCCCGACCGAGCTGCGGGACGATGTGCCCACGCCGCATCTTGTCCGTCACGGCGGCCGAGGCGACATATACGATACGAGCCTCTGGTTGGGTCTCGAGCCAACCTACACGCCGTGGCACCGCGACCCCAACCCAAACTTGTTCTGCCAGCTATGCAGCAGCAAGACGGTGCGGCTGGCTCCACCGGCTGCAGGCGAACCAATATTCCGCCAGGTGCAGACGGAGTTGGCGAGGAGCGTGACATCCACAGCAGCGACGGCTCACTCGCGCATCCGCGGCGAGGAAATGATGCAGGGACCCGAGCGGCGACCTCTGCACGATGCCATCTGGACAGAGGCCCATGCCACAGTCGCAATGACCTCCATACAGGAGGCCCACGTCGAGCCTGGGGACATGCTCTTCATTCCGAAGGGATGGTGGCACAGCGTCAAGAGTGCTTATGCTGACGGAAGGCTGAATGCATCCGTCAACTGGTGGTTCCGCTGATCAGCATCTATGAATCTCCTCCTGGTTATTGTTTATACTCGTTTTATTCGTCTAGATATACCCTTGCGCGGAAATCCTTGTTTACAGACGGCTTGAGGCCACCAATAAGCATATCCAAAGAAACAGTAACATGATATCATGCCAACTTTTTACGGGGCGCCACATTTACATGAGAATTGGCAGTCCAATCGTCTAGAATACTCCGTCACAAACAGTCCATTCTCGCTCATGCACTTGACTCGCGCATCTTGCGGAAGAAGTCCATAGTGCCCTGGAACACGACCAGGAGGATGCCACCTGTTATTTTATTAGCAGAAGGTCAGAGTAGGACGAGGCGGGTTCGGATCTCAGCTAGATAGTTGATGCATACCTCCAGGGCCCAGACGCAAAACCTTGGGCAGGAAACCCTTGTACAAGGCACCGAAGCCCTCCTCCTTAAGGACCAGACCGACAGATGGCCAGGCCCAGTTGTACTTGGGGGTCACGCCGGCCGCCCGTGTGGCATTCTGAATACGGCTCTTGACAACCTGCAGAAAACGATTAGTACGAGAACAATGGGGGGAGCAAAGGGGTGAGCCTAGAGCGAGCAAGACTCTGGTCATGTACGGACATCCCTGAACGATATTAGCCATTGCGGTCAGCACGAGAGAACTAGGGGTGAAACTCACATGGGCGTGTTGATAATTGTGCCGACAGTTCCGCCGATAGCTGAACAAGGGGGGTCAGTAATAATGAAGGCAAAATACAAGGCTTACGGAGTGGGACACGTACTGCCGGCGGTGATGTCGGTCACCATCTGGCCCTGCTTGGTCTCGGCCTTGGGCAGCAGCTGGCGAACCTGGAAGATGCAGCCAAAGTAGCCAGCGTTCCAGAGAATGTGGCGCCAGAGCGTGCTCTCTAGGCCCTGGTACATGGCCAGGACGCCCTCGTTGCGCACCGTCTTGGTGACGACGTCGATCATTCCGGTGTACTTGGACGCCTTGTCCTGGAGGCGAATCTTGACAAGCTCAAAGGGGACGACGCTGCGGGAGTTAGCAAAAGTTGCGAGCCAGAGATATGGATTACGTAATCCATTGGGTTTCCACGTACACGAAGCTCTCGGTAGCACCGGCGGTAGCACCGGTCAGCACGCTCAGGCTCTGAGTCATGTGTGTAGCGCCGAAGACTGACCATCGTTAGCCTCCATAAAGACGCAAGGCTGACTCAGGACGCCATGGCAGCACATACGGTTGCGGTAGAACTTCCCCCACTCATCATTGGCCGCGAACTTGGTGGCACGCTTCGGTGCCTCCATCATAATGGGGGCGGAGATACCACGGTATAGCCGCGAGAAGCTGTAAAGATTTGGATGTGAGTCTCAGGTTTCGACTGTGCGTTGGGGGACGGTCTATGGGGCTGTATGACATACCCTTCATGACGAATGATCTTCCGGAAGCAGTCCAGCATGCCGTTGTACGAGTCGGGGCCAGTAGCCGTGCCAGTCTGTAGTTGCCTGTGATTATGAGCTTGGCAACCAGAAGCGGAAGCATGCGCACTTGAATAACTTACACACGAGTCTCTGATTAGAGGGGAGATGCAGTTAGCAACAGTCATGGCCAAGTTTCGGGTGGCTTTGGGGGTTCTGTCGCAGCTACGTACTGACGACATCCAGCGGGTACATGACCAGAATCTAAACATGGGGTCAGTACGGGCGTGATGTCAGTTGTTGGCTCAGATCCACTGACCTCAGAGACGCCGGCGACCGCACTTTTGGTTCATATCCATGTCAGCAATGTAGGCTTCTGAAGCATCGGCGAAGAAGGCAGACACCACACAAGACGGTAGTGTCCAGATGACACTATGGCCACGAGAGCCAGCTGGGGTCAGGAGGAGCTGGGAGTGGCATACCCGGCGGCGAACTGGTATATGAACGGAAGCGGCTTTTCAGTCATCTTGACCGAGGCTATCGGGCACGGCCGGCGGGTGCTAATTGGGTGGGTTCGGGGCGAATATACACGAGAAAAGGCTGCCGAAAGGCTGCTGAGGACGAGGACTGGCTGTTTTGCAATTCTAAACCAGGACGAGGGACTGACAGCTGATTAGGAAAGAGAGGGTGCAGACAAGAGAGGACGATTGCGATGAGGAAAAAGGGCCCGGATAGTAGCAATAAAAAGAATAGCCAAAATAATGCAAGAAAAGGAAAAAATAGTTGCGGAAAATAGCGTTATTGTTCCAGGGTCCCGCAGGAAGGCGCGCTGGCATGGAGCCATGTCTGCTCTACAGGTACCTTACGCGCTTCCACAGGGCAGGCAGTACGGAAACATCCACTTGCCAACCGGTATCGGTAAGAAGCTATGCAGAAGCTTGTCTAGGGCCATGGCAGGAGACAGCGCGGCTGTGCCTTCCTAGTCCGAAACCTCTGCATGTGGCAACCTCTCCCGCGGGATTATGCCGAACATGCTCTGCAACGATGCAGGACATTCTGCGTGCGATGGTGGGAGGGTGATGACTAAGCAGCGGCGACAGACCGGCCGCGCGGGGTCGAGAACAAAACAGTGGAGAGCTGCCCTGCAAGCCGCAATCGGCTGCAGGGAGCGTGCGAGATGATCAGAGAGCGACAGTGACTAGAAAGAGGACGGCGAGCAGCGGGGAGAAGTGAGATGATATATCGAGCAGGCGCAGCAGTTCGGCTGTTGAGGAGAGCCTTTGGGATCGCTGGTTCTAGGCACCTGCCAATTCGATTGGCTGGTAGTGCAGGCGAGCCCAATCAGCCCGCTGGAAAGCGTCCGGTCCGGCTTATCACAGCGCGTCACACACAATTCTGGCCATTTCCCCGTGGCAATTCTCCATAATTCTTTCTACTACCCATTAATCAACCACATAAGCCTTTCGTAGCTGTCGCATCCAGCACAACAATCCCTGCACCGATAGCGCTTCAATTTTTAGAAATTCGGACATCGGTACCGTCTGAGGTCGTCTCCCAGTTACAAAGATCATTCCAAGTTGATCATAGCAGCATCGCTTCGACGCCCTCCCGAGTATTCCTTCCGAGACGGCAGGCCCTACGGCGAAGCTGCGACGACCATTATCCATCGAGACGGATTTGGTGGTGCAGGTCCTCTTCTCGGCGCGCTTCCTTTCCGCACCTTTAAACAAGCCGTGATCCGCCGAGATTCACAGCGAGGTTGCGCGTGCGAAGCGTGGAGGAGGGGCTTTGGTGTGTTCTCGATGAGTCAACTGTGGGCGAGCTACTACGCGGACAATGTCGAACGGTTCCGGCGGCTGTTGTCGCTGACGGGCCACAGTGCCCAGGCGGTAGCGGTGTGGAATGCCAACAGCAGCGGGACCGGAAGCATTGGAGGAAGCGGCAGCTTTGAAGAGGGCATCATCAGCAGCAGCAGCAGCAGCTACAAGACACGCAAGGCGTCGGGTCACCAGGCCAAAGCGGGGGCAGCAGGCACCGTGGGCAAGAGCGCGATCAACAGTGTGGACCATGCAGGACTGACGATTCTGCTGCGGGCGGCTTCGTCGACGTCGGACAGGGCGGGTGCATTTGTGCAGGCGCTACTGGAGCACCCGGCGATCGACATCTACGTGCAGGATGCGGAGAGCGGGTGGAACGCGCTGCACCGGGCGTTGTATGCGGGCAATATTGGGATTGCGCGGATGCTGCTGCAGAAGGAGCGGATGGACATGGCGGGCCAGACGCTGGGGGCTCCGACTGGCCGGACAGGACAGCTGATCAAGACCAAGGACCACGAGGGCAACAGTCCGTTTGAGCTGTACAACTCGACGATCGGCGAGCGAATGCTGGAGGCGCTGGACGACAAGACGAAGGACTCGGGGCAGGACTCAGACAGCGACGAGGTTGCGGAGCAGCAGAACAAGGCGCAAGCGGGCGGACAGTCAGGACTGGGAAGTGGAGAGGAGCTCTTCTTCTTTGGCAGCAACAAGAACCTGACGCTGGGGCTGGGTGACGGCGACGACCGGCAGTTCCCGGAACGGGTGTATCTCCGACGACCGGACGACCTGCTGCACCGGTTCTACGAGGAACATCTGGAAGCGACGGCAAGGATGACGACGACGACGACGACGACGAGCCCGACAGACGAAGCACGGCACGACGTGGCGGACATTCCGGTGCTGGTACAGGGGCGGCCTTTGGTGATACAGGACGTGGTGCTGTCGAAGCTACACAGCGCGGTGCTGACGACGGACGCGGTGTCGAACCTGTACGTATGCGGGATCGGACGCGGCGGACGGCTGGGGCTCGGGGACGAGAACACGCGGTTCTCGTTTGTGCCGGTGCAGGGACCGCTGGCGGACAAGCACGTGGCGGCGGTAGCGCTGGGGCAGAACCACACGATGGCGGTGACGGACGGGGGCGAGCTGTGGACGTGGGGATCGAACAGCAGTGCGCAGCTGGGATACACGCTGGCGGGGGGGCCTTCGCGGACGGACGAGGAGGCGATGAGTGCAGTACCGCGACAGGTGTTTGGACCGCTGCGTAAGGAGCGGATCCTGGGAGTGGCAGCGTCGGGACTGCACTCGGTGGCGCACACGGGCAGCTCTCTGTACTGCTGGGGACGCAACGTGGGTCAGCTGGCGCTGATGGACGCGGACTCGCGGTCGTTAGACGTGCAAGCGGTGCCGCGACGGGTGGCGGCGTCGCTGTTCTCGTCAGCGATCGTGGCAGTGTCAGCGATCGACAGGGCGACGACGTGTCTGCTGGCGAACCACACGGTGTGTGTGTTCACGAGCTACGGTTACAACATTGTCAAGTTTCCGTTTGCCGGCGGACTGAGCGGACGGTTTGAGCCGGGACGCAGCCAGATCGACAAGATCGCGTCAGGCGGCGAGACGATCGCGGCGGTGACGAGTCGGGGGGACCTGTTTACGATGAGTCTGACGGGGACGACATCGACATCGACATCGACATCGACGACCAACCCGTCCAAGATCCGTGAGGCGTTGACGCCGGCACGATGCATCTGGAGCGCGCGCAAGGATGGAGTGCGATCAGTTGGAGTGGGCGAGCAGGGCTCTGTGATCATCAGCACGTACTCGGGAGCGGTGTGGCGGCGGGTGCGACGGGCCAAGGCCAAGGGAAAGGGCGGCGACTACAAGTTCCAGCGGGTGCCGTTTATCAGCAACGTGGCGACGGTGCGCAGCTCGGCGTTTGGGGCGTTTGCGGCAATTCGATGCGACTCGGCGGTGATCCAGGAGCAGATCGGAGTGGCTGAGCAGACGCTATGGGACGACGTGGCGCCACTGCATGTGCTCCAGGGATTCGAGGCGTCGGCGGGCGGAGACACGCTGCAGTTCTGGAAGACTGACGTGCTGAAGGAAACGCTGGGGCCGATCGCGTATGAGATTCTGCGGTCAGGCGATCTGGAGGCGGATCTGACGCGCCATCTGGAGGTGTGGGCATGTCACCAGCAGACGGATCTAGGGGCTGTTGTGGTGTGTTCTTCGCTGGCACCGAAACTACAGATCCCAGTGCACAGCTGGATTCTGACAGCACGAAGCAGTGTGCTGCGAGAGGCGATGACAGAGCATCGGGACGTCCCAGAGGTCTGCTCGATCGAGACGGGGCTCGAGAGCGACGAAAGAACGACAGTCGTCACATTTGCCGATCTGGATCTGCTGAGCCTGCTGAACATGGTGCTGTACATGTACGAGGACCGGGTGATTCCAGTGTGGAACTACAGCCGACAGGCAGCGCCTGTGGCACATCGATACCGACAGGTGCGAACGGAGGTGATGCGGCTGGCGACACGATTGAACATGGGAGCACTAGAGAGTGCAGTGCGAATCCAGACGGAGCCGAAGCGAACGCTAGACGCAGACATGCGGGCAGCGATGCAAGACAGCCGTTTCTTTGCCGACGGGGACGCAGTGGTGGAGCTCCAGGACGGGGCGACAGCACGGGTACACAGCGTGCTGATGTGTCGACGATGTCGCTGGTTTGACGGCCTGTTCCACGGCCGCTCAGACGGACGCTGGCTGGCAGCACGACGAGCAGCCCTGCAGCCAGGAGAGTCAGTGCGGTTAGATCTGAGGCACATGGACGCGGCCGCGTTTGGCTTCGTGTTGGAGCAGCTGTACGCCGACGTGGGGACGGCGCTCTTTGACGAGCTGCGGGCGCCGAGCCTGGAGGCCTTTCTGGACGTCGTGCTGGCCGTGCTGGCGATGGCTGACGAGCTGACGGTCGACCGGCTCGCGCAGGTGTGCCAGCGGGTCATCGGCCGGCTTGTCGACACGCGCAGCGTGGCCCAGATGCTCAACCTCGTAGGCGGCTACGCCGTGCGCCAGCTGACTGATGCTGCTCTCGAATATGTCTGCCTGCAGATGGAGACCATGCTGGAGAACCAGCTGCTGGACGAGCTGGACGGCCGTCTGGTGGCCGCGCTGGACCGCGTCGTGCGGGTCAACCAGCTGGCCCAGATGCCGTTTGCACGCAGCGGACGGGCCGAGGCTGAGCTTCTGGAGCGACACCCAAGGCTGGCACAGGAGATGGACGAGGAGCGACAGCGGCGGGTGCGCGAGATGGCGTTTCGAGGGGGGGGAGGAGGAGGAGGAGGAGGAGGAAGTGGAAGTGGAGGTGGAGGAGGGACTGGAAAGACACAGACACCCAAGACACGACGAAACGAACCTTTCAGCTCGGTTCTGCAGCCAGAGACATCGCAGGCCGACTTGATGTTTGCTATGGAAGAGGTGGGCGAAAGTGTATCGAGTCCGGTCAGCCGAATGGCATCACAAAAGACCATTCGGCTTAGTCAGCGGAGAGTTACTACGCCTTTGAGTGTTACGAGTACTACTACGTCGAGTACACCTACGACGACGACGACCACCACCCCCTGGGCACCACAGCCAGCCCCGAAGCAGGACCTGCGCGCCATCATGTCGACCGAGTCGGTCGAGTGGACGCTGGTGACATCGTCGCCGCCGGCAGCAGCCTCGCAGGCCAGCCGGACATCAGCACTGTCAGCCAGCATCGACGCCCAAAGGCTGGCGGCCACGGCCAAGATGACGCCAGCAAAGCTGTCGCAGAAAGAGCGGAAGAAACAGCAGCAGCAGCAGCAGCAGCAGCAGATGAGCCAGACGGCCAGCACAAGGGAGTCCAAGGGGATGGCTTGGGACACATCCGAAGGAAGACGGCCGTCTGGACCCTGGCAGATGGAGGGACAAAGTGGGAGTGGGAGTGGGAGTGGGAGTGGAGGGGGAGGGGGAGGGGGAGGGGGAGGAATGGGCGCTCACCCTCCGCGACCAGAGTCTGGAAGTCCAAAAAGTCCATCTACTACAAGCACTCATCTGGTACCTCTCCCTAAAGCCCACATCCACCGAGCAGCCTCACCAGACACCCGGTTTGCCGGCCAGACTCGATCCCAGCCGACAGCCTCTCCCTCGTCGACAACGAAGCCGATGGTTCCACACTCGCGCGTGTACCTGCGACCGGCACCAAAGGCGGAGCCGATTCTGGGCCTGAGCATGGCCGACATCATTGTGCAGCAGCAGCTGGAGCAGGAAAGCATGCGGGAGGCCGTGGCCAAGCGCAGCCTGCAGGAGATCCAACAGGAGCAGGCCTTTCAGGAGTGGTGGGACCAGGAGAGCCGGCGAGCGCAAGAGGAAGCGGAGGGAAGAGGAGGAAGGGGAGAAGGAGAAAGAGAAGGAGAAAATACCAGAGGTACGAGAAAGACAAGGGGAGGCCGCGGTGGGAGAGGTCCCAAAGGCAAGGAAGTGCGGCCAGAAGACAAGGACAGGGACAATGCCCGCAAAGCCCGGCCCAAGAATCGGGGTCGTGGCAACAAGGCGTAGGAGGGCGTCCAGGAGAGGGCGATTACTGCATTGCGCGGAGTCTGGCTGGAAGGCGTTGTTGGAGTCGGGTGCCTGGTTTGGCTGATGGTGCAGCTACGTAATACAAATACTGCCAATACTGCACTGCTAGAGCAATGGATCGTGTTACGTAATCCAACAACGACCGATCCAGTCACAGGCCGCGGGCCACAGTGCGGAGCGACTCCAGCACGGTTGATTGCCTGGTATTTGCGGTGGGGAAGGCACAAGGGAGACGGGGCTCTACGACGTAGGCTGGGAGGCCGTTACAAGGATATAACAAACAGGCTCCATCGTATCGCAGCATTGCGAGCACGGAGCACGAAACTACCCTAGGAAGCTCTGTCTCTCTCTGTTCGAGTCGCGATTGACCGTCGACGACCTGCCGTCCGGGGCCTGATTGCAGACGTCTTTGCCCGTCTGCTCCCGCGTTCCTTTCTTTTTGCCCTCTTCACGCCCACAGTCTCGTACCTTTCCCCCGTCTGCTGTCGCTTTCCCTATCTTGGCGTCTTTCGTCTTTCGTCTTTTTCTCTTTTTCTTCCTTTTCTTTCCTTCTGCTCCCGTCCGCCATCCTTCCATTTCCCCTAGTCTCCTGACACCATTGTCCTGCATCATCCTACGACGGGATCCACACACTGCACAACCGGCTCTCAGCCATCGTCGTCACACGACTTCATCTCAACGTCCACGTCCATCCGCGCAGCCAGGAGGCCTGCCGATCATCCCTGCACTGCAGACTGCAGACTGCAGACTGACGGCAGACGGCAGACGGCAGACTGCAAAGCACACGCCATCTCGCTCTGATTCGCCAACCCGCCAGACCGAAAAGTCGCTCCGCTACGAACAGGACCGACCGGCCGGCCAGCAGGACCAGCCAGCCAGCAGCCAGCAGCCAGTCAACAGCTGCCAGCAGCCAGCGGTTGGCAGCCACCGCACACAATTCCACAAGCCACAGCACGACACGAACCTTGCTCCCGACCGGAGACGCTTCTGCCAAGACGCCTACGACGACGACGACGACCAACGGCCTCGCATCGCGCACAATTGGTCTCGTCCGGGATAAATGTAGCCCGTCCGCCCTCGTCGTCATCTCCCCCTTCTTCTCCTCTTCGGGGCGGCCAGGTCGACGACTGTCGACGCTCGACGCCTCGACGCTCGACGCTCGACGCTCGACGCTCGACGCTCGACGCTCGACGCTCACCGACCGTCGCCCAATCCAGTCCAGCCGGCCGAAGTCCACATCGAGCTGACTCCTCCACTCATCCACTCCCACTCGTCACGGCCTCTCCATCACAATGCATCAACAGGCTCGCCACCCGCCTCGCGGCTCATCGCCGGCTACCTCGCCCCAGACAAATCCCACACGCACCAACAATTCGAGAGACGCCCTCATCAGCCGCACACGCTCCTCCGAAGCCGCCCTGCCCGCCCCGTCGATAGACCCTGGCGGGGGCAGCGATGCGGTCTCGCCGCCGTCTTCGGCCTCGCTTGCCGTCGGTGGCCCAACGCGGGAATCCATCAAGAAGCTGGACCAGATCATACAGGTACGCATTGAGACCTTGGACCCATCACACGTCCGTTGCTGACATGCACAGAACTTCTTTCTCAAGGCAGCCGTGCTGATCGTCCAGGCTCGCATGCCCGTCACCCCATCGGGCAGCGGCCGTGGAAGAAAGACGAACAAATGGGTAGGTCCCCTCTAGACGCTTCCTCCCCCCACATCCCTCTTCCTTTCTGACAGGCCCAGTTCCAAATCGAGACAGACGACATCGACGACTTCAAGGACGAGCTCCGCGTGTGGAAGCACTGTGGCAGCTTCGACTCGCGGCGCCAGCCCATGGTCATCGAGACGTACCTGGATGCCTCGCGGCTCGCTCCCGGTCAGGCCCTGGTGGTCATCGACGAGAACGGCAAGCGCTGGGACGCGCTGGAGGCCCTCAACAGCTCCAACGTGTCGTCTGCCAGTGCCAGCAGCAACGGCAGCAACAGCAGCAACGGCAACACCAGTGTCGGCGTCAGCGGCCGCTCCGACACCAACAAGATCCGCACCCGCTCGACCGAGATCATCCTCGAACGCTGGAAGGTCGAGCTGCAGTCCATCCCGAGCCTGTCAAAGAGCAGCAGCACTGGTAGTGGAGGGCCTGCAGGGACAGCTGGCAGTGGTGGAGGTGGAGGTGGCACAAACGCCTCTGCTGCCGCGTCTGCAGTTGCAGCTCTTCCTCCTGTCGACCTCGAGATGGACGACTTTGGTCCTATCCTACCTACCATCTACAAGCGCAGCATCGTCTTCTTCCGCTCGCTCTTCGTCACCACACACGTCCTGCCGGCCTACCGCTTTTCCCGCCACGCCTCCACCAAGAGTGTCCATCCGGCTCTGGCTGTGCGCTGTCGCGTGCTCACCGGTGCCGATGCCGACGCTCGTATGAGCGCCACCGGCTTCGACAACCTCCGCCAGCCGCTCTTCTTTGACGGCGGCCGCGACCCTACCACCGACTACATGTTTGGCGATCTCGAGGTGCCCGTTGGCCGCTTTTCGGCCTCGGTCGCCTATCGCAACGACTGCAGCTTCCGCATCGATGACTCCGAGTCCCTGCTCAGCTCTCGCTTCATGGGCATCGACGAGAACTACTTCCAGCCCTCGCTGCCGGCCCAGCAGCAACAGCCACATCGTCCACATCACCGCCATCATCATCATCGTCAACAGCAAGTGCAAGTGCAGCAGCAGCAGCAGCAGCAGCCACATCAGCAACAACAGCAACAACAGCAACATCCATACAACCAACAGTACCAGCACAACCAGGGCCTTGACCATTACCGGCGACACGATTCGTCCGAGATCGTCGGCTCACTGCCCTCCCGCCATCGACACGGCCGCACCACATCTGATCTGTCGTACCATCCACAGCCCCAGCAGACGTATGGCAGCCTGTCAACCTTCCACGGAGCCGGTGCTCTGGGCACAAGTCCCATCACAGCCCTCAAGGCCGTGCGGACCATCGGCTCCGACACGAGCTCGCCCACCGACTCCATCCGTCCAAGCAGCAGCCTCGAGCGGTCACCCCAGATCGAGCCACCACATTCGCTGCCCATCACTGCCGGCCGCCGCCACCACCACCACCACTCCTCTGGTGCTGGTGCCGGCACGTCCTCAACATCCATCTCCTCGCGGCCAGCGGCCCTGCGAAACATGGAGGGCATCAGCCGGCGTCCGTCCGTGTCGTTCCAGCCGTTCAAGGCCGGCTCGCTGTCCGGGTCGCCACGGACCACGTTGGAAGACCTCACCCTGCCGTCGTCGCCGCTGTCGGGTTCGCGGCCGGCGTCTGGTCTTGTCGCTCTGGCCCAGGCACGCAACCGCAGCTCACTGACGGCAGGTATGGCCGCATCACTGCGCGGTGCGCCCCCGGTGTCGACGTCAGCCGGCAGCACCAGCACAGCGGCTGCCGCAGCGCTCATGATCGACCCGGGCCAGAGCCCGTCGCCGCGTCTCGGTGGAGGCGGCGGTAGCAGCCGTTACAGCAGCAGCTTCACACATCGGCGCGGCCGGTCGTCCTTTGGTGGAGCCAGCCGTGCCGACGACGACCAGATGAGCAGCGGCAAGCAGAGCATGGCCTCATCGATGGCACAGCCCGGATCAGGCCTGCTGGCCGAGGTGGCTGGCGGCGGCATTGGCATCGGCGGCACGAGTTCGGGCTCGTTTCAAACCGACGACGACAACATCTCGGACTTTCTCAAGGCGCTCGAGAGCAAGAAGACGCTGCAGAGCTTCGAGCCCGGAAACGCCGGTCGCCGCGGCCTCTCGGACTCGGCCCGTCGCACGGCCGCCCAGCTGTCGCGCTTCCAGCTGATGCGCGAATCCAACGTGGCCCTGACCGACTCCATGAGCCTGTCGATGCAGCTGCCGGCACGGTCGCCGACCTCGGGCGTCTCCGGAGTCTCGGGTGTGTTGGGCATCTCTCCAGGTGGTGGCATGTCGGTGTCCTTGTCGCCTATCAAGCCCATGTCACCTCACACTCCGCACGTGCCGGCAGTGCCGTCTCGTCTGAGCGAGAACGCCATTATCGACTACCCGGGATATTCGAAGCCACCGCCACAGAACCTGCAGAGCCTACAGGAGAGCCTGCAGGGACAGGAGCAGGGGCAGCAGTCTAGCACGGTACGCATCACTGCAAGCTCGGCCGAAAACGACGACGACGAGGCGGACGACGAGGACGACCATCGAGCGCGCACAGTCGGCAGGACGGGCAGAGGCTTGGCCCGGACGGCCGCCAGCAGCACCGGCAGCGGAGCAGGGACCGGCACCACCGGAGCCAGGGACAGCACAACGGCCATTGACATTCCGCTCTCGCCACGGCTGCTCCAACACCATTCGGTTGACCGTCGGTCGAGCTCGACCGCCCAGAAGAAGCGTGCCACACTCGTCGGTAGTGATGGTGCCGGCGACGATGACGACGATGACGACGATGACGTGGCCGATCTGGCGGCCTTTGCCCAGCAGCGACGCAGCCTCAGTGTCGGTGCTGGCATTAGCGCGACAGCAGCAGCGTCGGGAGCAGCAGCTCCTGGCGGAACAACCGAGCCGGAAGCCGCGACAGCATCGACGGGTGGTGTGCCTGTTGAGGGTGCTGGTGCCGTCGGTTCTGGCATACCAGCCGGCGTGCCATCTGGCTTGCCATCTGGCGTGCCAGCAGCCATTACGTCCTCAGCATCGTCTCTGTCGTCGGCCCTCCGATCAAGTCCGGCCTCGGCCGTGGCCACGGGCACGGAACCACGCCGACGGTACACGAGCCGCCACCAGGTGCTGCTGAAGCAGGAGCACCGCAAGGAGGCCACCGCCGACAGCCTGGCCCTCAGTCTTGGTGGCAGCACCACCAGCGAGAAGCGGTCGACCACGACCCTGGGCGTTGGAGGACGCTATGGACACGTTGGTGATGGCGAGGCCGACGATGAGCCGCTGGTGTTTGACCTCTCCGAGATTGGCCGCGAGCCGTACCGACGCAGCCTCGAAGACGGCCGGGGTGCTGCTGGAGGTAACGGTGCCGGTAGCGGCAACAACAATGGCGGCAATAACAGCAACAGCAACAGCAACAACAACAACAACAACAACAACAACAACAACAACAACAACAACAGCGCCGGCGGCAGCAGTGGTGGTGGTGGAGGCGGTGGTGGTAGCAGCAGCAACATCAGCCAGCACTACCAGCAGCATCACCACCGCCATCACCGACACGACCGACCGGGCGGACATGCCGCATCGGAGTGGCGGACCTAGGTTTTGTCTTTCTATTCTGGCTGTCCCATATGGCTCCATGGTGCTCTGTCGAAATCTCCACTTGTTTTACATTTGATCTTGTTTCTCTTTCTCTCGTGGCGTTCTCGCATTCATCATTGTTTTCACTTCGATCTTCACCCTTTGCAAACAAATATAGACTGGCACATCCATCTTTCTAGACGGCCTCCTCCCAGGTAGGCGGTCGTCAGGGGGTACAGGCAGGCAGGCAGGCAGGCGGTCATCAGGCGGGCAGACAGGACGGGCAAGCAGTGACTGGTGGTTAGGGAGAATGGGGCACCGACTGCCCAGAGGGCAAACGGACGGGACCACACATGGAGAATGTCGCGAGACGGGGCGTTTTTGCTTTTTTGCATTCTTTTTCGTGTTTTTTTTCGGTTTTTTCGGTTCTCGGTTTTCGTCTTTTCCTTCTCCCTTGTCTTTCTCGTCTTGTTGTTTCCTCTTTTTCTATTGACTGCCTGCTCCTCCTTCTGACCGCTTCGTATGCTTTCTTATGGACACCCATATCCTGTTTTACATACATGCCATGTTCTAGCTATCTGTGCTTTCTGTAGGCTCATCATCTTGGGTATCTGTGGAGCACATGGGCAGCGACCGGGGAGAGGGCCATTGCGTGGACGGCTCACGGTTTGGAGCAGAACGAGAGAGGTGGTAAGGGCATGGTATACATCTTCCAACCCAGCCTCGAGATATCTACAATATCACGCCATGATGCACGTATTGTGGTGCGATGAGGTGTAGATGACGAGCGATGACTAACAGCCGATATATCTCCATCACGTGACTACGTATCGGCACATCCTTTTTGCGCGTCCGACTAGCCGGCCTGTTCAGCGCCAGAGTGCATCCTGATTAGCCAGACACGCCTCAGGGCAGTCGTTCCCTCCCCTCCACCCCTTGCGCGCCGCGACTTCCCTCGAAATTTTGTCCCACTGTTTAATATGTGTAGGCCAGCCCGGTCATCTCGTCATCAAGCTCTTCTCCCTCTCTCCTACTTTTTTCCAATCACTCTTGATTTATCCAACCTCCCCTGTCCACCTTTTTTCCGCCTCCCCAATCCCTGATCCCCAACCGACCAAGGAGGAGACGCGCACGTTTGAAGACGACCATCCGAGCGCAGGAAGACGGCAAGCCGGGACAGCAGACGAGACGAGAGCCGGCAGATCGCGCTTCGGTTGACGCGTAGAGGCCAGCAGGCGGCTTTCCATCTCCCGCCCCAAACGACAACGCCATGGCGCCGCGCGTGAGTGATGGCAACGAGACCGACGCGTCCATGCAGGATGCGCCGGCTGTGCGGCCACGCCAGTTTGAAGAGGTAAGCCAGGATGAGGGATGAAGTGTGCGAGTTGTGCGAGTTGGTTGTGCTGACGGCCGCTGGAAAGGAAAACGAGGATACACAAGACTACACCGATTCGGACACGAACCCCAACACGACGGCCAGCAGCGTGACCGGCGACCATGCGCCCGAGGGCAGGAAGCGCCGGGACGAGGCGAGCCAGCTGCGCCGAAGCATCTTTGGGCGGAAACACGACCGTTTGGGCGAATCAAAGGTGGGTAAAGAGAGAGGAGAGATTGAAGGAAGGAGAAGAAAGGAGACGATTTGATCTGACATGAATCCACTCTGTAGGAAGACGACACGATTCGTCGATTCCGGTATCTCCTCGGCTTGACCGACCTCTTCCGCCACTTTATCGAGACCAATCCGAACCCCAAGGTGCGCGAAGTGGTCGAGGAGATCGACCGACAGAACGCGGCAGCAGCCAAGGGCCCCAGGGCGGCCCGCCAGGGTGGCGCCAGCAGCGGACGGCAACGTCGCACGGAGGCTGAGGAGGACGCCGAGCTGCTCAAGGACGAGAAGCGCGGCGGGTCGGCCGAGACGGTGTTCCGCGAGTCGCCGGCCTTCATTCAGGGCCTCATGCGCGACTACCAGGTGGCCGGACTCAACTGGCTCATCTCGCTGCACGAAAACGGCATATCGGGCATCCTGGCCGACGAGATGGGCCTGGGCAAGACGCTGCAGACGATCTCGTTCCTCGGCTACCTGCGTCACATCATGGGCACCACGGGTCCACACCTGGTGATCGTGCCCAAGTCGACGCTGGACAACTGGAAGCGCGAGTTTGCCAAGTGGACGCCCGAGGTGAACGTGCTGGTGCTGCAGGGCGCCAAAGAGGAGCGCCACACGCTCATCGCGGAGCGGCTGGTGGACGAGAACTTTGACGTGTGCATCACGAGCTACGAGATGATCCTGCGCGAGAAGGCGCACCTGCGCAAGTTCGCGTGGGAGTACATCATCATCGACGAGGCCCACCGGATCAAAAACGAGGAGTCGTCGCTGGCGCAGGTGATCCGGCTGTTCAACTCGCGCAACCGGCTGCTGATCACAGGCACGCCGCTGCAGAACAACCTGCACGAGCTGTGGGCGCTGCTCAACTTTCTGCTGCCCGACGTGTTTGGCGATGCGGAAGCGTTTGACCAGTGGTTCTCGGGCCAGGACCGGGACCAGGACACGGTGGTGCAGCAGCTGCACCGGGTGCTGCGGCCGTTCCTGCTGCGGCGGGTGAAGAGCGACGTGGAGAAGAGCCTGCTGCCGAAGAAGGAGATGAACGTGTACGTGGGCATGTCGGATATGCAGGTCAAGTGGTACCAGAAGATCCTCGAGAAGGACATTGACGCGGTGAACGGGGCAGGCGGCAAGCGCGAGTCCAAGACGCGGCTGCTCAATATTGTGATGCAGCTGCGCAAGTGCTGCAACCACCCGTACCTGTTTGAGGGCGCCGAGCCGGGGCCGCCGTACACGACGGACGAGCACCTGGTGTACAACGCCGGCAAGATGGCGGTGCTGGACCGGCTACTAAAGCGGATGAGCGAGCAGGGCAGCCGGGTGCTCATCTTCTCGCAGATGAGCCGGTTGCTGGACATCCTGGAGGACTACTGCGTGTTTCGCGGGTACCAATACTGCCGGATCGACGGCAGCACGGCGCACGAGGACCGGATCGCGGCCATTGACGAGTACAACAAGCCGGGGTCGGAGAAGTTTGTGTTTCTTCTGACGACGCGGGCCGGTGGTCTGGGCATCAATCTGACGACGGCCGACATTGTGGTGCTCTACGACAGCGACTGGAACCCGCAGGCGGACCTGCAGGCGATGGACCGGGCGCACCGCATCGGGCAGACGAAGCAGGTGGTGGTGTACCGGTTCGTGACGGACAATGCGATCGAGGAGAAGGTGCTAGAGCGGGCAGCGCAGAAGCTGCGGCTAGACCAGCTGGTGATCCAGCAGGGACGGGCGCAGATCGCGGCCAAGGCGGCGGCCAACAAGGATGAGCTGCTGTCGATGATCCAGCACGGGGCCGAGGCCGTGTTCAGCTCCAAGGGCGGCACGGGGACGATGGCCAAGGGGGCGGTAGCCGGCGGCAGCGGCAGCGGCAGCGGCGACAACGGCAAAGCAAATGACAAGGGCAACGCGGACGGTGGGATGCACCTAACGGACGAGGACATTGACGCGATCCTGACGAGCGGCGAGTCGCGGACGAAGCAGCTGAACGCACGGTACGAGAAGCTGGGGATCGACGACCTGCAAAAGTTCACGTCCGAGTCGGCATACGATTGGAACGGCGAGAACTTTGCGGCCAAGAAGAAGGACGTTGGGATGACGTGGATCAACCCGGCGAAGCGGGAGCGCAAGGAGCAGATCTACTCGATCGACAAGTACTACCGACAGGCCATGTATGGCCACGTGGGCCAGCCGAAAGAACAAAAGCCCAAGGCGCCGCGGGCGCCGAAGCAGATCTCGATTCAGGACTACCAGTTTTACCCGGAGGCCCTGCGCGAGCTGCAGGAACGCGAGACGGCCTTTTATCGCAAGGAGATCGGGTACAAGGTGCCGCTGGCCGACGGCGACGAGGACACGCTGGAGGAGCGGCAGGCACAGCAGGTGACGGAGCAGCGCGAGATCGACGAGGCGGTAGGCGGCTGACGGAGGAGGAGCAGGAGGAAAAGCAGCGGCTATCGCAGATGGGCTTCGGCGACTGGAACCGACGCGACTACCAGCAGTTCATCAACGGGTCAGCCCGGTTCGGCCGGACAGACTACGAGAACATCACGACGGAAGTCGACAGCAAGACGGCGGCCGAGGTGCGGCAGTACGCCAAGGTGTTCTGGCAGCGGTACGAGGAGATCAGCGACCATCACCGGGCGATCAAGACGATTGAGGACGGCGAGGAGAAGCTGCGCAAGATTGAGCACCAGCGCAAGATGCTGCGCAAGAAGATGCAGCAGTACCGGGTGCCGCTGCAGCAGCTCAAGATCAACTACTCCGTCTCGACGACGAACAAGAAGGTGTATACGGAGGAAGAGGACCGGTTTCTGCTCGTGCAGCTGGACCGGCTGGGCATTGATTCGGAGGGCATCTACGACAAGATCCGCGACGAGATCCGCGAGAGCCCGCTCTTCCGGTTCGACTGGTTCTTCCTCAGCCGAACGCCCAGCGAGCTGAGCCGGCGCTGCACGACGCTGCTGACGACGATTGTCAAGGAGTTTGACGACGTGAACACGACGACGACGGCAGCGATAGGCAAGCCGAACGGCCAGAGCAACGGCCACGGCAACGGCAAGCTGAAACGGGAGGTGGAAGACGAAGAGAACGACGAGGACAGCGTGCTGGGCATGGCACCGCCGAAGAAGAAGGCGAAGAACGGGGCAAAAGTGAGTGGTGTGGTGGGATGATGGTGATGGGACGACACGGATGGGAGCTAACGTGCACACAGAACAAAGCACTAGATCATGTCAAGTCCAACGGCACCAAGACGCAGTCGGCAGCCAACTCGCGGGCGTCCAGCGTGGCCTCGACGCAGTCCAACGCAGGCAACGCCAAGAGCAAGTCCAAGGGCAGGAAGAGGTAGATGTGTTGTGTTTTTGTCTATGTATTCTCTACGGTGGACTTGTCGATTTGCTGCGCCTGTATTTTGTGCTTTTGCACTAGTTTTGCTTCTTTCTTAGTGATCCCTCTGGCTTGAGACGAGAGCCAGGCCATACGATACAACGGACGGGCGTTTCAATGGAATGATCCGATTTGAGCCTAGCCGTCTTCTAGACCGGCTGTCGATCATCCTGTCGGCCATGAGCATGAGCCTGACTACAAAGACTTCCCCAGGCGCTTCAATCTTCTCCCGCTGCAGCCGTTTTGGCGGCCAGCAGGTCCCCTCGTGTCCGGCGTCATGACGCGACGCAACCAACAGGCCCCCAACAGCCTAAGATCCTGGTGCCCTGGCCCCCGACGACAACGGCAGGCCCAACGGCAGGCCCAACGGCAGGCCCAACGGCCAACGGACGCGAAAAGGTGTGGTCAGCCGGCCTAAAGCTGCGCACAAACGCATGCCACCCTCCCTTTGGGTGGTGGGCAGTGCGGCGCTTAGCTGAAGGCTCTGAGAGGCGGACTAAGTTTGGGAAAAAAGAAGAGCAAAAGGAAAAGGAAAAAAAGGGAATAGAAAGCGAAAAAAGAGACAAATTTGTTGGGCGTTCATAAGCAGCAGCAAATAAAAATAAGCCGTAGCGCCGGGCAGATTCCTTTTTTGACAGGTAAAAGCGGGACTCTTGTGTACGGGGAGGACTTGACCGCAAGCGATGCTTCGTCCGTCCGGATGATGCGTGCCGTATTGTACGAGCGGCGGACTTGTCGAGCTGCCTGCACCGAGGTGGCTGTTGGCTCTAGCGGGCCAGCGCCACAAAGGCTTATATCCGGGCGGGCATACGACCTGTCTCTCTCTCTCGTTCTCCTGAAGTGCGGCGGTGCCACTTTTCTTTCCATGCACGATGCGAAATTTTTCCAACAGCTCTCTTTCTGCCGTTGTACGAGCAATTTCTTCTCGTCTCCGCTTAGAGGGGCAGGCAAGCGAGCAGGACGCGGCGACCGATGAGGCTGTCGGAGGGGGGCTGCAGCAGCCTGCATGTTGCATGTCCGTCGAGGGAGGACGGCACGTCGTACGAAGCAGATAGGAAACGCAATCGGGCGGCCAGTGGGACGCAGGAGCCAGCTGTAGCCCCCGAGTCGCTACTGCTATCGTACATACAGGGGGGGCCGGGGACCTGTTCGGACTGCCTTGTTGGCACTAGGCGCAGGCGACCAGGGCCAACAGGCACATGCTGCGACGAGGAGCGAGAGACCGGTGTACTCCGTACGGAGCCAGGCCGGCCGATGGGGCAAGAACAGGTGAAGAAGAGTGGAAGAAGCAGGGCTGTGGGGATGGAAGACAGCTGTGCAGCTCCGGGGAACAGAGCCGTGAGGACCAGGGCGTGGTCCGAGCACAGAAGCAGCTAGCATCGAGTTCATGGCCAGATACGTCGTACGGAGTACGGAAGTCGGGCTCCGTCCGAGTACTCCGTACATGGTCGTGTCCGACATGGGGGCCGGCTGTCGCCAAGGTGGGTGAGATGAGGCCGGGAGAGAGCAGACAGCGGGTAGATAGCAGGTGGCAGGGCGATAGCGACAGGTGGCAGCAGGCAGCGACAGGTGGCAGCAGGCAGCGACAGGTGGCAGCAGGCAGCACACAGACGGCACACAGCAATTACAGAAGCCTACAGCACACTCATAGACGCTTACACGCCGAAACTGCTGCGCCTCGGCAGGCTGAGCCCGCAGGCTGACATGCCATGAATCCATCCGTCTCCCATCCGCCGAAGCAATATCTGCTCGAACACGACCTGCACAACTGCACACACCTCCACCTCCTCCACAACCCTCCCAGTACGAGTTGCCATCCACCATCCGTGGTGTCACCTGTCATCTGCTCCATCCACCCCCCTTAGTACTCCGTGCCTTCACTTCCCTTTCCCTGCCCCCACTCTGCATGCGGCAAGAGAAGGTCGGCGGCAAGAGCATGCACAGTTGTCAATTCGGAATAGGGCATGAACGAGACTATTGGGCCGACCGGCCGACCTGCCGCCATCTTGCTTCGTCCCCTTTCTTTTTCAGCATTAGTCACCACCCCTCCAGGGGCCCCCATCGCGATCTGCAGCGGCGCAAGCCGACGGAACTGGCCAGGAGACCAGACCGAAGACCAAAGGCTAGCCAAAAGCCTCACGACCTTGTACCGCCTGTACCCTGTATCGTCTATCGTATGGCCTGTTATACGAGTACAGAGCGTCTCTCATCCGGGCTAGCCTTGTGCGGAAGAAACAACCCCCCCCCTGGTCTATGCCAAGGCTTTTCTCTGGCCCTTTTTTCTTTTTCTTTTTTTTCTCTTTTCCCCCCATTTTCTTCCCCTTCTGGGCCATGTGCTGGGGGCCGTCGTTGTAGTGCGCGTGGGTTTCGTACACGCCTCCATATCCCACATCCCATGAGCCGACATCCGTCTCTCTCTCTCTCGTTCTCCCTCTCTCCTTGTCCTTTGTTCATCTTCTGGTCCCCTTTCCTGCTCCCACTCGCGCTCCTAGCCGTCTTCGGCCCTGGAGAGAGTGCCTCGGTCCAGTCTTCCTCGCTCGTCCCTGTTCGTCTCTGTTGCTTCTATCCGTTCGGCGACATGGGTCTCGGCCTGTACATAGTACTATGTATCTCAACCTTCCAATCACCATCGTCTCGTTCTTCTCTCCCTTTTTGGCCTATCTTTTTAATTGCAAGTCCGTCTCTCGTCGGCTCCGACCTGTGCTGTTGTTGCAACAGCCCCTCTCTCCTTCTCCCACCACCACCACCGTGCTAGTCAGTCGAGGTTCCTCGCGTAAAATTGTGAATGAGACGTCAGCAAACAACCGCGTTGGGGGCGACGAGAACACGGCGAAGATGCAATGTTGCATACGACTGGCGTAGTGTTGTTGGTGCCGTGGGCTTGGAAGGAACTCGGGTAGGCACGATGGTCACTATCACAAAAAAGGAAGCAGCAGAAACGGCAACCACCCGCCTCGCTCCTGCAAGCCTTGTCTCTTCCTGTCTGCCCTGTCTGTCCCCTTTATCCTCTCGCCTTATTCTCTCGTCCTCGTAGATTGTCTTTTCCTCCTCCTCTCTCTCTCTCCCTCTTTTCCTCTCTTTATCTTTCCCTTCTCGCTGCCTCTCTTCCTCTCGTCCTCCCTCGCTCTCCTGTCTTCACTCACATCCTCTGCCTCTCGACCTTCTTCTCTTCCTCTCTTCTGTTCTCCTCCCTCTTCTCTTCCTCCTCTACTCCTTTCTTCTCTCCATCCTCTCCTCACCCGTCTTCTCCCCACCCTCACACACCACCTCTCAGCCTCTCTACACCCCCTTGCAGATGCACACCCCCCTTCTGCGCTTCAGACTCCCTGATTTATTTCTATCCTCCCGCTTCCTTCTTGCTCTCTCTGCCGTCATGCTCTCATCCCCCCCCTCATGATCCTTAATTATACTGTCCGCAAGCTCAGCTCAGCTCGGCTGTGCTAACAGACTACATATCCCACGCTTGCTCATCTCGTCCGCTTTTGTTCCTGGCTCCCGCTACGCCACGTCCAGCGCATGCAACGGCTTTCCCATCAACCTCGTTACCTCTTCCTCGCGCCACTTTGCTAGCCTTGTCATCGGCTCGTGCCTCTTTCTGAACATCCCCCCCCTTTGCTGACACGCATCTGCGCAACCGCCGCCTTGCTTCTCGTTCTTTTTCCTTTTTCTCATCTTTTCCCTCCCCTTATGTTTATTTTTATACACAGCCTGTCTATTCTAATTCGTCCAAATTCGTATTTTTGCATTTTTGGCCTTGGCCACCTGGCCCGGCTGGCATCCGGCCGCCTTCCCTTCCCCCTCTTCGGCCCGTGGCTCATATTTCCAAATTTGGCATCGCAGCCGCACCCACAGCGACCTCGTCTGGCTCATCATGGCAGACTTTAAAACAGACCTGAAGTACATCTTGGAGGATGCGGGAGATGCCGATCATCATAGTCCCCCGTCTCGCTGTCCGTCTTCCCTCTGTTCCTCTTTCTGCTTGCGACCACTGCCACTTCCGTTGCCACCCTTATGCCCACCTGCATCGTTTCCTGCTCCCACTTCTGCCTCTGCCTCGCCCTCGCTCTCGCTCGTGGTCTCGCCCTGTTCCCACCTCACCCCTCCTACTTTCAGTCTACTAATAAAAGGCCCGCCCCCGTCATCTTCAGCAGACACCAGTAGTCCACACAGACACGCCGAGCTGGAGTCTCAGTCTCCGTCAAGGTCGACGCCTCGAACCTCACAAGTCGTCCTCCGTGGAAGCAACAGCAACAGCAACGGCCACCACAGCAGTCACCACGGCAGCCATCACAGCAGCCATCACGGCAGCCACCACAAGAGCCACCGAACAGGCAGCTCTACGAGTAGCTCCACAGAGTCCAAGGCCAGGCCAGCCGAAACCTCCGTCGACAACGAAAGCGTCTTTGACCCCAGCTCAACCATGGATCAGAGAGCATACAGGGCTGCCTCACCCTATCTTCCCACGCGTGGGTACGGCAGTTTGAGTTATGACAGGTACGACGAGAGAACTGCAGGTTATACTAGCAGCCACAGAGATGGCCGCCTCGCGAGTGACGGTGGCCGTCACTCTGGTGAGAGCCACGACAATCATGCTGGCCATGTCGGCCAAAGTAACATAGGCGGCGGCGGCGGCGGTCACAATATGCCGTACAGCATGGAAATGCACGGCGTAGGATCATCCCCCTTAGGTGCTGGTCCCGGCGTGGTCGCCGAAGGCATGTTAGCCTATGAGACGCCTGTTGCCCGAAACCAGGCCGGATATGGCCCGGGCCCCTTGATTCCTGCTGGATACGCCATGACTGGTGCAAGCGGAGACATGGTCGTGCAACAGACGTTCTTCGCAGCGTCTCCGGGTGATGGCCGTTCTGGAGGCTACCCTGAGGAAGTACGGCTGACGCCAGTCACACGTCGTGTTAGCCGGGCCAAAAAAGGGGTTCCCGTGCACACATGCGACATTTGTCACCCGGCCAAGGTGTTCACGCGGGCAGAGCACTTGCGGTAAGTGAGAGAAAAAGATGAGGAGGCAAGGTCGGCCAGTCACGGATGGCTAATCTCTCTCCTCAGGCGTCACCAACTGAGCCACCAGACGCCGCACTTTCAGTGCACTTACCACCAGTGTCGCCGTTCCTTCCACCGGGCCGATCTTCTCAGCCGCCACGAGCGAAGACAGTGAGTGCAGAAAGCGATGAAAGCCGACGAAATCAGGAGACTGACCCACATACACAGCCGATCTGGAGAAGAGCTCACCCCGGGTGGTGGCATGGAGCCTGGACTGTCCGCACGCCGAGACTCGTCGCAGTCAATCGACTCCAGCGTGGGGTATCAAAGCGCCTATGTCAGTGAGGGAGGGGGGGAGGACCAGGAGATGGAGACAGGAGGCCAGCGTCATGCTGAAGAAGGAGTAGCAGCAGACCGAGAGCAGCATTACCACCAGCAATACCAACAACAGTTCTCATATTACTCGTCTGGAGGTTCTGGCTCCGGCTATGGTGACCAAGTGAACAATCTGGCTGCCAGTATGATGGGAAAACATGATGCTGGTGGAAGAAGGAGTGTGCAATACTGTGTCGCGAGTACCAACCCGCATACAGCTAGTCAAGGGACTTACGGTGCTGCCAAGAGCCAATATGATGGCCAGATGAAGTATTCGCCTCGCCGGCAACGAGGTGCGTATACCACAACCCGGGCCCCGGCTATGCCAGACTTCACATCCAAGTCTGCCGGAGCATCTGCTGCGCAGGACTTGCTTGCCTATGTTGGCGACCCTCAGTTCTGCAGACGAGAAATCACAGCTAGCTCAGCGGTTACTTTTACCTCTGATTATCTCCATGCGACCGATCTGCGGCTACGCTCGCAGGGGCATCAACATCAATACGGCAAGAGTGCTTCAGCTCCAGAATGGTCCACATTAGCTGGCGGCAACACAAACGCGAGCTTCAACTATCCGTACACATTGCACTCGCTCTTTGACGATCATCACTGCGTTCCATTATCCGTGACACCACTGCCAGAGAACTCGTCTGGCTGGGAGTCCTTAGCACCAGCTCTCGGGGATGCTGAGAGCACACTGGCTACGACATATGCCCGGGCATCAATCCCTCCACAGGCCTCATTAGTCGGCGAACAGGACAGCGTGCTCCCACGACAGGCTAACAGTGAGATAAGAAAAAGAAGAAGCAGGAGTAAGAGTATTAGCCCTGCTGCTCAGGCACCGCTCCTGTCAACGGCCTCGTCGGCCCCGTCATCTTCTGGAAGCGACACCCCGCCGCTGCCTAAACCAGGGAAAAACAAGCGTCGCCAGTGCTTGTAGACAGTTACTGGGAAGAGTTTGACCCGGTAAGTCCTGTCATACACCGCCGAAGTTTTGGAGAGGCCGAGCAGTGGAGAGAAAATTGCCGGCAGCAATGCCGGCAACAGCAACACTGGAACGATGCCAGTTTATCGCTTCAACGCAGAGCCCGGGAGGCTGTGGCGGCTCTGTCCATTGGTGGTGTGAGTGCACAAAAGAAGGGGCAGAGGCAATGTGATGTGGAAGGAGATGACGATGGTGTTGGCGACAAGAACGACAATGATGACAACGTCGATAATGACGATGGCGACAACACTACTAATCCTGTAAATGACTATGAAAAATACGACAATAATGCCAACAGATACGGCACCTGGCAGGCGGCCTGTGAGGTAGGCATGTATATTTCTCCGCTATTCGGGGTTCACATTATCTGACAACGCTGACCAGAAAGGCATCTGACTGGAGCGACGAGCTCATTCAGGCCGTTTTCCTGTGTGGGCTGTTCGCTTAGGTGGACTGAATGTAGCAGGCGCCACCGTTTCTTTTACAGCTGCAGCTGCTACCATAAGTTACTTGCCTCTCTATAATCGAGAGTTCATCGGGCTCTTTCGAGAGCGCTGGCCACACTCCTTCTTTTCATATTTCCTCCCCTTCTTTTTTTCCTTCCCCATTTTTCTCTTCTTCTTCTTCTTCTAATTCTTCTCCCCCCCTTCCTTGCAGTTTATGCTGTCCAGCGTTGCCAACTTTTCAAGACTGCAATAGAGACGGTGCCTCCTGAATATACAATGGCGCCGTTGGACCGAGGCTAAGGCGCGCAGACGCCTCTGCTTTACCAGACCACCTCGTTGATGAAACCCGGACATCGGGCTGCTGTGGAAAGCGACCAACGCAGCCGGGTGAACCAGAAGTAGAGAGGCCTGTTTCAACAACTGCCAGTAGGCGATTTACTATTAATGGTACGGAGTACGGTGTAACATGCATAGAGTTACTAGATGATGGAAGACGGTATATGGCATAACCGACTATTTAATAATCGTAAAAAAAAAACATATCTTATACTACAGCATAAAAAATTAGGTGCCGCATTAGGCAATTCGACATCACTCAGGCGCTGAACACAGCACTGCCTTACGCCGCTGTTTTTCCGAGTTTATACCTGGACTTTAATACGAGCACTTCGTATGCGCTGTTGGCGTCGCTTGTTCCGGCTCGTTTTCTGAGATTAGCGCGACAACCCTGCAACTCTCAATTTTGCTCGCGCGTCTTTTTTCCCCTTTTTCCTGGCAAGGCCAGCCCGGCCGATGCTTATCATGATCCGTTCCTACTGTGCAGTCCGTCTGTACCGTAGATGCCACCACTCTTTGTCCTCAACAAATGTAACTTGGCAATCACCACGTCTGTTAGCAACTCTAAAGAGTACTGGTCAGATACTTGGTGCTTTCGGGCTTCTCATTTCTTTGTCGGACGCATAATTTGCTTTAATTAAAAAAACTCCGTTAGAGCATGTCCACATCGGGGAATCACGATAAAGGGACGTTGCAAGGCGAGCCCCGTCAAGAGTGCGTAATTAATAGTGGGAAAAAAGAAAGGACAGGGAGCTCGGACACCAGAGTTAGGAGCACTCTTGCTCCTTAGCAGGGCAGCTCCTCTTTTTTTCCTGCTTAATCTACATCTCGCTTCTATTGGATTCCCTTGCTATTTTCTCACTCTCTTCATCCTTTCCCCTCTGGTTTCTTTTTCTGTCCATTTATCGACAGCTCCAAAACGGACACAAGCGTCACGAGCTTTAGGAGTAGGCAAAAATCCGACAGATTGGTCCGTCTTGCTTAATTCCGGGTTTTATCTCCAATCTCGTCGACGATCCCATCAATCGCAGCGGCGACACCCAACAGAAAGCGCAAGCAACCAAAAAACGGTCGCGCAAACGACTCCGATCACTCGCCCCCCCTGTTTACCGAGAACAAAGGTCACATTACAGCGTCCTGCCGCATTTCGGTCTACGCCTGCGCCAGAAACAGCGAGCGAGCCGGACGAACACGCTCAACAAAACATCATGGGCACTTTTGTCTTCAAGTGGTGAGTCGTCGCATGATGATGGCCGTCGTTGTGAAAGCGGCTGCTACCAGCGCCACGTCTCTGTGGTGGCAGCCCTAGGCAGCCGAATTGCGCTCTTCCATCTTCTGCGCATTCCTCCGAGCTGACATATCTCCTCGTTTGCACCAGGCCGAGGGATGCCGACGAGGTTTACGTCACGGGCACATTTGACGACTGGTCCAAGTCCGTCAAGCTCGACAAGATCGTCGACTCGTTTGAGAAGGAGGTCGAGCTCGCCGATGCCTCCACCAAGATCTACTACAAGGTGTGTATCTTGATTCCGTATGACCGTATGGTCCCTGCTTTGACTCTGATTTTTGCGTGTCCCTGTTCGTGATCATGTCTCGTCTCTCTTCCCTTTCTCTCCGCAGCCACTTGCCACAATGGCCATTGAGGCCGGGGCCCCAGCCGTGCATCCTGCTGTCGATCGGAGGGGCAAGGTTAGCCTGGCGTGGATTTGTCTCACCCACATCCATAACACATCTCTTTCCAGCGTTCTATGTATGACGCAAGGGGCAACAGTGGCCGCCGTAGGGCCATGCACCTGCGGAGACCCTCGTCGTTCGCTAGCCAGCTCATGTGCTTTTTTCTCAGCCCCAACCTCCCTGTTTTAGAGCAGACATGGGCACGCAGCTCTAATGCACACCACATGCCACATTCCCCAGTCCACATTCCCCGCCGTCTTCCCCTCTATGTCTGCACGATCTCTTCCCCTCCACCCCCCTCTTTCACCGCTCTCAAACATCTCGATCCTGCATCTCGATCCTACATCAGCTGTTGTGCTTGCCGTTCACCTTTCATGGTACCGTGTCCTTTCACACGTATTAACCTGCCATCATATATAGTTTGTCGTTGACGGCGAGTGGGTTACCGACGGTGACGCTCCGAAAGAAAAGGACGAGGGTGGTAACGACAACAACGTTTTGACGCCGGAAAATATCGTCAAGCTGGCACCTGGTACTGCTACCATCTTGTCATCTGCTGCTCCGACATCGACAACTGTTCTGCTGGCCAAAGACGTGCCGCTAGAAGAGAAGAAGCAGGTCAAGGTCACAGAACCTGAGACACTCGTTGAGCCTGTAACAGTCGCTGAGCCGGTTGTTGCCGAGGAGAAGACCATGGACAAGGTTGAGGAGCCGACCTCTGCTACCGAAGTGGCTGTGCCTGTTGCCGCTGCGGCTGCTGCTACCGTCACCACGGTCGAGTCTTCAGACGAAAAGCCGACCATGTCCGAAAGCAGCGAAGTTCCGGGCGCGTTCCCGGAAACGCCCATTGCAGAGCTGGACAAGGACGTCAAGCTGATCAACCCCCTGCCGGCTGCACCGGGAGGTGTGAACCCGATCAAGCTGGCACCAGGCGAGAAGATCCCCGAGTCGCTGACAACGGCCGACGTCAACACGAATGTCAAGCTTGACCCGGAGTCGTACGAGAAGGCTGACGCCATGGTCGGTGGCGTGACTCTTGACCAGTTACCGCCCGTGTCCAACAACATGATCCCAGAGTCCAGCCTGCCCATCGCCTCTCACGATGATGTCACGATTAGCTCTGTCGCCCCCGTTGCAACCACGGCTGTTCTGGCCGCAGCCGTTCCTCTGGAGAAGGACGAGGCCGATGCTGTTGCTGCTGTTGCCGTTGTCACACCGGCCCCGGTCGTCTCTTCACCCGAGACTGCTGTGACTAGCGAGGTGCCTGAGATTGTCAAGGAGAGCCAGGCCGAGGCCAATGTGCCTGCCGAGGCGTCTGGCGTCCCGGAAGAGGTGAAGGAGAAGGAGCTGGTGGAAGAGGAGCTGCTGTCCAAGGTTCCCGAAGCACCTGTCACCTCAGACGGCACGACGACGACATCCCCGGACACCAAGGCTGCGGCTGCCGGTGTTGTCGGTGGTGCGGCTGCGGTTGTCGCTGGTCTGGGCACCATTGCCTACGCCACTGCCACAGCAGCCAAGGACAAAGCGGTGGAGCACGGCGTGCCGGCCGCTGAGAAGGCGTCTGCTGCTGCGAGTGAGGCTGCTACCAAGCTGCCGGTGTCGGTGAAGCAGTTGCTGCCGACTGCCGTCCAGGAGAAGATTGCCTTGACGAGCGCCACGAGCGCCACGACCGAGGGTCCTGCGACCACGGCCGAGGTGCCTGCCGAGGTGAAGGAGTCGATCCAGGAAGCCGATGTCAGCCCGGAGGCAGCAGCGAACCCGGTTGCCGTGGAGGAGAAGAGCGCGGTGGAGGCTGAGCTGCTCAAGAAGACATCTGAGCCGGTGGCCGTGCCAGTCGTTGCTGAGCCTGTCGCCGAGCCTGTTGTCGAGTCCGTCGCCGAGCCCATCGCTGAGCCTGTTGTCCAGCCCGTTGTCGAGTCTGTGGCTGAGCCCGTCGCTGAGCCTGTCGCTGAGCCGATTGCCGAGTCGACTGCTGCACCTGTGACGACGGAACCCACGGCAGCTGTGGTCAACGACAAGGACACCCTCGCGGCTACTCCAGCTGCTGAGGTCGTGGATGCCTCGTCTTCCGCTCCGGCAGCATCTCCGAATGCTGTGGCGCCGACGACTGCATCGGCCGGGTCTCTGACGTCGACTGAGCGGAAGAAGAAGCACCGGATCAGCGGCTTCTTCAGCAAGCTTCTTCACCGGTTCGACGGCGGCGACAAGAAGAAATAGACAAGTCCTTGTCAAAAGCCCTCCCGCCTCCCACGCCGTCTATATCCCATCGGGACTGAAATCCGACACTGTTTGCCATTTCAGGTCCATAATCGTCTGTGCACGTCAAAGGGACGGCAGGATTCCATACGTCCGACTCTACAAGTCCACCATAATTTTCTTTGTCGATTTTCTGCGCTGTACGCTGTTTTCAGGGTCTCGCTCATTCTGATTTCCATTATTCATTTTCTTGATTCCCCAGGGTGTCGAAGTTTCATTTGTCGTTGTGATTTGCTAGTGTGTCGCCTGTTGCAGGCGACCGATACGAGAGAAAAGAGACGGGTGTCGGTAATACAAAGATAGTTTTGGAAAGACTGATTCGAATGTGGTCGGTAGTGAGGTAGAAAACACAATAGCACACACATCATCTTACCATGGCGAGAACAGGAGAGGTGCAAGGTAGAGTAAGGTGAGTAGTCACGTGATGGTACCGGATACAGTCGATGCCGGAATTTCATGCCCCGCCTTGGCCGGTGTGACTCTGTCGCCGATTGGCTTCTTCCGCCAGAAAGGTCACTTGCGTATTTCCAGCTCTGGTCTCAATTTGTCAGGCTTCTTTCTCCTTCCTCTGCCCCTCTCCAGCGCCCCTTTCCTGGGGGATCGTTCTATCTATCTGGCTTTTCTTTTCGTTCCCTTTACGACTTCTTCCGGTCTTATCGGCCTTTTTGTGGCTACGAATCGAAACCGGCCTCTCTCGTGTGTCTCTCTCCCTTTCCATCGAAGAGCCGTCTGAAAAAGAACGGCAGCAGCAGCAGCAGCACGAATCAGAGAGGTGGCGGTGATGAAGATGCCAGCCGACGGCGATGTGACCAGAGCTATAGAATCCAACTGATTTGACATCACGGGACGGAGCGGAAGCGAGATTGCGAGGTCTTTTCTGTCTGCAAGTATCGACCTCAACCACGACTTCGATCGATCTTCCTACATCGCAGCTGCAGTCCCGGACGGTAATGAGCCTGCTACCTTTGGGCGTGGGCAAGGCCGTCTCGTCTCCTCCGGTGGGACCGTCTGTGGCGATCGTGTCGTCATCATCGGCATCGTCAGCGAGCTTCGATTCTAGCAGCCGGCGAACGGCAGCACAGTCGAACGCAGCAGCAGCGGCGAGCACGGCAGGCAGCACAGTGGCAACGCCACGCAAGGGCCAGGGCGCACGAAAACAGCACCGCAACACGAACAAGGCGTACCGACGGCCAGACGACGACGACGCGATGGCCGAGGCGCGAGCGCTGCGCAACTCATCGAGCCGGCGAGGCCAGACGTCGATTACGCATCTGCTCAACTACGCGGCACCGTCACGGGCGTATCTCGAGCGAGCACACGACTACCGGTCAAGCCAGTCGTACCGCGGCCATCACGGACACTACAGCCACCACGGACACCACAGCACGGCCGTGGACAAGGCGCGGTTCGTGCACGCCAACTACCGGTTTGTGGTGTCGCCGACAGGCGACTACACGCGACAGGCAGCCGATGCGGACGAGCATGTCGAGTGGGCCGACGTGTTGCAGGTGCTGGCGTCGACTGAGTCGCAGGCGTCGGCCTGTCCGATCTGCCTGTCGGAACCAGTGGCGCCGCGCATGGCCAAGTGCGGCCACATCTTCTGTCTGGCGTGTCTGATCCGCTTCATGCACGCCAGCACCGATGCGGATGAGCCAGGGCGTGGTGGTGTGCGGCCAGCGAACAGCAGCACGACGGAGCGGCGAGGGGCCAAGTGGAAAAAGTGTCCGATCTGCGAGGACAGCATCTACCTGGCAGAGGTGCGGCCGGTGCGGTTTTATGCCGGACAAGAGTGCGCGCTGCCGCGGCCAGGTGACGATGTGGTGCTGCGGCTGATTATGCGGCACGCCAGCTCGACGGTGGCACTTCCGCGTGAAGGCAGCAGCGGCAGCGGGATCCCGTGGCACTTTGCGGCGAACGTGCTGGACTACGCCCGGATCATGAAGGGGACAGGCGACTACATGGTGGAGCAGTATGAGCGGGAGCTGGAAGAGCTGGAACGACAGGAACGCGAGGACGAGCTGCTCTTCCACGAGGACGGCGAGTGGTCACAGAGGGCAGCGCGAGCGGTGCGGACGGCGAGAGAGACGATGTTGCAGGAGGAGAGCAGCAGCCGGACTGCGGTCGAGAAAGCGCAGGAGCCGGCGTTGCGGTCGGACGAACAGCAGTCGCAGCAAGAGGACTTTTTCTTCTACATGGCACCGCCACACCTCTACCTCTCGCCGCTGGACATCCGCATTCTCAAGACCAAGTACGGAGCCTTTTCGAGCTTCCCGTCGACGCTGCTGCCACGGGTTGAGCACCTGTCGCTGGGACACACGGTGGACGATGCGATGCGTCGCCGCGCCAAGTACCTGGGCCACCTGCCGGCCGGCTGCGTCGTGTCCTTTCTCGAGTGCGACTGGACCGACATTGTGCCGGCCGAGACGCTGGCAGGTTTTGCCGGCGACATTGAGCGACGCCGCAAGCGGAACCGCGACAAAGCTGCCCAGGAGGAGCGCGAGCGGCTGCAGGCCGAGCGGCTGGAGCTGGCGGCCGCCCGGAGCACACGACGACTGGGAGCGGGTGGTGGTGGTGGTCGCAGCAGCGGTGGACGTGATCTGGACAGTACTTTCGGTGCCGACTTGGTGGATGTGGTCGACATGAGCGATTTCCTGCCTCTGGGCGGTAGTGGTGGCGAGAACGTGTCGACGTCTTCGTCGCCACCGAATCCGCGACCAGGCTTTGGCCACCTGGCCGATCTGTCGACGAGCCCGACGACCGTCTGGGGCACGCGGATTGTGGCATCGTCGCCGCATCTGGGACCAGCCGCCCAGTCGAGCCAGGGCCGTCTGGCCGATGTCGATGACGGCTGGCTGCGAGACGAGCAGCTGCTGGCGGCTGGCGACCTGACAGACGCCGACGTCGCCGCCCAGATGGCAGCCCTCGGCCTGGAAGGCGGCAGCGGCAGCAGCAGCAGTGCTGTCGGGGCGGCAGAGCGTGCTGCAGGCTCTGTCAATACAGCCTCTGCAGAATTGGCAAAACCGAAGAAGAAAAAGAAGCAGAAGATCACGCTGATGAGCACAGGCAGCCGTCGCGGGCTCTGAGCCGGGCCGGCTGTTCGGAAATGAAACCTGCTTCTTGGATCTGGACTTGGATATGCCATTTGTTTCATCGAGCTTTGCGTGTCATTGTACAAAGTACAAAGTATCAAGCTTACTTTCATTTCTGCTTAATAATCCATCTTAATGCGGACATTCCGTTTATGTCATGTGATCAAGGGAGAAGAGAGTTCTGTCATTCACCTACCCAAGATATGTCCTTATCACTGCACGACCAGACGCAAAGCGACGGAGACCCCGATTTTGTAAAGGAAAATACCGTGCATCTACGGCCCATCTCGTCTTGCTGTCTCTTTTTCTCTACTGTCACCACGTTTGGGGGCAGACCGATGTGATTTCTGGATTACGGATGCAAACGCCACGGGTTTTGGGAACAAAGAAAAAAGAAAAAAGAAAAAAGAAGAGAAAAAGCAGCACACCCGATCTAGTAGACTGCCCGCACGGCTCGCCGCAGGTCCGACGACGACGACACGCGGCTGTTGCCACCCTTGGCGTTCCGGCCGTGGCCGTGATGGCGGTTGTGGCTGTTGTGGCTGCCGCCGTCCGGATGGCTCTCGTGGTCCTCGTGGCTCTCGCGCTTGTCCTGGTTGTCGTTGTCGGGGATTCCCCGTTGTGGCCATCCTCATTCTCCTCCGACTCGTCATCGCTGACCTGTCGGGACTGCGAGTTGGGGCCGCCCTGTCTACGGCTCTTGGTCATCTGATGTGTCTGGTCAGCAGGACTTCCCCCTACGGTCTCTCCATTCTCTCCCCTCTCACATACCCACGAGCGAACACCGCCAATCAGGCCCAAGGCATAACCTGCCACAAAGTCGTTGGTGCCACCAGCACCCGGCGACTTGGGCGTGGCCACGCCGCCTGCAGTGGCCATGGTCGGCGTCGGGCTGGACGGCGACCGGTCCATCGAGCTGCCTGCTGCCAGCGTCGACGTCGAAGGCGATGCCAGCCGTAGGGACGGCCGTGGCGCCGGGCTCTGCGGCCGACTCGACGGCCACAACTGGCGCAGCTCGCGGCTGAGCTCTTGGCCCGTCGTCGTCCAGTTGACCCGAATATTGTCGCGCAGGTCCTGGACGTGGCGCTTCAGCTCCAGCTCATTCTTCTTGAGCCAGCTGACGTTAAGTTCCTGTCGCGATGTGCCGCGCTTCAGCTGCCGCGCAATGTACTTTTCGTAGTCGCGGACAATCCTGAAAAGTACGAAACTGTGTCAGCACGTCATCCATCTGTACCGCTTCCTGCTCCGCAGCTTGTGCCCGACCTACTTGGTGATGATGCCCGTCGTGCTGACGCCCTCAGTGCGCTGCGTGACAAGGAACTTGCCGGCCGCCTTGATGGGTTGGTAGATGTCGTCGCCCTCGGCAGCGCCGTACGGGATGTCGTCGTGGGCCACATAGTCGATCTGCCGGGCCTCGAGGAAGTCGGGCGTCACGATCCACGGGCAGTTCTCCACTACCTCGTCCACCCACTTGCAGTGGCGCAGCGTCTCTGCTCGTTCCTTGCCCGACAGCACCGTCAGACCCTTGCGCTTGTGTGTTTCTTCGTCGCCCGTCACGCCGACCATGAGATACACTTCGGGGAACGCCTTCTTGGCCTGTTCGAGCTGGCGCATGTGTCTAGAAGTGTTAGACGGGAGAAAAGACGGGAGAGAGACGACCAAAGAGACATACCCTAGATGGAACAGGTCAAAGACGCCGTCGGCATATACCCGCACCGGACGGCCGACCGGGGGCAAATTGGTCTTGTAGCCGACCGGGTCGGTCAGCTTGCCAATGGGCGGCGGCAGCATCGACGTCTTGTCGCCGTCCTCGGCCTGGTCGTCGTCGTCGCTCGGATCGGTCTCGTTGCGGGCCCGACGGCCGTCCGTGCCGTTGTTGGACCGCTGGCGCTTGTTAGGCGGCAGCGGCTGGGCGGTCGTCTGGTGGCTGTGACTGTGGTGGTGGTGGCCGCCATGTCGATGGCTGCGACGGTTGTGGGATGTCGCCGCGGGTTCGTCGTCTTTGGGCTCGTCGTGATCTTGGGCAGCAGCCGGCTCGGTCTCGTCTTCGATCCGAGAAGGCTCATCGAGGCTGTCCTCCCGCGACGGCGACGGCGGCTGCTCGGCGCCGGCACGCTTGCGCTTGCTGCCAGCGGCGAGCGCAGACGGTGAAGAGGCCGGAGAGCTCATCCTTGCCTCGTTCTGCTCCTTCTTGGCGAGGGGAGAGAAAGGTGGCGAGAGCAGCAGGCAGGCGTCGGAACGAGACAGGGTCAGAAGATGACAGACAGCTGTGCAGGCCGCTCGCGTGCTCGCACTGGATGCAATTGAATGGAAGAATGAGATAAGTATAACGTAAAATGAGACCGCGCCACCAGCTTGAGAACAGGTGGTAAGTGGGATAAGAAGAAATGTGCCGGCGAGAAGTCGCCCGAGTGGGTAGGGAAAGGGAAATGCGGATCCTGGGAACCAAAGGAATAAAAGTGGTAATAATTACTGGGCCCGTCCAGTCGTCGTAAAGGGGGGGAGGGACGGAAGGACGCAAATTGGGCCTCCAACGAAGGAGATGAAAAAACAGGCTGAGAGGGTTTTACAATCCATCCAAAATTGATTATGGACAAGGCACAAAAACCTGAGATTCCAGCGGGACCAAATAGGCACACCTGTATGGCCGGCTCCTGGTGCCGTCATCAGAGCCCTCGCTCCTTCCCCAGGACTGTGTCGGAATGTTGTAGTTGTCCGATCTCATCAGCAATGTAAGATAACACGTGATTTCCATCACCGGCGCACTAACATCTCTAAGCGCTTGCTCGCTTGCGCTGTAAGAGAGATTGTATTCATATAAATGCTTGTTTCCATCGCCATCAAACTGTGCTGCGATTACGATAATAATGACACGGCCAATCATGTGCCATCGTGTTCCCTTCCTCGAGATGTTTCGAAGAGACGCCTCGCTTCCACTCGACAGATTGTGCTCTACGTCCTGTGAATGTTCCGATAACCCCAGCATAAATACAAGACGGCCCAAACGACCAAAGAAAGATATGGAAAAGCTCTGCTACGGCGACATCGGCTGTGTCTTGGGCACGTGATGACGGCCGCAACGGTTCGGGTGTTTGGGACTGCTCCGGAAGCACGATTCCCGAGCACCCTCGAGTGCCGGCTTGCCAAACTTGTCGCGCACTGCACAATACTCGTAGCCAGGGCCCATCCAAGTCTGGATGTGCGTATGAAGTTCACAGCGGCTGACGCCACACTTGCGGCAGAGCGCCTGGCCGCGCACCCGTAGCAGGGCCAGCGCCTTGGGTGAAGTCGGGGTCGTGATCGGAGTTCCCGTGCCTTGAGTGGCCGCGTCCATGCCGACAAGGATCTTGTCCAAGCCGGGCGGCGACGCCGGTGGCGTCGGTGGTGGTGATAACCGTCCGGCCTTGTGCCACACCCACTCCATGTCATTGGGGCCGGTGCGTCGTGCTGACAGCGGCACAGTGCCGTGCATGCGCCGGTGGATGGCGTAAAAGTGCTTGTTTGTCAGTCCCAGACAAGTGCTGTCGATGGGATCGAGAAAGTCAAAGATGGCATAGTGCAGTTCAGCCGGCAAATCGGCCAGCTGCAGGTTGGCCGACGGCTGGTGTGTCGGTGGCACCGGCTCGTAGTCCATGACCGAATACGAACGTCGTGGTGCGCCCAGCTTGGGCCGCTGCGGCCGTGCCGGCGACGACTCTCGGTTCAGAGCTTGTGCTGGCAGCAACCGTCTGCGTCTGGGCGATAGTATGGCCGTTGCCGTCTCCTCGGCGATGGTGGGCGGCCGCTGTGGCGTCACGTCTGCGGGCGAACATGTACTGAGGCCGCTCGTCTGGATGAGCAAGGTGCGTGACGGTGGCGTGGGATAGATAAAGTCATTAGTCGACAGCGCACGTCGGGGCGGTCGAATGCCAGCGGCCACGGCCGACTTCTCGCGAGCCAGCAGCGAGGCCGAGCCTCCCGAAGAGCGGTAGAGTCCTTCGAACATGGTGTTGTGTGTGGGAAGAGAGAAAAGGTGCTGTATGAGGGATCAAATGCTTCTAGACGATGCCGTTCAAGTTCCGGAGCCAATAGTCGAAAAGAGTACGTCGCGGGGGTTCCTCAATAGCAAGCTCATCAGAAGGCGGCGAAATATCCCGTGGCTATATAGCGAGCAGGATCGAGATTGGAACCGCCAACAAGGCTTCCCGGTGCTGCAAAGGGAAAGGCGGATGGGTCTCGGCTGATGGAAGGAGGAAGAAAGGCGAGATCCCCAGACGGAGAACGACGGCGCTCCAGTTATACTCGTAGGCCGAATCGGAATACGTGATACCCAGAAGGGGCAGGCCAAAGCGACAGGCCAGATTCTAAGCAGGGATGGGAGGAAAGATGGTCGTATGACCCCGAATTCAGGCCACGCAACTGGTCGAAGAGGCTTGCCGACGGCCCGTCTCGCTGTTTTCTTTTCTTTTTTTCGCGTCGTCTTCCCCGCTGCAGCAGATAAGACCAGGACGTGCGCGGAGGGCGGCAGATGCAGATGAGATGGTGTGGTTGGGCTGCTGGCCGCTTTTATAAAAAGAGTTGTTGCGTTCGACTTTTTTTGGTCTATTGGAAATTTCAGAGGAAAGATGGCCGGCTCCCCCCTATAATCACTTAGCGTGTCGGTCCCAGGTATCTTACCGCCTTCTGTCGGCGCAGGTGGTACAACAATACGGACAGACCACGGCGACGTCAGTCCTCGAGGTCTAGACCCCGCATTTTTTGCCCTGCTCCGTTCCCTGTTTTTCCGACTCTGAAAGCAGGCAGATCTTTGCCACACAACGCCCGTAGTACCACTACGAAACTACGAAGAGTAACAGGCACACGGACACGGACACGAGAGCAAATGTCCGGTCTTGGAAAAGGAAGAAGCTGCCGCCGTCTGGCATGTCGCAACCACCAGCCGCCCTGATCGGCAGATTCGTGCACCTGCCACTCGGATCACCCAACTATCTATCAAACAGGAGATGCATCATGGCATGAATTCACCCACCAATGATGTCAGACCGACTGGGAAATATGGAGACCGAAAAGATATCGGGATAGTACCAGGTCGGATACAGTCAGGAAGTCTGTTGGCTGAGTCCCGGCACGGCTGCCGTGTCGGCTGCATTTACCACTCGCAGACAGATCTATCTACGCCATGCACAGGCCGTCTCTTCTGCGTCATTTCCTCGTATGTTCGCCTGCAGCCCGTAGTCAGCCAAACCACGCGACCAAGTGGAAATAATAATATGCAGCCCAGAAGTCACTTGTCCTGCAACACGAATTCAATCAAAAAAAAAAAAAACAATGCACATTCAACTGCGATATCGCCATGCCGTATCGTACTCTATCGTACTCGTATACAGGCCAATCAGACAAACCGTCCTGACCACCTCCTTCTCCATTCCTCCGCTCTCAACGGTCAAAAGCCACCCACAGCACCATCACGACCACGTCCAGGCCCTTGCTCTCGCCGCCGTCGTATTTGTATGTCCACATGCCGTCCGTCTTCTCGTTCCAGTACGCTGCCTGCGCGCTGTGCATCCCGCGCCGGCCCACGTGCGGCTTGCCGTCTGTGCTCGTAGCGTCCGGCGTCACCTTCTTCTGCTCACCATCGGCCGATGCGTCCTCGACCGAGCCCGTTCCCGCCCCCCTCGACTTGTTCAGTTGCGATGTCGGGATCAGATGCTGCACAATCGTGCTGTTGACCGCAAACTTGTACGTCGGCGCGCCGGCCACGCCCGACGGCGACTCGGCGATTAGTGCCTTGAGGATCGAGTTCTGTTGGCAACACCGGTCAGTCGCAAAAAGCGCTTATTAGATTACGGCTGCGACCACGTACGATAATCGTCGTATTCCACTGCTCCGTCTTGTCGTGCTCGTAGAACTCGGCGCTGCCAAGCGCGCTCTGGCAAGCCTATATCCCTTGCGTTAGCTTCGAACCTATAACGTTGTGGCATCCGATCCCATCCCCCAACTCGTCCTGTATCCCTTTTCTTTTCTTTTTCTTCTGCTTCTTGTCTCTCTGTCGCCTTTTTTCGCCTCTCCTATCCGCTTATAGAACATCATACGGGGGCGTGGCGGGCGGAATGAACGGGTTTGGCTTACATCTTCAGCGATCTGCTTAAGACGCGTCGGCTTGATGGGCTATAAAGGGGAAGTTAGTATCCTTCAAGCTTGGTGCACGCGGCAGAACAGCGAATGTCAAAGAAAGAAGCGCATCGCAAAATCGTACACTGTTGGTCGGAGCGCTAGCCATGGCGAAAAATGGATTCGAGATATATGCCGTCTGTCGTGGTGGTTTGACTCGACGGGGTTGCGAAGTAAATAAACAGAAGGAACAGTGGCTGCAAAGTGGTCATAATGTGGCGAGCCAAAGGCGGTGAAGAAATGGATTGGGCCTGGAGTCAGGCAAGGCTGTAAGCGGTAAAAAGGGGTCGATCTCATTCGGCGCAGACGGCGAGGCTCCGCCAGCAGGACTACTCCTACGGTATAATCGTATCCTACCCCGTACTCCGTACAAGGATAACAGTCCTTTTTGCGTGCTACATATTATGGCCGTTCTGTGCGTTACGAAACACGCTGACCAGCTAGCTGTGACATAACGCGGAGCAGCCACTATTGATCTCGGCATTCAGGCCTTCTGCCCCGTAAATATTAGGCATATACGCCGTACTCCGTACCTTACATAATGTCAATCCATATTTCACGTGCTCATGAGCTATTACGGACCAATCAAACACGCACGTGCTCAATCCAAAGGCCAAACAAAGCTTCTATGGAGTAGGTGCGCCTGTTACCTCGTGGTCCTTTTTTCCTGTTACGAGTGCTCCAGAAGCTCCCTCGCTAATCGCCCAGGACTGGCTGCTGAAAGAAAACTGCACTGTCCGTTTAAATAGGACCGCAGCTCGTCTTCCAGCCCGCCTCTCTTTTGATCACCGATTTGGCAAGAAAAGCCTCACTTGCCGTGTTGCTCGTCGCAATTGACTTTCTTATCTACTCTGTACTAGAGCTGAATTTGATACTGAGACTTCTACGAGCACACAGCGACCAGCAGCAACTTGGCGCCTCTTTATTTCTCTATTTCTGTGTTCTATTTTTTTGGTCTTTTTCGCCTTCAGATACTTGCATTGACTTCCGTCGCTTCTCTTTCACACTCCCTTTTGAATCCTATCTCTTCGTTTTCTGTTTTTCAAACTCTGCGCGTCGGAAAATTTTTACGATCTGAACCGACTGCTATTTTTTGGGTGATATCGTTGGGTTCAGTCTCCTGGGTTATTTTGTTACTCTCCACCACCTCTTCCTCCCCCAGTCATCATGTCGAGCCAGCCGCTGCTGCAGACGTCTCAGGGTATGTTTTTTTGGAGCGGTCTCCCGAGGTCTCCCTGATCGGCGATTGACCGGCGCATCATGCTGACCTTGCTTCTTTCTGTCTCAGGCAAGCGCATCGCTCTGCCGACGCGTGTCGAGCCCAAGGTTTTCTTTGCCAACGAGCGCACGTTCCTCTCATGGATGAATTTCACCGTCATCCTCGGCGCCCTCGCGATTGGCATGCTCAATTTCGGCGACCGGCCGGCCTTCATCTCGGCCTTTCTCTTCACTGGCGTGGCCCTCATCACCATGCTATACGCCCTGTTCACATACCACTGGCGTGCCAAATCCATACGGCGGCGCGGTCAGGCAGGCTTCGACGACCGTTTCGGTCCAACCTTTCTCGCTATTATCCTCGTCCTGGCCATCGTAGTCAACTTTGTCCTGCGGATCGCCTACTCGTCAACGCCCAGCGAAGGCAGCCCGTGAAGGAGCAGAAGTGGCCATAGTGCCGTCATCTGACCGTTCTTCTTTGTCTGGTTACCACACCTCAGATAATATAGTGGTACACTTGTCTGGCCAATCTGTGGGTGCACCTGCGCCAACTAGGTTTCGCAATCATCTTACCTCTAATCTACACATTACACAATTGAAAAAAGAAAAAGGAGGGTAGAAAGACAAGGCTATACAGCTTCAGACATGCGTTAGAAATATGAGCTGCGGGTGTGTCTGTATATGAAGAGATTTTGGATGCATTGTTTGGAAGCATGCAGTGGTTGGGTAAAACTATCTTGAATAGTAATTCTTTGTGCAGAAATGTGAAATAGAACGTGGTACATTTGTCTTACAGTAAACGCGGGAGCCATAGAGCCAGTATGGGATGTTGTCTTCATTTCGTGTTGATTGACGCATGTGTATTGGGTTACGGATATCGGGTATCATCATTTGCAAGCTTCAGTCTATTTTGTCGGGTTATGCATGCCCCGTACACTTCAAAAGATTCAAGCTCCTGGAATCATCCAGCTCTGGTATTCTCGCTCGACCGGATCGGCGCTTGCCTGACATGTGATATCGGGATGTTTGAGCAGCTCTGGCAGGGCGACTCGAGAGAGGATGATGGACATGTACGTTTTTGTGACCGTCTGCTTTGCAGTCGCATCGCCAATGGCTGCTCGAAATTGTTGGGGCATGGGCTGGAAGCCGTCCTCGTCCTCGTTCTCGTCCTCCTCTTCGTTTGAGTGGCCCTCCTTCACTTCCGTCTGAACGTCATACAGCCGATTATACTGGTACCATGCGAGGGCTGTCGTGTGGTCCTCGCTCTGCACACCCTCTCGGTAAAAGCCCTCACGTATGCGACGCTTGGCGATCTCGGCAACCGATAACAGCTTGCCAGAATCGGCGGATCGCGCATGTAGCAAGACAATACCTAGTGGAGTGGGCGGAGTTGCCAAGGATGGCTTGCCCAAGTGGCTCAGGACGGAGGCAATTCGCTTTTCCATCTTCGAAGAGGACAGCACAGACAGCACGAGAACGTCATGCCGCGGCCGCAAGTCCGCCAGAACGGCAGCGTGCGGCTCTAACGGCAAAGTAGGCTGCTGCTGCTGCTGACTCGCCTTTTTGGGCGCCTTCGACTTGCTTGGGGTTTTCTGTCCGGATGGAGCGGCACCACGCCCGTCTTTTGCTTGCTGAAAGAGCACTTTTGGCACCACATGCTCGTCCTGACTATGCTCGTCCTGGCTCGCAGTGTTTGGTACAGCTTCAAGTGATGCTCCGGAAGTAGCCACCCTCATGCCTGGGGTTGCAGGCACAACCGTAGCATTTTTCGAAGAGACAGCAGAGGTAGCAGCAAGGAGGCTTTTTGTCTTTTGCGTTTTGCTGCTCGCTGGCCCGTCCGTGGAGGGCGCAGTCCGTTTTCGCTTGTCGGGCGTCGTGGCAGAGGAGGGTACATTTCGAGCTGCCTTGTTGCCTTGTGCTGATGACTTCGTTGCTGCGGCTGAAATTTGCTTCGCCTTCTTTGTAGTCGCCTTGTTAGTCGCCGTGACAGCCGCACGCTTGTTGCCCGACATGGTAGCACGTGTCCTGCCAATCAGCGGGCGAGGCTGTGTGGTGGGCTTTATCGTGGGCTCAACGTCCGAGATCGAAGCAATGTTAGAGACGGGAAACGCAGGCCGCGGGCACGAGACAGGCGGCTGAACTCGACGGATAGTATCTTCAAAGGTACGGCCTTGATACTATCAACATCGAAGCAGGGACTTAGAGTCACTCAAAGAGTCACTCAAGAGCGTTTGGACGTGCGTGTTTCATGCTCGGGCTGTGCTTCCGGATTTGCATCGAATTTTTATTTTCCTTTCTGAAAAAAGTGACTGGTCCTTCCCCCACAAACGCATGGACATATTCTGGCCAATCATTAGCAGAGCGCGTCTGCTGGCCGGTTTCTAGAGCTTTGTTCTCCTGCATCAGCCGTGGCCCGTGCACGTGCCAATTTCACAAATAGTTTGGTTGTCGCGCACAAGTCAGATGCCTTCGCCTGGGCAGAGGAGTGTGGAAGAGAAGGCCTGATAAAGCCGGTGGTTACATTTTGTAGGGAGGGGGCAACTTTTCGTTTCGTCACGAAATACGGAGTACGACGAAGGAGATTCGTCACAGCTGGTGGCGTAAATATGGCGCAAAAGCTGGGCGTGTTTTCGTGTGCCTCTAATACAGACTCGCGCTAAGAGACGAACGGTCCCGTTATCTTACGTATGCAGCTCGAACTTATCTTAAGCTACAGAGAGATACGCCTACGAGCATGTACTCGTACGTACGTCGTACTCATTTGATGCATCGAGGCGACAAGTCTGACGGCATAACCAGAAGTGCCTTCCGTTTGCTAGATATGTCTAATATTCGCTGCCAAACACGGTGCTGCTGCATGCAGTTGGTTCTCACGTCGTATGTCGATCGCAAACTCAAGCCTAGGGACGCACCCCTGTCGCTTTGAAGCAGGGGTCGGCAGATAGGGACCACGGTCACGATACGATGTATCTTAAGATACATATGAGTAGAGATATGACTGCTCCGTGTGTGCCGGGTTGTATATTGTTCGCTCAGTGGAATTGCAGAACTGCTCGTAAGTTTACATGACTGTCTGAAGCGCTGCTGCCGGCATGTAGGAGATAGATTAAGAGGAGCACGAGCAACCAAGCGACTCTGCCTCATTGCTAGATAAGCAAAGGCAAGTGCGATGTACGGAGTACATGTGTAAGTTGCAGCGAGTCTGGACACTCAAACCGCGCATTTTTGGCTCCGAGCCAGCGCTGTATCTTAAATGATTCTAGCGCAGCGCTACTGATCAGCTACTGGAGCTGCTACTAAGCAACCCGCTGTACTCCGCGGACAGGACCTGTCACAAGCGCCCAACCTCGGCAACGATGTCGTACCTGCTACAAATGCGGACAGCTTGGCGCAATTCGCACTCGTATGTTGTACTCCGTGCTCTTTCTTTCGCCTCGGCCGGACCAAGGCCGTGATCGCTCACAGTGTCTTGCCGGAAAGTGCTGCTGCTTCTTGCTTCTTTTGTCTCTGGGCACAAGTCGCCAAGTGGCAGGCGGCTCTCTCTCTCGCATAATCGCACAGGACCGACCGCTCTTGCTGCCACAGTGTCCACTCGCCAGAGCCGTCAAAGGCCGGCCGCATTCCTATTCATCGACAATGCAAACATTCACCCCACTCGAAGCCGCTAAGAGGCAAATCCGCCCTCCACAAGCTCCGCTTTAGTGCATATTTGGGACGCCCCGACACACCATTCAGAGCAGCACTCCACCCAGCTCGCTAAGGCCACGCCCTCCCTTGCGTCTCTGGGCAATCATGCTCCTTCTTTCCTACCATCTCACGCCCCGTTTCGCCTCTTTCCCTCCCATTTCCACCGCTCCTGCGAGCTGCGATACAGAGAGCATCCGCCCAGGCCCGCCCCAGTACTCGTATCCCTTCCTTGCACTGAGTTGCGGTTCCCACCTGCTCCTTCCTTCGACCAAAACCTTCGACCAAAACAACAAACACCCACCCCCTTTTCTCTCCTCTCGCGATATCTTCTCTTTCCCATTCTCTCTCTCTCCCAACAGTCGCAAAACACGGCGACTTTTCCCACCGCAACAAAGCCTCTTCTCCGTGTCCGCCATCCAGAATTTAGTTGGTCTTCTCTCTTTCTGTCACCTTCGCGTCGAGGCTTTTACTAGTTTTCGCGCTCTTCTCTCTGTTGCCTCTGCTCGTCTCGACTCACGCGAGAGACCGCCTCCTGTGCTCAGATCCCGGAGGTTCCTTTCGCTTCCTCTGACCCCCGACTTTCTGCTTCGCCTCCTTTTGGGTCTCACTACTGCTTCGCTGCGCTGCTGCCCAGTTTCGGTTGGGTCTGCAAAAACCTCCTGTCCGGCCGCCTTACCCCTTTAAATCCGCCCGCCTGCAAGGACAAGTAGCGCGCTCCCTTTTGCCTACATTAGCGACCACCCTTCACCGAATCCCTGCAAAACCCGAAGCGCCCCACTCGTCATCCAGGCTCCCGCAAATACGAAGCACCCCGTACCTTCTGTGCCGGTTCCTTACGTCAGCTCGCCCCTACCGCCAATCACCGCTTGCTGCCTGACTTGGGGGCCCCACTCCAACCCAACGCCCGGAGCACCTTCCTCCCTTGCTCGATTTCCCTCGCCTTCCTTCCTCTCCCACCCCATCGTACCGTGGCGCATCTGTCTCACCACACACGCGGCTGCCTTGCGACAACTCTCTTTGCGACTCGGCAAAGCCACACTGTCAACTCTCCCTCTTTCGCCTCGTTTCTGCGTCTCTCCTGCATATCTTCACCGCCCGCCACGCTTCTCCCGTCTATTCGCTTTTTAATACACTTTCTTCTTTCCGCTCTTTCAGCTCCGTGCGCGCCATCGGATCCTGGCGTGCTGCTTGGTGATGTTTCGTTTCTGGACTACCGAATCTCGGGGAAGTGACCGCACTGTGGAACCAGAACAACAGCTTCAACCACCACTCATGTCGGGCGACTGCTTTGGTTCTGTGCAGAACGCCCTTCACGGCTCTGTGCCGTGTGGCGCGTCAAACCAGCTCAAGCGCAAGCGGCCGTCAACAGCGGGCGCGCTTCCGCCATCACCCACTTCCGTACATGACTCTCTGCAGCTCGGGTTTGCGCCTGTGAAGCGCATAAAATGCGACAGCCACGATGCCTGCACAGGCGACAAGGCGTCATATATCGCGTCACCGCCCTCATCACCCGTGCTGTCTTCCCCGGCGCCGCTGCCTGTGGCTGATGCGGCTGCGATGGAAAGCGTCAAGGACGTGGTGCAATACCAGTTCGGCTTCGAGATCCTGATGAAGCACAAGGAGTTGCGGTTGATCGAACAGGAGATGGCCAAGTGTCAGGTAGCCTTGGAGCAACTGCGACGCTGTCACCTGATCCCGTATCCCACCGCGTGCCCAACGCCGGAACAGATGCTGGATATTGCCACTGGTCGCGGCACCGCCGTACGGCCACGACCCGGCGCTGCGGTGGCAAAGTGGGCTGCTCCGTTTGGGGTTGTTGACGGTCCGTACGCACGACACTACGCCAAGTGGCTCATTCCCGATCCGGTGTTCGATGGGCCGCTGCCCAACTGGCCGGGTGTTGCACCCTCAGCGCGGTCCAAGGGCTTCGCAACGGCAGAAGCGCGGGCGACGCGGAATAGCCTTCCCGATAGCAGCAGAGGACGTCCGATGCGTGGCTTAGCCGGCCAGAAGCTGCACGCTCTGTCGAACGGATATCCGCAGCCCAAGGACAAGGCTGGCCCTTGCGTGCTGAAGCGGGCCGACGGCAAGGTTGTGAAGCTGGTCTGCATCGACTGCCATCGGGAGAACTTTTCCAGCACTCAGGGGTTCATCAATCACTGCCGTATTGCTCACAAGCGCGACTTCAAGAGCCATGAGGAGGCTGCCGTGCACTGTGGCCACCCCATTGACGCCGACGCTCCGCCGCCGAAGAAGAGCGATCCTCAGGCCGGTTCGGGGCCCAAGTCTGCAAGTGGAGCTGGCGTCGCTACCCCACACTCTTCACCATCGACTGCCACACCGTCTTTTGTCACAGCATCGGCGACTGCCTCGGCTGCTGCCCAAGCTGCTGCTACTGCTGCTGTGGTGGCTAGTCTAGCCATGCCTGGTCCGTCCTATACGCCGAATGCTTACAGCAGCGCTGTGCCCGGTCACGTCTATCCTCTGGCGCGCAGTGATGCCGATGCGGTCAACTCGCTTCTCCGCCACATCGAAGAGTCGTTCAAGCAGTGCACATCGAGTGCTGTACCGGCGAAGAGCGAGTCGACCAAGAGCAAGGCTGGCCATGCTGCTGCTTCTGCTGCTGCTGCGTCCTTTGTAGGCTCGGACAAGACGCCGTTCCTGTCTCGGTTCATGCAGGAGAAGAAGCTTTCGGGCAACCTGCAGGCGTGTGTGGACGATGCCAAGGAGGTGATGGACCTGGACGATGAGTTCGGGTGGACGGGCGACGTGGGCGACGAGCTCACGCCGGAGCCATCGTCGGCAGTCACGGCGACGCCAGTTCCAGCAGCTGCTGCTAAGCGCATGCCGGCCAGACAGGCAAAGGCTACGGTGTCGTTCGCGAGCAGCATGGACGCGGGCGTCTCGGACGACTCGTCCTCGCGACGTAGCAGCAGCAAGAGCGTGTCGTCGCAGATGTCGTTTGGCTCGGCCAGCGTATGTACGTCGATGGACTTTGACAACAAGACGGTGAAACACACGGCCGTTGGGCGGATCTACGACGATGACGAGATGGACGTGGACCTGAGCCCCAACACGAGTGTGAGCAACAACGCGCCGTCGCTTGTTAGTGACGATGGCGAGTATGATGATTCTGACGACGGATCGGCGTCCGAGACTAGCGACACGGACCTGGAGTCGATGTCGGACGTTGCCGAGATCAACATGGACGAGGACGAGGACCAGGCACACGAGACGCCGCGGCCGCTGCGCCATCATCGGGTCAGTGCCGCGTCTGCTTCGGCGATGAAGCTGAAGAAGGACGAGGCTAAGCATGTCGCCTTTGTCAGCCCGGTGACAGGGACAGACAATGTCGACCCGCAGCCACAATAAGAGGCACAGGCTCAGGCCGCGTCTTTTGTGTTCCTTCTCGTCCAGCAAGCCACACCAAGAACTTACTTTTTCCCTCCTTCCGCCTCTCATCTTGCTCTCTTATTCTCTTCTACCTCACACACACTCTCTCACCCTCCTTTCCCTCCTAACATCTTTAATGCGCACAAGTCCTACTTACCTACACTTTTATTACCAAGAGAATGTTCATGTTTTATGATGACGCCTTTTCTTTTTTCCTGTCTTGGTCGGCAAATTAGAGCGAGAAAAGATGGCCTGGGGAAGAGACTATTTTTTTTTACCGGTGGCAACGCAGGTCGTGGTTGCGGGTTTTGGCTTAAGCATGGCGGCGGTCTCGGTTGTGGTCAGCGGTGCGTTGATGCTACTGCGTTGTGTTTGGATGGAGAGAAGCTACAGAAATTGTATGGATACGTTCTGTGTAGGAGTAGTGCGGCAGTCTGCCTGCATTTGGGCAGCTCCTCTTGTTGTCTAGCGATCCGCTGGACCGACGGCTTTTCTCGATGTACATATTTGAATCCGAACATACTGAAGCCCGAAGACCAGAGCAGCAGACGGCCGGCTATGAAGCTGAGAATTGAAGTGTCCATCTTCTTGATTGTGCGAAGCTAGTGCTGGAGTAATGCACGTGACATTGGTATTACAAAGCGTAAAAAAAATGTAAGTAGAAAGTTATATAAGACACGTCCGTCCCCTTTTTCTCCATCAACCATGCTCTTTTTCCCGTCCCGTTCTGCTTGCCCGCTTAGACCAGAGCGGCGACAGCGCCGACGAGGGCAGCGAACAGTCCGCCGGCGTGGAGAGAGTGGTCAGCAGCGGCACCGGTGGCAGCGGCAGCGAAGGCGGTGGCGACGAAGACAGAGGAAGAGGAAGAAGTGGTTGTGTGAGCGGTGGTAGCCGTAGTTGTGTGAGCAGTGGTGGTGACGGCGGCCGTGCCGGTGGCCGTGCCGGTGATCTTGACGGTGGACTCAGCCGACGGATACGCGCTGGCGTAGCTGCAGTATAGTTCCTTTTGGCCGACGGCAGAGTTGCGAGCAGTGTCGTCAGGGCAGTTGTTGTAGCAGCTGGGCTGTCAGTGGAGGGTGAAGGTGGTGCGTTGTGGTTGAGGTACTCACGTGATGATGTTCACATAGGCATTGCACATGCAGTCCCAATCGCTGGTGCCGCAGCTGGCCAGCTGGGCATTCTCGGTGCTCAGACAGGCCGTCACAATATTCTCGGCAGCACAGGCAGAGGTGGTCTGGGCCGTGGCCGAGGCGGCCAGAAGAGCGGCCGAGACGAAGACAGAGCTGGACTTCATGGTAGTGGTGCGCGTGGTAAGAAGGAGTGCGGTGGGAAGGCCTATGTTGCGAGTGCGGACAGAAAACAGGCGGCTCTTATACGGACGGAATACGACGGTCGACGAGCAGCTGCATGCTTGTGAGACTACGACGGCATGTGCACGACGCCGGAATACGAGCGTGCCACGGTTGCCCGGCCCTCGTCTGTATTCCGGTTGCACGGCGGCTTTGCTGAGGATTGAACAGTCGTGCTTTCTGAGGCGTCCAGATGAGGTGTGGGGTGATCACCATGTTTTTGCCTCAGCTCGCAAGAAAAGCAAGATATGCATTCTATCGTCGCCTGTAAATACCAAACTGCGTCCTCGCCGTATTATGCTTTTCGCCAAAAGAAGTAAAGAAGGTAATAAGCAGAGACCCATACGCCATGCTGTGCGGTCACGTGATCTGGTCTTGTCGTCCAACGCTCGTAGTTTAATTACTGGAAATCGTCAGCATCTCGTCCAACTCGGCCAGCTCGCATTCCAGGACTTACTAAATCTGCAGCGGCGCCACCTGGTCGACCTGGTAGAGCCAGTTGCCGTTGCTCTCCTCCACGCTGAGCCAGTCGTACGGAAACTGCACCAAGTGGCCCTGCACCAGCTGCAGCAGCGTCTCGGCGTCTTCCTTGGACAGCAGCTCTTCTGTGACGCCATGCAGTCCACGCCGACTGCTGCGCGTCGTCGCCCGCTTTCGTCGCTTGACCGATCCGAATGTGGGCGCGAAGCCGGCGTTGAGGAGGTTGGGATTGGTGTTGGTGTTGGTGTTGGCGTTGGCGTTTCCACTGGCGTTTCCGCTTCCATTTCCATCTGCTGCATCGTAGCTGATTTTGGGTGTCGAAAAAGTCGCTCTTCGCTCGGTGCCCTTCTCCCCCTTGTCCTTCTCGTTCGGCACCTCTAGGACGGAGGACTCGTCGCGTGACGGCCGGTGCTTCAGCACATCCTCCATTGCTGCCGCCTTCTCCATCTCCGGCTTGGCTGCTTGTGCCTCTTCGCCGACGCCGTCTGCCATCGCGGCCGAAACGCTGATGCCGGCTCCGGCACCACCACCGCCCCCGATGGCTGCCCCGGCTGACACTCGGACGGCTCCCGCCCTCGGCCTCGGCCGTCGTGTTTTTCTTCCGGTTCTCCATGCTTTCCTGGAAGCGCAGGTTGTAGGCCGTAAAGTTCTGGAACTCGTGCCAGTTGGTGGCTTCGGAATCGGGCATGCAGCGGAACACGCGCCGGTAAATCTTGGTATTGTTCTCGGCCACGCGCGCCCACACGTCGTCGTAAAAGGCCCCGTCGATTGGGTCTCGCATGCACTCCTTTGTGATTTGTGCCAGTCGGATGTCAAAGGCCAGCGGACAGGTCGACGGGGGTTCGTTTTGCTGCGCTTCGTTTGCTTCGTTTTCCTGGGGTTCCTTTTGCTGAACATGGTCGTTTGCCTGCATTTCGGCTTCTCCATCGCTTTGCCACATCTCTGTCTCGTCCTCCCTCTCCTCTTTCTCCTCCTCTTTCTCTTTTCCTTTCCCTTTCTCCCTTCCCTCTCCCTCTCCCTCTCCCTCTCCTACCAACACCTCTCGACCATCCACAACCGTCGAGTCTCGCAGCAAATCTCCCCCGATGCTTCTCGCTGCCGACCATCGGTCCTCACCCCCCCCTTCGACGTCATGCGTCTGTTTTCTCTGCATCTCGGCTGCCTCAGACTCGCCTTCCTCGTCGTCGTCGTCCTCACCCGACAGCGCCAGCCGGATGTTGCGTGCGAGCTCGCCGTAGTCGACCGCGCCGTTAACGCTGTACCGCTGCAGTCCGCTCAGTCTGCTCAGCCCGCTCAGTCCGCTCAGCCTCGCCTGCGCGCTCATCCGTGCCGCCCGCACCTGCTCGCTCGCCCGCGCTGCCGCCGTGCTGCTCTGCCCCGGATCCACGTCGCCGTCGTCGCTGTCTTCCACGTCCCGATAGCCGCCCTCGTCGTCGCCTTCGCCCCCACCCTCACCCTCATCCTCACCCTCGCCACTCCCATACATCTGGTCCATGTCGGCCGTAAACTCGGCCTCGCGCTGGCGATCCTCCTCCATAATGGCATCCGTGTCCAGGCCAAGATGCTCCTGCATCAGACGCATGCGCAGCGTGTGGGCAAACCGGCCGACCAGGTACGGCTCGCCACCCATCGTGGACGAGATCATGTCGCGGTCACGCACAATGGCCGCCGTCTCCGAGTCGCGGTCGCCCAGAAGCGACCGCTCGTTGATGTTGGCCGACCCGATCAGCGCCACGCGGTCATCCACAATAATGGCCTTGGCGTGGATGTATAGCTGCTCCGTCGTCAACACGCTCTTGTTGTTGATGCGCCCCCACTGCCGCAGGCTGAAGAACTGGATGTAGTCCTCTGGCTCGATGCCGGCCGCCCGCAGACGGCCAAAGATGCTGTTCTCGCCCCGGCTGATGCTCCGATACTGGCACTGCAGAATCAGCCGCACACTCGTGCCCTCCTGGTCGGCCACTGACGCCTCGAAGCCCGGCATCAGCGGGATGATGATGACGCAGCGCCAGTCCTCGTCGTTGCGATGTGCCCGCTCGATCCGCTCGACCAGCGCGTCGCCGATGCGGTTGACAATCTTGACGTTGAGCGTCTCCGTGCTCGTGATGAAGAACTGGTTTTCCATGTACACAAAGTGATCCGATTCCTCGATCATGCTGATGTACGCCGTCTGGATGCTGCACTCCACGTCCATCACGCCCAGCGACCAGGCCGACGCCGACCGCAGGATCTGCACCTCGCACGTGCCCGAGAGCCCGAGGCCCTCCAGATCCTCGCGTCGGAAGTCGGGTGGCGGCAGCAGAAATGGCGTCGGCCGCGTCGGCTTGCGTCCACGCCGCACATAGTTCCACCGCTGCACAAAGTGTCGTGTCAGGTCACGCGCCGGCTGGCCCACCACCTGCATGCCCACGTCGTGCCATGGCATCCGCGGCACCCGTGTCCGGTCGTACATCTCCTTGTATGGCTCGCGCAGGCTGAAGAAGTCCTGCACGCGCGGATTCGAGTAGTCCTTTCCCGGCCACAGCTGACAGTGGTCTGCGTCCTTGGGCAACCCATCCATCGCGGCCTCGAATCCGGTCGGCTTGTCGTCCACCAGCGTGTGTTGCGGGCTGTCCCATCGCCCGAAGCAGAGGTCGATGCCGCCTAGAAAGGCCACGTCGTGGTCCACCACACAGATCTTTTCGTGGTGCGCAAAGAAGAACTGGTTCTTCTTGAACTGGTTCGGCGACCGCTGCACAAAAATGTTCGGGTGCAGGTTCAGCAGCGAGAACTTGGTGTACTCTGAGTCGATCGGCACCGCCGCCTCCACGTTGCGGTAGATGATCACAAAGATCTTGACGCCCTCGCCCGCCTTGCGCTGCAGCAACCGGTCCAACCGCCACTTCTGGCTGATTGCCGCTGGCCGCCGCATGTACAGCTCCGGGCTCAGCCACCAGTCGTGGATGTAGATCACGTCCTTGGCCATCGCGATCGCTCGCGATACGTTCCACATGTAGTCGCGCCCGTCTACGAGCCACTGCGCAAACACCCCGTCGCGCACCGGCGCGAAGCTGTCGAATCGGTGGCGCTGGTGCCATGCCGTCTGCTTGAGCATGTCCACGATCGAGTCCTCAAACTGCCCGATCAGATGCTGGTTGCGCGCCCACAGCTTCACCTTGCGCTCCGACGTCGTGATCTTGATCGTGTGGTGCTTCGATGTCAGCATCTCGCTCGTCAGGTCCAGCTCCGTGCCCGTGCCCTTGGCCTTGGCCTTCTTGGCCTTCCGAGTCCGGTCCTTCTCCGCTGCCGCCGCCTCGGCCTGCTTCCGCTTCGCGTTCTTCGACACGATCAGGAACTTGGGGTCCACCAGATACACGTCGTAAATATTCATGTTCTCTGGCGATTCCACACACACAATATAGCTCTGCCGCACCAGAAACCACTTGCGGCTGTGCCGCTCGATCACTTTGCCGGGCGTCAGCACCCGCCGAAAGTCTAGCCCCTTGGACGACTGGATGTGCAGAAAGCACTCCTTGCCGTGGTAGCTGCCCTCAGCCGCCAGCCGCACTCCTAGTGCCGACAGCTCCAAGAAACGGCAGAGCCGGTTGCTGTCTGCCCGGAAGATTAGCCAGTGGATCATCTCCGTGAGGTACTTTCCCAGCACCCGCTGTTGTCGATCCACGTATTTGCGTCGCAATGCCGCCTCGTCCTGTGCCGCCTGTCCGTCCGCGTTGAGTCCGCTGCCGTCCGCTCCGATCACTGCCGACGATCGCCGACTCATGCCTAGGACTGTCATCCGTGTCCTTCGGCGCTGCCGCATCCCACCGCCGCCCTCCACATCAGTCGCCGTGCCTTCGCCAGCCGTCATCTCGCCGGCTGTTGCGTTGCCTCTGTCTGCCGGCCCGTCTGTCGCCCCGTTTCCTGCTCCATCCGCTGCTCCATCCGCCGCATCGTCTTCGCCGTGCAGGCTGCCCGCGTCGTCCTCGTCGTCCATCTCCAGCCCACGCAGCCCACGCACGTACGGAAACACCGACACCGGAAACCGCGGCTGCTTCGGCCGTGAGCCCACCGGCAGCACCGTGTGCAGGTACTTGTCGTTGCGCAGCGCCAGCTTGTACTTCCAGTGCAGCTCCAGGATCTCGCGGATCGTCCGCTTGATCGTCCACTTCATCCGACTGGGTCCACTGCCGTACTCCAGATCGATCGTGAAGAGCCAGTGTCGCTCGCTGTCGCCGTCCTGCATCGGTGTGCTGTCGCTGACGTGCAGCCGCAGCTGCTCCAGAAGCACCGGGATTCGCTTGTTGCCGTGCTCGTCGCGCTGGATCATGCTCGCCAGCATCAGCACTGCCGGTGCTCCTGCTCGCAGTTCCGCCATCAGCTCCGCTGACTTGAGGTAGTCGAACCGGTCCTCCCGCTTCTGCCGCAGAAACTTCCACGTGTTCTTCACCTGCCGCCACTTTTGCGCTCCGTACAGCGTCGCTTTCTCGCCGCCCGCGAAGAACGTCCGTCGCGACGTCAGTGCCGCCTCGTTGTCCGATGCCCCGCCGCCAAACGCTGTTCGCCGTCGCAAGTGGCCGACCGTCCGTCCGCCGCCCTGGCTGTCTGCCTCCTCGTGCTCCTCCGACCGCCCCATCCACATGCTGCCGCGCCGCCAGTTGTGCTGTCGGTCCAGCTGGTCGCGACCCTCGCCCTCCGACAGTCCGCCGCGGTGCTGTGCTACATCTGGCATCGTTGCCCGTCGCTGCAGCAGCGCCTGCAGACGGTTGCTCGTCGGCACCGGCGTCCCTGGCTCCGTCGCAATCCCGCCCACCGACAGCGCCCCGCTGGTCGACAGCCGCTGCGGTGGTGGCCGGTAGTGTGTCCGTCGTCTCCGCTTCTTCGACTGCGCCGCTGTCTCTTCCGTTGTGTCCTCATCCGCCGTCTCTTCCGCGTCCGCATCCTCGTCGCTGCCCTCTTCCTGCAGGCTCCGCGCCCGACGGCTTCCGCGGGCCATCGTTGGTGATCCCGTGGCCGACGAGTATGCCGTGTCGGCTGCCATACCCGTCGATCCTGTCCCCGGCGACCGAGGCGATGGCAGCCCTCCCTGCACCGCCAGTGCTTTCAGCTTGGCCATAAACGCCCGTGATCGCGAGCTCGACGGATTGCCCGCGTCCAGCGAGTTCTGCCGCGAGTGTGAGCCAAATGGCGCGTCCACCACGATATCCGGTCCCGAGAACTGCACACTTCGCCGGGCAGACAGCCCTGGTGTCCCCGGTGGCGACTCCATCAGCTCGCCCTCTTCTAGGATCTGTGGCGTCGTCATGCCGTCTGCCCGTCCGGCAATGGCTCCTGGCGATATTCCGGGAGACATGCCACCTGGCGAAGCAGTCCCGCCTGCAGCCTCGTCACCCGCGGACACCGCCATGCTGTGTGCAAATCCGCCAGTTAGATAGTCCTCCGCCTCAAACCGAAGGCTGGGAAGTCTCATCGCAAAAGATAATCTCTTCATTGTCGGTGCTCCATCGGCGTCGCTGGCCTCGCTGTTGTAGGAGGCCCCATTGGCTGGCCCGTTTCCCGCGCTGGTTGCTTTGGCTTCGGCAGAGGGCGCTTCGGGTATCGATGGCAGGTCTGTGTCTTTCGCCGCCGAATTCGACGACAGCCGGGAGCCATCCTCCGCAGCGGTTCCCATCCTGATGCAGAAGACGTAGAGCTACGCTCATCAGCAAGACCGTTTGAAAAGAACAAGGACATGCAGAGACAAGGAGATGCCCAAGGACTGAACTCACGGGGAACACCCCGGCCTACAGAAGGCAAGGCCAAAAGGCGGTATACCACTTTCCACGAACTCTGCAGTGCTAGGAGTGATGTTCTGGAGCGGTCGAGTGTTGTGCAGCCGCTTTCGAGTCGTTCCGTATTATCGTTTTTCTCGGCCTTTCTCTGAGCCCCGGTTGAAAGCACGGCAGTCAGAGAGAAAAAGGCCCGCGAGCTGTAGCAGAGATCCGGGAAGATCGACGTCTTTACTCGTCTGGCGGTCACCGGGACGGTGAGGTCGAGCAATGTCCTGGCAAGGGGTATTGTTGTTTTATCCAGCATGGCTTTGGGGGCTACATTGCTGGAGACCTGGAAATTAGGCCAGGTCCACTAGTGATGGTCAACCCATATTACTATGTAATACCAGCGAGCTCCAGCGCTGCAGAGTTCCGCCTCGCCCTTTCCGTTTTCGGCCGGTGTCTCCCAGAACAGGCCTGTGTCTTTCTTATTGACCTATAGATAGAAATAGAAATTCACAGCTATACGACTCCCAATACGCCATCCACTCGTATTCTACAGTAGCGAGGACGCCGACAATCTTACTAACGTGATATTTGACGGTGAGCCCGTCGTCGTCGCACGTGCAGATAACACGCGATAGAGGGGTATCTTGTATCTGCTCCACACGCGTCTGGCAGCCGCGAAAGGTCGACGCGTCGTTCAACTGCGGTGAAGTCGTCGAGCCCGCCGTCGTCGCATCAACCCATCGCCCTCATATGTCGAGTCGCCATGCCTAGGTAGGAAGCCAGTACCGTGGACCGGATCCTCTTCATGAAGCCACCCGCGCTGACACCTGGCCAGAGAAATCATCACCATCCAGGCCGGCCAATGCGGCAACAGCAGTGCGTATCTTTCCATGGCCCATATTTGCATGTCCCATCGCTGACTCCTCTCAGTTGGCAGTCAGTTCTGGCAGCAGCTGTGTCAGGAGCACGGCATCAGCCAGGACGGCAACCTCGAGGAGTTTGCCACCGAGGGCGGCGACCGCAAAGATGTCTTCTATTATCAGAGCGACGACACCCGCTACATTCCACGGGCCATCCTGATCGACCTGGAGCCGCGCGTGATCAACGGCATCCAGACCGGCCCCTACAAGAACATCTACAACCCGGAGAACTTCTTCATTGGCAAGAACGGCATCGGCGCCGGCAACAACTGGGGCGATGGCTACCAGACCGGCGAGTCCGTCCACGAGGAGATCATGGAGATGATTGACCGCGAGGCTGACGGCAGCGACTCGCTCGAGGGCTTCATGCTGCTGCACTCCATCGCTGGTGGAACCGGCTCCGGTCTCGGCTCTTTCCTGCTCGAGCGCCTCAACGACCGATTCCCCCAAAAAAGGTCATCCAGACCTACTCCGTCTTCCCCGACACCAGCAGCGCCGGTGACGTCGTCGTCCATCCCTACAACAGCATTCTCGCCATGCGCCGCCTCGTCCAGAATGCCGACTCCGTCGTCGTCCTCGACAATGGCGCCCTGTCCCACATCGCCGCCGATCGTCTGCATGTCCAGGAGCCGTCCTTCCAGCAGACCAACCAGCTGGTCTCCACCGTCATGTCAGCCAGCACCACCACCCTCCGATACCCCAGCTACATGCACAACGACCTTGTCAGCATTTTGGCCTCGCTCATCCCAACCCCTCGCTCCCACTTCCTCATGACTGCCTACACCCCCTTCACCGGCGACCAGGTCGAACAGGCAAAGACCGTCCGCAAGACCACCGTGCTCGACGTCATGCGCCGTCTGCTGCAGCCCAAGAACCGCATGGTGTCTACCACCTTTGGTGGCAAGGCCAGCCGCAAGAGCTGCTACATCTCCATCCTCAACGTCATCCAGGGCGAAGTCGACCCCACCGACGTCCACAAAAGCTTGCTGCGTATCCGCGAGCGCCGCCTGGCCACCTTCATTCCCTGGGGACCGGCCAGCATCCAGGTCGCTTTGACCAAGCGCAGCCCCTATGTCCCCATGAGCCACCGCGTGAGCGGACTGATGCTGGCCAACCACACAAGCATAGCCACGGTATGTCGCATGATTATCCCCCCCGTGCTTCACCTCTTCGTTGTAGATTTGCTCATCCCATCCAGCTCTTCAAACGCATCGTCCGCCAGTACGACGGCATGCGAAAGCGAAATGCCTTTATCGATGCATACAGAAAGACTGCCCCATTTTCCGACAATTTAAACGAGTTTGATGAAGCCAGGGAGGTCGTGGCTGACCTAATCGCCGAGTATGAAGCTGCCGAGGAGGGAGACTACCTCAGCCCACCCGCTGAGAAGGAAGGGGCGGTTGATATAAATAATAGGTGATAGGACCCTTCAAAGATGAGCTGTACGCGAAGTAATTCATTATCTGTCATGCTTTCTTTGGGCTTATCATGAGAGAAGTGCCGCTCTACGGTACCGGTTAGGAATTTGGGATCGGAGAGCGTTTGGGGTTGTCATAACGAACTGCATTACACAATACCATGGAAATATTTGCCAAATATCATTAACCTTATCTCTCTGTCTGTCTGCCTCGGATTCTAATAAACCCCCTCCACCGGTAAACAAGCCTTCAAAAACAAGGCCGGTGGGTTATAGGAGAACAGGAACGACGTACCGAGTATACATGGCAGATATGGCAAACAAATTTCAAGTCGTGTGTCCAGAGCACAACGGACAGCTGTCAAATAGCGCCTACTCCGTGATTTGGTACATCTATCCCCTTTTTACTTCACCAAGAAGTTGACAGCCCGCCGGCCATCCGGTTGTACCTGTCATCTACATGTATCAAACAGCCATCGCCTTTCTCAAAATAGGCCCTTTATGCCCATCTGGAGCTGTTCAGGCCTTTCGTCACACTGTTACCGCGATCAGTGCCGACAGTGTTCTTCTGTTTGACAGGGGTCGATGGCACCACCTGACTGACTTCAGGCACAGCTGTCGGGTTTTCGCAATTGTCCAACATGGATACAGGTGTCTTCATGATGTCCACCAGGGCCGTCAAAATGCTCGTCATAGACATTGAATCTTGCTCTCTATCCATCTGAGTTCCGGCATTCACATTTGTCACCGTCTCATTTTCCTTCGTCTTTTGTGGCTGACCGCTTTCTCCTGTAGCCTTGATTGTGGTTTCTGCGTTTCTTTGGGGTCTGACAGGGAGAAAGCCGGTATGGAAAACCCATTTCGGCGGGATGCAGGCACTTGAACGCAAGTGAAGAAGCTTCTTCCGGGAGTACTTTGGACCGCAGCACGACGGTACCGTTTCAAGAGAAGCTTCCGCACCAGACTTGGCTGATAGCAAGAGCAACGTGCGGAGAAGTTCATCTGCGCCAGATGCTCCTTTCAGGTTTTGCAACACTCTCTTTGCAGCAAGTTCTCTTTTGCTTTCGCTGATAGAAACCAGCGCCTGGCTCACCTTCTCGAAAGTTGGTAAGATCTGCTGCAAATCGCGTGCCAGGTCATCAGTTTCGTCCACCTGTGCGCTCTGAGACTGTTCGTTGTCACAATCTTTGACAGCGAAGTCCAGGGTGCCCAGATCCATCGCATATGACGATACGCTTCCGGAGCTAGTTATACGTCTTGGTGGAAGCACTTGTGGGGACAGGGAAAGACCAACGAGGCTAGCCTCTAAGGCAGCACCAGCTGAGGCATGCGTCGTAAGTGCTGTCTTGCTCGTAGCTGGAGTACAAACGTCCTTTTTAGGAGCCGCTGCTTTGGAAGCAGCACACTCGCGCGATTCTCCTGCTGCCAGAGTACTTGGGAAATATTTGCTCCAAGTAGTCCCGTTTGAGGCTGTGGCTTTCTCCCCTTGAGCTGTCCCTCCAGATTGCTTTACAAGTCTTTCTTTCGTCTTTGTTTCAGCAAAGACTGCAGGTCTTTGTCGTTTTGGTTCAGGTAAAAAATCTGAAGAGGCACTCCCAGGTGAGCAAGGGATCTTGTTCAGATTCGCTCGTGAAGGCTCTAGTGGAGCACAAACTCCGGCGGTAATTTCGTTTGCTGGCAGAATACCGTCAGATTTGGTGTCAGGGACAGCAGGTCTCCGTTCCTGTAGAGCTCGAACTTTGCTCATGAACAAAGCAATTTCACTCTGACAGCCGAATACAAGCGACGTGGTGATTATAGACACACCATCAGCCTCTTTGAACTGCGGACAGAGCTCTTGGGAGTTAGCAATATAGTTGACCATGTCCAGTATAGGATACTCGAGGTACTTGAGTCCTTCGAGAAAGACAGAAAATGTCCCAGTGTCTGTCGGAGATTTCTCCAAAAGGTATGCTACTCCGTTTCCTTTTGCGAGGCGGTCTGCAACGCGAATATTGGCTTTGTGGAAATACTCGGAAGGTACAGGATCAGGGGTGAATAATATCGGGGGCTGCTCAGTTGCCGCCGCAGAGATCTGTCCAGCAAATTCTTGAAGCGATGATTTACTTCGATTGTCATGGGAAGGAACCTGAGGAGCTGTCGTCTTGTTGTCGGCGATGCCATACGTAAGCGTCGCACTTCTGGCTGGCTTTTGAGGTCCTTGGCTCTGATGAGCAATTCGTTGCACGGGTGCAAGTCGTATTGGATAATCGGGTATGTGTCTGCGGCCTGCAGTGCTCTGTGCCTGCCCGGGAGCAAGTCGTTGTACAGGACCTCCAGCCCCCATGTTCGAGAAGCTCACGGGGTTGGGAGCTGCGTACTGGCCCGACATTCTAACTCCCATGTTTGGAGCTCTGGCAAGATAGGGAGCTGCATACTGGCCCGGCAATCTGGCCCCCATGCTTGAAGGTTTAACAGGGCACGGGGCTGTTTGATGGCTCGACAATCGTCCGGCATAGAAGCCATTGGCAGGCTGCGCAAAAGACGTATTTGAAAGTCTGTAGGCGGTCAGCATTTACTTGTTGATCTAGCGCGGTCTGGCGATTTGTTGAGTATTCTCAGGCCCATACTCATTGTACTGGCGATGGTTTGGGTAAGATTGAGCCAAAGGCTGCTGATTGCTACTCAGAGCATGGAGCCTCCCACCGCAAATCCGATCTAAGCCCTTCACTGCTTCTGCATCATCATCATCAAATTCTCCTTTAGAAATTGCATCTAGGGCGAGTTAGTATTAGACTCAATGGTAGATGATTGTGTACAAAGGTTTGGCAGGAGCAAGCGCACTATACCACTTGTTTGCGAGAGAATTTTGAGGCTTCCTAGGAGGTATCGGAGCCGTAACGTTGGCTATTGAAGAGTGTATAGCTCCGACACGGACAGCGTGTCCCTTCCGACCATTCTCTAGTTTGAGGTCGTCAACACGGCTGGCACCTAGGTCGTACTACTTTGGTTTAGCAGAGCGTTTTGCGATCCGCGTAATAGTCAGGAAGGATTACCTTCATCGCCTCCACAATGGACTGTTCACTTGGCTTTTCCATGCTGATGTCTGTATGGTGTGGTATTCGTAGTGACCAGCTCGTTGTCAGTATCAGGGATGGAGCAATACGATGCGGCCTGTGAAAGCAGTTTGCGTTAGACTGATTATCACAAATAGCATGAGGAATAAAGCAACTGGAAAGAAAAGGAAATACGGATTTGAAAATGCAAGCAGGACTCGGCGATGCTTTCCGGGACGCAGAAACCAGCAACAAAGGATATGCACAACTTCGACGTATAAAGCAGCACTCATATCAATGTAAAAATCAAAGCGGGTCTAAATGCTGTTAAATGCTGTTGAAAACGATCTTACCGTTAGGTAGCGGTGATAATTCAAGCAAAGCTGATCTCTGTAAAAGAAGGCGGTGCCGAGAAACAATATTGTAGAGACACAAGGTGGTCAAAATATGAGTATTTACTTCGGTATTTATTTCATTCTATAACAGGAAGGAGCAAGGACAGAGAGGACGGTTACAGAGCGGTCGCGCAAACGGTATACGTTGCTAGGATGATGACCGATAACAGTCCTAAGAAACGAACGTAAGATGAGAGGCGACGGAGGTTGTTATAGAAACGCTCACGCCCCTGGTCGGACCGTTTTAAGGAATCAAATATGGAAGGAACGATACCATAGGAGAAACGCGTGGATAAGCATCGCTACCTCTGGTCGCGTTGGTACGGATAGCCAGGCGAGGAAGGAACGATGGCCGTCCCGATATATATATATATATATATATAATTCGGTCATCCATTAACGCGTTTATGTCAAATGTGCCAGGTATTTCCCAGCAGCATCGTATAAATTGCGGCAGAAATAAAGGCAATGAATGGTATGCCTCATTTTTTCACATGGTAGTTTATGGAAAGGCTCATCTAATGTTCATCTAATGTTTTTTGACAAAAAGAGTGTCTTGGTACTCAAATTATAAGCCGCCCTCATATGTGATATAATTTCTACATATTGCTAGTTCATTGGTACGCTTCAGACACATATCATCTTGTGTTTATCGACCGTAGATGTAAACGTGCATGGTTTCATAGGTAAGGTCACATGATTCGTGCGAGTGAGGTAAATTTCGGACCACACCCTTGAAATGAATCGAACGTGCTCTCTACATGAGTTCTGTACGAGCACGGCGACACTTTGCTTTCTTTACCCTTCTCAGCATGACCATAATAGGCGTCACTGAAGCAACATTGTCGTAAATGTAAAGTCGGTCTGAGCTCTTCTTTAGCGCATGAAGCCCCATTTTATTTACCTGGTCGGCCACTCCGCGAGCTCCCCTCGATTACTTTAAATCCCACAGCACTTTCAGTACTCGTTGCTGTTGACGAAGGTTGCCACAACAAACAACAGCTGCGGTATGATGACGTTTGAGTAAGAGGGGAATAATTCCATTGAGTATTTAAAGAGAGACCTCTGTCTTTTAAGACTTGTACGTTTACATGTTTCAATCTGCTCTTTGTTGGATCAACTGCCCCCCCACGTGACGTACAGCAAAAGAGGGGTTATTTCTAACAGGTGGGCCTCTTCCGTTTCCCTTGTGCACCACCACACCACTCGTCACCCTTCCGCATAGGCAACCGTTTCTGCAATCAGTCACTGACTACCATTTCAGATCTAACACAGCCACCAGCACTAGACGAGGTCAGGCGGACTGTGACGACATCGCTCTCTCTGTCCGACCAGTCGAAGCTACATTGAAAGCAAACGGTCAGACGAAACGCTCGATTATCGACCCGGCTGGGACAGGTCATAACACAGCACCAGTTTCCTTGCGAGACGTGATTACTTCCGCTATTTCTGCTCTTTTTCTCCAGTTCTCCCATTCTCGAGAAACAACAAAAAGGCAGACATACCTACAACTACTGCAATGGCTTTGAATCCTCACCAGAAGAACAAGGTTGACGTCAGCGTGAGTATGCCCAAACGAGAATGGCCCCCAATATAACATGTGGGTTGCGGTGTTGCCCGATCCTGACACCCGTGCCTCTTCAACAGAACCTCTCCCCGGAGGAGCAACGGCTGTTCCGGCTCTACGGAAAGCTGCCGAGCCGGTCTGACCACTTTGCCAAGCATCTCAAGGAGCGGAAGTACTTTGACAGCGGCGACTATGCCATGTCCAAGGCCGGTAAGGGCGATGGCGTCGACACCGGCACCGTCGGCTCACAACATCCGGTCCCTGAGAAGATCCCCCACCTGTCTTCGCCTCCGGCTACAGGCCCAGGCGGCAATGGTCATAATCACAGCTTAGCTGGAAATGGAGGCAGCAGCGTAGGCGGCATCACACTCGGCATTCCTAGCGCAGCTGGACACCACCTGCAGGCTGGCAGCCCCGTCAAGGAGAGCAGCTTTTTGAACCGCGAGACGAGCGCGGCCGACTTGGATACGGACGGCAACGCTGCAGGAGGGAGCGTATCGGCGGCAAGACAGGTAAACCTGCCTGTCGGCCAGGGTCATTCGGAGGCCATTCCGATTCGGCGATAGAAGGAGGGCGACAATGGCTTTTTCCTTCTGTCCTTGCCGTGCTGCAATGCCATCTTTGTTTTCTTGTCATTTTTCTTCGGTCATGTGTTATGAGGAAAGTTTTGGGAGTCAAACATGTTAGCTACTCTTTCTGTCGATTTTTACTTTGCCAAACATCCGGGCGTTACCAGGGCGGACTAGGACCCAATAAAGGGAGAAGGAAAGCAATAAGCAAAAAAAAAGGTAAAACAGTCAAAAAGGGATTTGGATATGCTTGGGCACCCCTTTACGCCTTTCTCGTCACTATGTTGTAGCCTTGTAAGTTTTGCAGTGGCTGTTAACCATTGGTGGTCCCTGCCTGGTGATGTGAGAGGCGGAGGAATCGAAGCCACGTGACATCTGAATACAAGTCTCGTCGGTCAATGCCGCCTTAAAATTTGCAATCATGTAACCTATAACAGTTCAATGTATCTAACCGATATAGGTTTACTTCCACCCACGTTCGCGCTCTCTTTCAGCATTGGACTTTCGTCTACGGGGTACCCATTGTTTGTTAAAATCGACAACAGCAAGTCTACAAGTTATTAGGAACTTTGAGTTTACTTCACCATTTTGCTATAGAGAGACCGGCACGGATACTAGCATAGGGATTAGCACAAGGACTAGGCACAGATTGGCACAGCTGACGTAGTATAACACACACACTGCGTATATGTAATACATACGGCAGTGCTTCTACACTATACTTAACAACATTCTAGCATGTACTTCATATACTGCCTATTTTACATCAATGAAAAAGGTAGTTGATATTTAATGGGTATAGTACTCCGTAGCAATGCTATATAATTCGCAATATACGCGTGCATAGCGGTTACTCGATTCGAATTAGCCTCATAACTGACTAATTAATGCGAGCATATTTCTTTGCGCAGTGCAAATCAATAGGGCGTACGAACTCTGATAGTGCGAATAGTTTTTCTCTTTTATTTGGATTACTTCGACATGGCCCTTAGACTTCCAGAGCCTTCTTGGCCATCTGCAGGGCGCCCTCAAATGTGCGGTGGCCGCCAATGAAGCCGGCCGCGTGCACGAACACGGCGCCGGGCACCACCTCGCCTTCCAGGAGCTTATCCAGGTCGCCGTCGCGGTGTCCACGCCAGGCCTCGGGCAGCGGCTTACGGCTCGTAAACGAGTCCTTGGACGCCGGGACGCACTGCACCCGCCAGCGGTCCTCTTTGTCGGGGTAGAGCACGTAGAGGACCTTGACATCGGCGTCGTCGGCCGCAGCCTGGCTCGCAGCCTCTTCCTCCGCGTACAGATGATCCTTCCAGGGACATGACTGGTTGCGGAAGACGAGCAGGCGGCCCTTGGGATCGAAGTCGAGGCGGGCGGCGAAGGCGCTGCGCACGAGGCTGCGAGCCGGCAGCCAGGCGCCCACCAGGTAGTTGAGGCTGCTGTCAAACTCCTCGCCGATGCGGGCGCTGGCCTGCACGAACCGGACATCCTCGCCGGCCTGACCCTGGGCCTCGGCCTCGACGTCGTTCCAGGCCGCGTTGTAGCGTCCGACGACGGCGCCCAGCGAGAAGCCACCGTCGGAGAAGCGCTTCTGGATGCCGGCGCTGGCTAGCTCGACCGGGTCGTACTGGTCGATGCCGTTGTCGTGGGCGTCGAGAGCCTCGACGAAGCCGCTGTACAGCTTTCGGTACAGCTGGTCCACGTCTGCCTCGGTTGCGTCTGTCTCGGCCTCGGCCTCGCTCTGCTGCTGCTTCAGCTTCAGCTTGGCCTTCCGCTGCTGTATCCGCCGTGCGACAATGTCGCGGCCAAAGTGCATGTAGACTAGCCCGGCTGACGACAGCTTGGTCGATCGGTCGGGGAACGTGGTGTCGAAGCCGCGCTGGTGGTGGTCGAAACGACGTGCTGCCGCATCGTACACGCCGCCAACGTCGACTACAGTGTGGGCCACGGCCAGCTTGGCTGGGTCCCGCGTGCGGACCAGTTGGGCATTTTCATACTCGGGCACGTGGCGCCGCAGCATGTGCACGGCCAGCGCTTCATCGGCATGGAAGTGCCCGTTGTGCGTGGCGATTGTGATGTTGTCCATCTTGAGGCGCTTTGCTACCTGTTCGCTCATAGTTCGTGCCGTCCAACGTAGTAGAAACATTCAACGCTGTCTACTATAAATGCAGAACAGGGAGATTGAATGTATTTGCGGTTGGGCGTGTTGAAAGGATTGTATGTTTTCAGGTTAAAAATAGAAATAGAGATCTCATTTTGTAGGAAGAACTCCGTAGAGCAACGGGTCCACGTGAATTTTGTTGGCGGTTACTTCAACAAGACGAATCACGTGCCCATAGCTACTCGAGTCCGCATGCCTGCTCCGGCAATGAGCCGCTGTGCAGCTTCTGATGGCCGTGATCGATTCTAGCGCGACAGAGCGCAAACCTGTGTTCGCGGCAGGCCACTTTTCCGTGTTTTCGCCCTTATTTCTCCCACCCCTTTTTCCTCTCAAGCTCTGCACATTGTCATGCTCGCCATTCTTCCTTGCTGTCTATTTTTCGAAGCGTCCGGCTGATGGGCAGCATCCGCTCATTCGCATCGGCTCCCTTGAATCTCTTCCAGTCCTCAGATTAATACCCTCGTTCCCAGCTTTGTTTTCCCTCTTTTACCATTATCTTCTATTCGCGGTTAGGTTCATCACCATCCGCCTCGCCTTTTTCATCGGCTCCGTCGAGTATTTCGACACAACGAGCTCTCCCCAACACACGCCGCCGCACGTACCAGCTCTTCTGAGAGACAGGCAATGGACGGCGAAGGCACAATATCATTCCGAGGCGTCAAGATGGAGGAAGCCGCCCCGACCGCGACAGATCTAGTAGCGGCATCACCACTGCCTACGACTGCAGCATCCTCAACCTCCCATAATAACGCCGAGATCGACGATGCTAAGAGCAAGACAAAGCCGTCCCAGGGCGTGATGCCCTACCGCTCGTGGAAGAGGAAGCACCTAAAGATGCGCCTTGCCTTTGAGGAGAAGATGGAGGCCAATGCGAGGCTGCATGCTGAGGAGGTCAAGGCCATCCAGACGAGCAAGCGTCTAGCAGTAGAGATTGAGTAAGAAGGCCTCCCGCGCGCATTGTCTTTTCGTTCTTGTCTGTACTGACAAACTGTAAACAGCCGAGTTCTCGACCTGCTCCTCGATGTCAACAATTCGGCTCAGATCCCGGGATCCAAGCGCATCGATCTCAGTCTGACCTCATCGGACGAGTCGTCGAAGCTCACCAGCCTCGATATTGACCACAAAGGCGGCTGGGCCAAGCGCTTTTCCGACAAGAGCGACCCTCAGGCACCACCTCCCGAACTGCCTGCCAAGTCGCTGCAGTCACTACTCCATGATGTGCGACACGTCAATCTTGCCGCCGCAAATCGCGGTCTACCGTCACTCCTCAAGGACTTGGTTGCAGGCGATGATAACAAGCTCGCCTTTGTTGTCCCGACCGGAAAAAACTCTCCCCAGCAGCATCCACAGCAGAAGCTCAAGCATTATCCGGAGAGCTTCCTGTCCGCCGATGACATCGACAATTACCTGTGGGAGGTCGACCGCAACGTGGCCGGACATGTTCTTCTGGCCGGCCAGACCCCGCCGCCAATGCTTCCGACGTTGGCCCCCTTTGCACACATGGTCGACACGCACACGCCGACGGCCAACGGTGGTAGCAGTGGGTGGGAAGAGTTTTTCAACCGAAGCATCTCAAAGACGGACCTGCCATCAATTTACGGAGCGTCAATGACAGCGACCACGCGCGACAGCATTCTGCGCAACCCGACAAGCGTCTTCAACTGGCTCAAAAAGAACGCGCCCAAGGCCGTCTTTTTGCAGGAGGGTGAGGCTACGGCAGCTGCTGCAGCCGACCGCGAGAACAGCAACAACGGTCATTACAATCACGGCGATGACTACCACCACTACTCGTATGGCGGTGCTGGTAACCAGAACGGTGCTGGTGGTGGCGGTGGCGGCAGTGGAGCGCCGACAGCGCGTGGCCGCAAGTCCGTGGGTGGGAGCGGCGTCGAGAGGACGGCGAGCAGCCGTGGTGGAGGACGTAAGCGAGCCTCGGCGGTGATTCCTCTGCGTGAGCATCTGGCGGTGGACGGGGTGGAATCAGACGACCTGTCGCATGAACTGGCGACGCCTCGGGCTATGGGGCCAACGGGCAGCGGTGGCCGAGGTGGCAAGCGGAAGCGGCCAATGCAGGACGACGATGCCGGCTACCGGCCAAGGGCAAGCACCGGGGCCGGAGCTGGTGTCGGGGCTACGCCCACTGGAGCCGGCGGCAGCAGTGGCCGTGGGACGAAGCGGAAGCGGAAGAGCGAGGGCGGTCTGGGCGACATGACAAATACGATCACCAGCACGTTGTCATCGATGGCGGCCAAGAAGGCGCGTAAGAGCGGAGACGCGGCAGCAGCGGCGACAGTAGCAGCAGCAAGAGAAGCGGCCGAAACAGTCGATGTGGCCGAAACGGTGGCAGCTGCAGACGGAGACGATCTGGACATGGCCGAAGGTGAAGCAGAAGCAGACGGCGGCGGTGGCGGCGGCGGCGGGGATGACGACGACGACGTCGATGAAGACGACGATGCATCGACGGCCGAATAGGATGTCGTATCGATGTCTGGAGCGGCCACGGACAAGGGACAGAGAGCAAAGAACCCTGGCCCCTAGGACTGGGACCGGGTATTTGGGATGGGAAAGTAGCAATGGGAACATTCGGGATGGAAGGGCTACGGGCTACTATAATCCATGGATATTTGGCACCAGTCAGGAGTTCAAAACAGGAGCGTGCAGGGTATTTTCGGTGTTTATATTTTTTCTCTCTTTTTTTCATTTGTCCATGTGTCCCTTTGTCTTTTGTCTTTCTCTTTCACCCTTCTTTCTTCCTTCTCTCGCTTCTTCTCGTCCTTCTGTACGATATCTGAATTTATGCAAGACACCTGGCTGCGGCAAGCCTATTACTTTTATAAAAAAACATCCTATTTTAGGAGTAAAATTTAAAGACTTTAAGTAATCGCTTTGAATCGTTGCTTTCGTTTTGTTTTTACTCTTTGTTCGTCTCTATCTGATCGTATTTACCATTGCCTTATTTACACACGGCTTCAGTTCTAGAAACACGGGCTATGCTCGCTGTGTCGACAGATGGGCCACAGAGCAAGACAACACCCTTCCCAACTTTTCCATGGTCTCCGCTTCAAGTGCATTGTACAAAAGTCAACAAACGTCTAGATGTAGTCTGGTCTTGGTTGTGTCATCCCGTCTAGTTTGTTCCTCTCTCCTCAAGAACGTATAATAATTTGGCCGGGGGTAAAGGCATGTGGAGGTTTGGTATCGTCTGAGATACACACGACTCAAGGAGTGAAGGTCAGGCAGAGACGGTCGGGAAAATCGGCGAGCGACGCCCGCGACAGAAACCGCTTATAGCTTGCCCTGCAGGTTGCTGGTGATGCGACGCTCGACTGCGTTGAGGTACTCGGTCGTGGTGACGTAGCTCGCGCGGTCGGTCTTGCCGCAGGCCAGGGCAAGATCCTTGGTCATGATACCGTCCGTGTCGACCGTCTCGATGCAGGCGCGCTCCAGGGCGTCAGCAAAAGCGATCAGCTCCGGCGTCTCGTCGAGCTTGCCACGCTGGGCCAGACCACGGGTCCACGCAAAGATGGATGCAATCGGGTTCGTCGACGTCTCGCGGCCCTTCTGGTGCTCGCGGTAGTGGCGCGTCACCGTGCCGTGGGCAGCCTCGGACTCAAATGTCTTGCCGTCCGGCGTGATCAGCACCGACGTCATCAGGCCCAGAGAGCCGAAGCCCTGGGCCACAATGTCCGACTGCACATCACCGTCGTAGTCTGTACCGCTGGTTAGCCCGTCTTCTGCCAGCACGGTGCCTGTCGGCCGTCCGGGAACTCACTCTTCAGCGCCATGATGTAGCCGCCCTTGCTCTTGATCATCTGGGCGACCATGTCGTCGATCAGGCGGTGCTCGTACCAGATGCCCTTCTTCTCAAACTCCGGCTTGTACTGCTCGTCGTAGTACTTCTGGAAGATGTCCTTGAAGCGGCCGTCGTACTTCTTCAGGATCGTGTTCTTGGTGCTCATGTACAGCGGCAGGCCCTTGTCCAGAGCCAGCTTGAACGAGGCGTGGGCGAAGCCCTCGATGCTCTCGTCCGTGTTGTACTGGGTCTGAGCAACACCACCGCCGGTCTTGAAGTCGTACACCTCAATCTCCTCGGGCGCACCGCCATCGGCCGGGGTGAAGACCATGGACAGCTTGCCGTTGCCCGGAATCACCCGGTCCTTGGCGCGGTACTGGTCGCCAAAGGCGTGGCGGCCAATGATGATGGGCTTCTCCCAGCCAGGCACCAGCCGGGGAATGCGCGGGATGACAATGGGCTCACGGAAGACGGTGCCACCAAGAATGTTGCGGATCGTTCCGTTCGGGGACAGCCACACTGCATCCGTCAGTCAATCTATCCGCCGCTCCATCGCTGACGGGCGAAAGGGTGTGCGAGCAAGCCGCTTGGGCCAAACGGGTCAAGGGAGAGAGAGGGGCAGCGGGAGAGGGGAAGAGAGAGGGTAGCGAAAACATACTCTTCTTCAGCTTGAACTCCTCAACACGGGCCTCGTCAGGCGTGATGGTGGCACACTTGACACCCACAGAGTACTTCTGGATGGCCTCGGCCGAGTCGGTCGTGACCTTGTCGTCGGTAGCATCACGGTGCTCGAGGCCCAGGTCGTAGTACTTGAGGTCGATGTCGAGGAAGGGCAGAATCAGCTTGTCCTTGATGTCCTTCCAGATGACACGGGTCATCTCGTCGCCATCAAGCTCGACGACTGGGTTCTTGACCTTGATCTTCTGGAAGGCCGTCGTGGCCACGCCGGCTTGCTGGGATGCCATGATTGCTGATGGGAATCTGGTAAAGGGAAGTTGTGCTGCTCGGGTACTTCTGGCTACGGCTGCGGCTCTGCGGGTGACGGCAAAGGAGGTGGTGGGAGAGGATGAAGAGGAGAGGGAGGAGAAAGATGAAGTGAGGACCTTGGCAGAACGAGAGAAAACCGGGCCGGCGGCAGCGGAGCCGCGTCGGCTGACAAGAGGCGACCGGAGCAGATTAAGGGCGCTCATAGTGGCTGTCAAGGGGAAGGGGAAGAAGCCGTGACGAATGGGGGGACGAGGGGAGCGATACGGGGTGTTCCGTGCGGTCGTGTGTTTGAGCGTAAAGAAAATTCCCTGACGCTATTGGGTATGGCGAAAGACGCAAGGCAGCGAAGATGGATATGCCTTATCCGTAGGTCCTCGGAGCTGGTCGTGTTGCCAATAGCCGAGGATCAACGCGGTTAGAAAATTATAGTGCGACGAAGGACGGGGAGCCGGGAGAGAACGGCAGCGAGCAGCAGAAGGTCGGTCGGATGGCGGCCGAGCGGAAACAACCTGGCAGTGATACTCTGGAAATATAAATAGCCAGTCTGGGGACTGAGGCTCGATTGGGGTGGAGCTGGCGAGCTATGGCGAAGCGCTGGAGAATGGTGGGATGCCGAGAGAGAGGGAAGCCAGAGAACGGCGAGTGCACGATTAATAAACGTGCTTCACCCTGTCCTGCTTGCGTGTTTGTCCATTCGTTGGCCACGGGCGAAATAAAGCGGCGATATCGGCGGATTGAGCTTTTTTCTGACTGAAAATTTGAGATTTTTCGCTCCTAGCTGTCTCCACGTCTGCCAAACCCGTACCTGATCTACTCCGTACTTCCTGGGTAAAGTCGCACAGGTTTCGCTTGTAGGATGGCTGTATGGAGTACTGTAGAAGGCGGCGAAGCTGATGTGGACTTGTTTTTGTACTTTCATTCTCTAACCTCGGTGACCAAACCTGCCGTCTTTACGCCTTCCTCTGCTTTCTCATCCGCGAAAAGCTCAAAAAGGAGGGGTCGAAAGCTGCGGGGGAGAGCTGGCCTAAAACGGCAGGTGTGTGGGCTGCCGGACATACGACATAGGCAAAGGCGTGGGGAAGCTATCTCTGGACTGTCGGTGCCGCCTCGCTTGTAGATGCCAGCCTCTTCCCCGCTTTCGCATACCAAACTGTAGTCACGAGATACTTGTCCATATAGCAACCGGCAACATCGTAGGTTTGCAATCTACTCCGTAGATTTGCTCACTGTCGGCCTTCCGGGCTGGTCATGTGCTGACTAATCGATCATGCTTAGTGTCTCACGTGCCATGTACGGAGTATTCTGAGAAGCGAATAATATTGGAGCTACGGAATATCTCACAAATTCAAAAGAGGCAGTCTAGCTAACAAGTAAAAGAACCCTAACCAAAATACAAATAAGAAACGATTCGTTAGGAGTCATATATAGGTGGAGAACAAGAAATGCGAAAGACAGAGGAAAGAACAAGATCAACGAAAAGAAACGAAAGAGAGAAAGAACGCATAAGATAGGAACCCTGTTATCTGTAACCATGATGATTCAGCTCGGTCCCCCAGAGCTTCACCCCATCACCAGAAGGACATTGCCTGGCAGAAGCAGCAGCAGCAGCAGCAGCCATTTCTTCGCGTATCGTCTTCCTTATTGGCTCGATGTCGACTCTACACGTCGGGTTACCACACGTCCAGTCCAGCTTGTAATCGTCTCTAATGAGCGGTACCCTCAGCAAACAACGAGAGCACCGCCACCAGCTGAGGTCCACACGACAGTTTCGCAGTCTCTCCTCTTCCGAGCCCGACTTTTCCTCCTTGTCGGCTAATGCATTGAAAGTAGAGCTTTCGCCATTCGCATTAAAGTCGAAACCAAGTGCGTCGGCATTACTGACGGCATTGTCACCGTGCTCTCTCTCGAAAGTGTCGTCATCTTGCTCATAGTTGCTGTAATTGAGGCTCTCTGGAAGCTCCATCTTCACGGCCTTTCCCTTTCCGTTGTCCCCCACTTTACTACCCTTGCCGCTGCCGGCAGAAGATGCCATGTTTTTAGGCGGTCCCGCTGACTGATGCACGTTTCCTCCCCGCTTCGTCATATCTTCGCCATGAGAGTCGCGCAGATGCTCGCGGTAGTGGTCTTTGCGGGAAAAGGGCTGCTTGTTCCGCGGACACTCCGTATAGTCGCAGACAATATTCAGCTTGCTGCGCTCATCGAGGTGGACATGCTTTTCGTGGCGCTGAAGATCGGCAGTTCGTGAGAACTTCTTATCACAGCCTAGGCATTTGTGCCTCCTTTTCGGCGCACCATTCGGAGGCTGCCGATTCTTGACGCTCTTGCCTCTATGGACTTTCATACTCGGCTGCGACGATTGGTTTGACGATATGGCGAGCGGTATGTCGTCATTGTTGGGCAGTTCCAATTTTGATTCCGCGTTGTCTGAAAAAAACTGACTCAAGTACGCGTCGTCCTGAGGTTCCCATTCCCAATCGGGCTGATACAAGTCCATCTGCCCAGTGATCTCATTGAAGCAGTTGGTATCGAAGGATACGCCAGTTTCGCCGTACCCAAAATTGCCTGGCGTCATATTCTCATCGCCGTCCATGATACTTCTTGAGATACTTCCAGAGCTTCCAGAGCTTCCACTAGATAACGAAGGGGTCATGAATGAAGAAGTATCACCAAACTGGCTGTAAGCTTCAAGGTCGTAGCCTGTCCAGTTGGTGGTGCCCATGGAGTTGATCATAGTGGATTAGCCTCGACTTCTTGTTATATATATAGCTGTAAAATTGAAAAAAACGAAGCGGTTCATGGATGAGGCTTGGTGCTGGCTATAACACAGCTTCCCTGATCGAAGGCAAGGCTTTGGACACAGAGAAGAGTGTGAAAGGCCACGTCAAGACATATATGGATATCTACTATTGGCACAAACGGTTACTTTCTAGCATAACAAAAACGAGGCGAACAAGATATACTAAGGTAGAAAGAAAGCAAAACTAACTCATGAGGTAGTAGTAGGGTGTACAAAAGATGATGGATAGGCAGATATGGCTTCAGATGTAGGGACATCGATGGGGAAAGCCCACTATTAATGCCCAAGTGTGTATAACACGGCAAATGTGTACAGATGGTGTCCGACAAGGTGGGCAGAAGAAACTAGACTGTGGGAGATTTTGTGTATGAATACAACTTCGAAACGTCAGAATTGGCGGGAAAACATAAATTTAGTCGAGGCGAACACTATTAAGACGAGGCTTGTGGATAAACAAAAAGAATGAAATATATCAGACTCACATTTCCGAATGTGTCGCTATTATCTTTGTCGGAAAGATTGCATTTTGGGCATTTTATCTTCCGTAGGGGAGAAACAACAGCCCACCCTTTCTTCACGTCTGTAAGTCAGGCAGATTGAATGGTGGCGGATGCTGAGCCTGATCCCTAGAAAAAGCGAGGCGTGCCTAAACAATAAGGTTTCAAAGACGACATGAGGAACCCTTTCTGAAAGTATACTTTGACATATGATACATGTGCTGTCTTGTGGCGATGCCCCCTTGCACTTGCATCGAATATGGGTGCCGTCATTAGATGACCAGTGATTGGACGGGCTGAGACGTCGGTTTGCAAATGCATAGGCAGTGCACCGAAACTGCAAAGTTTGCCTAAGCATAGAACCGCAAGGGGCTCTCTCAGAGAGCACAAGTGTGGTGTGCAGACAGTGGGAACATGTCAGGGCATCGTTCAAGGAGGGATTGACACCGCAGCTTGAGGACGGCAGGGAAAACAAAGAAAAACTTGCGCGTGAGTCACGCCTCTGACGCTGTGTAAAGTGTAGAAACGAGGCTGTCTGGGGGAGAAGGTCGTGTGGAGACGACTTATGCACGAATGAGGGTACGTAAGACGTGGTGAAAATCTTCCGAAAGAGGCGCCTCAGGGGTTCCACTAACAAGCGCCTTCCCTACCTTTTCGGCATTCAGGTGGACATCCATAGATCGAGACGAGAGCTGCAGAGGACCCGGATACTTTCGCTCGTCACCCGCTTCGGCGGACAGGGAGGGCGAAAAACGCAAGTCACAGGTACTGAGACGGGACACGACAGATCATTCCACCAGCCGGCCACTTCGTCTGAGCAGTCGAGACCGAGAGGACCGGACGGGGGTATAGAAAATGGGGCCAACAAGCGTTGCCACGTAGGAAGTATGCCTTGTTCGGACGCCTGGCGTTCTGCCTGGCCGGCTTTGCGGCTTGCTGCTTGCTGTGTGGACGAGCCGGTTTGCAGCATTGCAAACTGTATCACCGTGGCGGCTATCTCGGCGAGGGGCGAGCACTGCCGCGAAGAAAAGAGGAACAAGAGAATTTCCAAGTCTGGAGGCCTAAAGGAGATCTTGGGGCTGGTGGGACAAACCGGAAAAACAATTGGAAAAAATTATCAACACACTGTCGTCGAGGAAGAATGGGGTGCCGCGGAAGTGGAAGGAGCGAACCGGCGACTGCGCAAGGCTGCGCAGTTTCCGCACAGCCTAGTTGTGTGGCTGCTCAAAGGCTGGTGCATGCAGGCTACCCACACCCTTGACGAGACTTGGTAAGCCGTCCCGCTGACTGGTTCGCATTTTGGTCACAACGCAAAGCACTGCCTTGGATTCGCCGTCGCCTTTTTTTCGTAAATTGCCGTTCTAGGACAACCATGCCGCCGATACCATAGATCACGGGACTGGCTGGTTATGGAGGCATAAACCTAGAGACACGTCAAAGGAGCAGAGACAGACAGACAAATCTGCCTGCGCCATGATAGTGTGCACGAAATAACGCCAACATTGGGCATGAAACACAGCATCGACATAAATTAGAAAAAATACACCCGAAACAGAAGATTGACAACTGTGGATGCAGAGTAGGAAGCCATTTGAAGCCCAAAGGGTCAACTCACATGTAAGCACGCCGTCCAGAGAGCTATCACGCGAATGAAATAAATATTTAAAGAGAGAGGGCGGAGTCCTCCTTGGTCAGGTGTGCAAAAGACAAACCCAAGACTGAACATCAGGACATGCGTCCCGGCCTAGACGGCTGCAAGTTGTGCTTTGGGCACGGGATGGGGCTTCATCAGGTTCGACTACACAGAGAGGAGTAGGAATAAACAGAACGGGACGGAAACCAATGCTCTATATATCTGGTACCTGCTCTGCTTCGTTGTTGCCCCGCCAATCCCAGCATTGGAACCCAATGGTGATCTACCTGTCTAGATAGAAAAGGAGAACTTACACGAGTCAGGCAGACTCCTTCTCTGTTTGCCGGATACTGGATGTTGGGGTTCAGCAATGCATGCAGGCATATGCCATCTGGGAGACGTGAAATATGTGCACATTTGCACTAGTAGATGCCACGCAAGACAACAAGGCTGCAGTGCGGAACAATCGATAGCTGTACCGTTCTTTACTCGCATTTTCGTCTACAGTAGAGCGGGCGCGGCGCCCTGTTTCCATCGGGTTGCTTGCAGGTTCACAGTGCGTTTTAAGCCCGAGTACGAAGCGGCAGAAGTGAGCGAGGCCAGGAAAGCAAAGGCTGTCAGGAAGGCGAAAGGATGACCGGGACACAGAAACGTAAGGCGAGGAGTGGAAGAGCCTAGGCGGCGCTAGGTAATGCAGGCGAGCAGTTTTCTTACCCAAGAGGGAGCATACATTGAGGTCATCTTCCTGCACATAAACCAACGAGTCGATCTCGGAAGGGCCGTAAGCCAGCCGTTTTGGCATCGTCCTCATGACAGCCTCGTCGTGGTGAAACGGCGCACTGCAGCCTGGATGGCGGCCTGTCGTAACACGAAGATCAGGCAAGGCATTCTAGGCCCTTTGGACGAGAGCAAGACGGACAAGCCAATAGGCAGCCAAGACCAATCAGGACACGATCATGTCGAATTCTACTTCTCTGAACAATGCCATGTAATTCGCCCTGTGCTTATGAAGGCGACAGAAAGAGGAAAGGAAGGGAGCAGAAGGAAAGCAGGCCGAGCTGCCATGTCTGCCCTCGCTCTAATATTGCCGATTTCTTGGGGTTCCCAAACCCATGCATCCTCCCCCTCTCCCGGTCCACTCCAGTCAAATGATTTTTACTAAAACTGACAACCCGAAAATAAACCGTACCCGGGTTCCTTGTCTCGATGGAAGAGACCGACGAGTGTCAAATAGCAAGCCAAGCCACGTCATGGGGACAAAATGGAAAGAAAAAGAGTAGAGCTTTCAAAACTGATAGAGCCTTTGCTGCAGCCGGCAGTAAAAACTACGCCGTCACTCCGCTCTCTCGCCGTTGCGCCATCATACATCGTCTTCCAGGAACTTGTAGACGAACTTGAAATCTGCTTTCCTCCGGTTCATCCTGTACCGCGTGTCAGCAAAGGAAGGGGTACGACAAAAACATGGTCTCCACCCTGCTTACCATGTGCTCTCGTAGTCGAAGAAGCGGTAGGTGCCCTGCTCAAACTCCTCTGTGATGCTCTTGGGCTCCTCGTGCCGCTGGAACCATGTCTGGTACTGCTTGTGGAAGCGCCAGCTCATGTCCTTGAGCGCCTTGGCAGCCAGGTACTGTTGGTACGTCCCCTGCTTGTAGTAGAACACGTAGAAGAGCGTGTCTGGCTCGATGCGAGCGTACAGCCGAGGGTCATCCAGCAGTGCCAGCGGTTCTTGTGGGAAGTTCGAAGACGAGTGGAACCGCACCTCTGGGTGGTATCGACGTGGAGGCTCTGCATCCATCGTTTCGGGCGCGTTGGCTACCGACTGGGCCAACATGCGTAGTCCTGTAGTCGGGTTCGACTGTGGCGGTCGGCTCTTTGTCACCTCGAATGACTCGACCAGGTCTTGTAGTGAGGAAGGCAGGTGGTAGATGGACTCTTCTTCGGCCTGCTCCCCCTCCTTGGTGACAGGAGTGGCGGTCTTGACTCCGTTCGTGGTACCGTTCGTATGAGAGCCTGAAGAGACGAGGGTTCATTAGCAGCTGATCTGTCTTGGAGGTCCGATGCACTGCCCTACCTTTGCCTGCGGCATCTGCCGGCTCGGGTGCCGGTGTTGACGTCGTGGACGCGGATGTAGAGGCTGCAGCGCTCCTTGCCTTCGCCGATCGTGCGTTTTCCGGCTTCACCGTAGATCCCGATGCAACGCCTGACGCTGCACCTGCTGCCGATGGAGGGACCACCTTCTCTGCCTGCTGTTGATGGTGCTGATGCGGCTGAGCGGACGGCGGCTTCGGGGAATTTGCTGCGCTTGCGATCGCTCTGCTCGCCTGCGCGGCGGGCAACGAGGGTGCAATGGCGGCTGGCAGCTGGGTTTGTTGTGAGGGCCCGACTACGCCTGGCGGTGGCGGTAGCGGGGCTATTCCGACGTTGAGTCTATCGCTCGCGGCAGCGGCCGCAGCGGCCGACGCGTACTTCAGGCCTTCGCCCGCTGGTCGTGCCGGTATGGATGCCGGCTTCATGGCCACGGCGGTAGAGATGCCATTGCTAAGCGTTTGTAGAGGGGTATGCAGAGTTGCTAGTGTTGGCAGTGGGGACTTTAGCTGTGCGGAGGGGCGGCGGCCAGAAGAAGAGATGGAGGCCGAATCGGTGGTGGCACGACCCTTGCCACTACTTGTCCCTGGTGGCTTCACGTCCAGATCGCCGAGATCGCCTTGTATGGATTGCGTGTCCTGTGAGGAGACTCTGTCATCGCCATTCAGGCCGAAGCCCTCTTCTTCCTCGTCGAGATTCAAGTCGTCGTACATGGTGTCGTCCTCCATAAAATCGTCGTTCTGGTTGTCGGTAACGTAGTAGCGGATGCTCTCCTCCAGGTCGTTGACCTGCTCGATGTCGATGGCGCCGTTTTCGAGCGAGCGACGTAACCGTTCCAGCTTGCCTTGGTGCCACTTGTGCCGCTCGATGATGCGTTCTATCTCGGCCATGCGCTCGGCCTTGGCGCCGTGGATCTTGCCTCGCTTCACGGTGGCCTGGATGGCTTCGCCTTCGGCTTCGAGCGACTCGATCTGCTGCTCCAGCTCGTCGACCTGGGAGCTGAGAAACTCGCCTGTCTCGACCTTTGCCTGCTCCTTCGGGTCGAGCTTTGTTGCGGCCGACAGGCCCTCTTTCGAGTAGGCCTTTGTCTTCATGGCCTTCTCGACGGCCTTGAACCTCTCCATTTGCTGTGTGCGGCAGTGTTAGCCGAGACGGACCGTTCAGCTACCATGCTCATGCACCAACCGTTTCAATCAGCCTCCGCTGCTCCATCAGAGGGCCCTTATCCTTGATCTCGTTGCCGGCCGCCCATGTCTTGATCTGGTCTCGTAATCTCTGCAGCTTTTTTATTTCGCGCTTCAGGTTGTCTTCCAGCTTCTCCTTCTGCGCCGGGTTATTTGACTGCTCGATCTTCTCGTAGATGGCGTCGAACTCGGACACGCCCTCCGTCACCTTCTTGAAGCACTTGTCCACTTCTTGCTGCAGTTTTCGTGCCGCCATGGCGCCGGTAGTGTATGAAGGCCCGTCCGGCTGCCTGGGGGAGAGTGACTGCTCTGGCCGGTAGCAAGATCGTTGCGCGGCGTCGATTGGCGCAGTAAAACAAAGAATTGAGGCCGGTACAGGGTATAGGTGCTATTCGAGTGCCCTGAAGCTATGAGCAGGGAAGATGGGCCGGCGGCTGGTTCCCGGGACTAGACGGTGTACGTGTTAGAGGAGGACCACAGGACCGTTCCGTCCATCGATGGCACGATGATGCTGCTCCGGCGAGAAGAGTTTTCGAGCCTTTCGCCCTCCCGGTTGTCATACGTCAAGGGCGGAGTCGAGATGCGGTGCCTAATAAATGCCTTGGGTAAAATACAGGGTCCACGTACCGATTCCCTCTCGTGTCCGAGTCCGGCAATGTCACGAAAGGGGAGAGCGAGGGGTGGCGTATGTGCTGCCGGATGTGATGTGGAGGAGGAGGCGAGCTTGAGAAGGGAGCGAAATGATATGGGCCGTGGATTGGAAGATTCAGTCGTTTGTTCATAGTTGGCAGGCGCGATCGAAAACGGAAAAAGGAAAAGCGGCCAGTCTGACGAGCTGGAAAAAGTGGGGCGCGAGCACCAGCCTTTAGGCGCTGGAGGGCGCAAGGATGCGACGGGGCAAACGAGGTGTAAGAAGCGTTTCGTTCGCCTCGTCACATTGCCCGGAAGCCTGTCTGCCTGCCGCAAACGAGCCAAGCCCTGGCCGGGGATGTTGTGGGACGCTTCTGCTGGCATCTTGACTTGTATCTTACTCGGATCTTACAGCTGGCAGTGTCACGTGGCCGAACAGTGGGCTTTGGCTAAGATATCTAAGCCGCGAAAGTGCGACAGCATTCTTGTGACGGGCATGCCGTGTCTAGGCCCCTTGTAGCTCTCGTGGTGAGACAGTGACGAGACCGGACAGACCAGGGATGCGCAATTGGCTGTGCAAACGAAATACGGAGTACAAGCACGAGCAATGAAAGGTGAGCCTGGCCGACGGTCCATGCCAGCCGGCAGGGCGGGTTCGGGTTGCTGACCTGTCCTACTATGAATAGCGATTCTGCAGCGCGTCGTCTCCGCCTCGGTGACGGTCGAGAAGGAGCTCGTGTCGTCCATCGGCCGGGGCGTGCTGGTGCTGGCAGCCGTGGCACCGGGCGACACCGAGAAGGAGGCCGACTCGCTGGCGGCCAAGATCGTCAAGCTGCGGCTGTGGGATGATGACGAGGGAGGCACAGTGCGCGCGACAATCCCGTCTGACGTGTTCGTGTTATTTGTTGTCTTGCTGACATGTACGTTCTAGTGGAAGAAGAGCGTGGCCGACATTGGCGGCGAGGTGCTCTGCGTGTCCCAGTTCACGCTCTTCGCTTCGACCAAGAAGAGCAAGCCGTCGTTTAGCGGTGCGATGGGCGGGGACGAGGCCAAGCGGCTCTACGACTACTTTGTGCAAAAGGTGCGCGACAGCTACCAGGCCGATCGCGTCCAGGACGGCGTGTTCCGCGCCATGATGCAGGTCGCTCTGGTGAATGATGGGCCGGTAGGTGTCTTCTGCCGTCTCCCCGCGTATCACTCCACGTCTGACATCGACAGGTCACGATCGAGGTATCGGCCCAGCCAAAGCCGCATCCAGACAAGAAAGCGCAGGATGGGGTGGATTGAGGTCCACCGAGCTGGTGATGCATATACTCTGTAGAACCAATAGACAGCCGTCGGACAGCCATTCGATGCACTCGAGGCACACTCTCTTACATCTGTAGACAGAGCCGCTCGGGCAACTGCCCCGCTTGGACTAGGCGGGGTACTCCTTCCGTTCTGGGAGCTGCACCGTCTAGAAGCTTCCACTAGAAAGAATTCCTGCTAGTATTTTTCCGACTTCTCTTGCGTCCTCAGCAAATCGAAATAAAAGGCCAGTCGAGACAGGGACATCTTGTCTGTTCTGACCGTTTGTCGAGCCGCAGCCTAGCATCGCTTCCTCCTCGCACAGCAAACACCCTTACACACACAGCCTTGTCAGCCGCCAGCTGCTTGCCTGCCTGCCTCCTCCACCTTCATCTCCACCTGTTCGTCGCTCTTCTTCGCACATCCTCTCACGATGGCCGACGGCAAAAAGGCCCAGCGGCCGCGCGTCTTCTTTGACATTACGATCGGCAAGAAGCCGGCGGGCCGGATCGTGTTTGAGCTCTTCAGCGATGTGGTGCCCCAGACGGCAGAGAACTTCCGCGCGCTCTGCGCCGGCGACAAGGGCACCACGGCTGCCGGCAAGCCGCTGCACTTCAAGGGCTCCATCTTCCACCGCGTCATCAAGCAGTTCATGGTGCAGGGCGGTGACTTCACGGCGGCCAACGGCACCGGCGGCGCCTCCATCTACGGCGAGAAGTTCCCCGACGAGAACTTTGACCTCAAGCACGACCGCCCCTTTCTGCTGAGTATGGCCAATGCTGGACCTGGAACCAACGGCTCGCAGTTTTTCATCACCACCATGGCTACACCGCATCTGGATAACAAGCACGTCGTCTTCGGCCAGGTGCTGTCCGGCAAGTCCGTCGTCCGCCAGATCGAAAACACCCCCACCGAGACTGGCGACAAGCCTGCCCGCGACGTCGTCATCGCCGACTGTGGCGAGCTGACCGGCGATGATGCCGTCCTCGGCGAGGCTCCTCGCCAGCCCAATGCTCTTGGCGACCCCTACGAGGACTTTCCCGAGGACGAGTCGGAGGGCCCGGCACCGCCCATCACCGCTGACTCCGCCGCTGGACCTGCTGCTGCCGCTGCTACAGATCCTCTGGCCGCTATTACCGGCGCCTCGGGCACGTATCTCTCGGCCGTGCGCATCCTCAAGATCGCCACCGACTGCAAGGGTTTCGGCAACACTGCTTTCAAGAAGGGCGACTGGGCTGCTGCCCTCGACAAGTATCACAAGGCCCTGCGCTACCTCAACGAGGACCCCGACCTCGACAGCGCCCCTGCCGGCACCAAGGAGGCCTTTGGCCAGCTGCGCATCAGCGTCAACACCAATGCCGCCCTCATGCAGCTGAAGCTGTCCTCCTGGGCTGACGCCCGCGTCTCCGCTACTAGCGCCCTCGAGGTCGCCGGGATCACCCCTGCCGAGCAGGCCAAGGCCCTCTTCCGCCGTGGCCAGGCCCTACTCAAGCTCAAGGACGAGGACGGCGCCCTGGCCGACCTGTCTGCTGCTCACAAGCTGGCACCCGCCGATGGTGCCGTGCTCAAGGAGCTGACCGCTGTCAAGGATGCTGTGCGGCTGCGGCGGGAAAAGGAGAAGAAGCAGTACCAGAAGTTCTTTTCCTAGGTTCACGGCCGTCAAGTACCAGCACTATCAGGGCTGGCCATCGGAACCAGGGGGTTTAGGCGAAGAGAATATGGACAATGAAAACTGGTGCTTACTTCCGATAAGGCGAAAATGGTTGCTTAGCTTTCTTATTTTTTTTTTACGGATATTAAATCATGTGTAGCGTTTATTTTCTTCTTTAACGAGGCAACAGAACAGGCACGGCATCGATAGAGACGCCAAAAATAAAGTAGTTGTGCCCCAAATGCAGGTGTCATGTAGAGCAACAGTGTCAACCAACGAGTGTATGCAGCACCATAAGTTTTGGAGAGATTGGTGGCACCGATTGCCTAACAGAACAAGCCCACCGGAAATCCCCAACGCCTCCAATGGCCGCTTGCAACTGGCTGTATGAGTGTGAAAGATATTGAAACTGAGAAAAGAGATGTATGCGCGTATGTGTGTGTGTGTGTGTGATATGTGTTCGGTATGTAGGATGCTATACGTTTCAGGGGTACTGTTTTGTCCCGAAGAAGCAGCAAGCAGCATTATAATAGAATCAAGCCCAATGCCTCATGCGGCAGTATGGCTACCCTTCGTGGCAGCTTCCCCTTTCGAGCTCGAGCTGCCCCATGGTTCGCTAAAGACAAAACCGCGGCTCTGGCTCTTGTCTTTGCTGCTGTCCCGCTTATGGGCTCGCCCGCGGCTTTTCTTCAGTTCGCGATCCCGCTTGCGATGCTCCTTCTTCTCGTCCTTCTTCTCATCCTTTTTCTCCCACTTCTTGTCTTCCTTTCTGTCCTCTTTCTTCTCCCGACCCGGATTGGCCTCCCGCTCGCGCTCGTAGCTGTCGTCGCACTCCGTCTCCTGGTCTTGGCTTCGGTCTGGCTGGTCCACACCTGGCTCTCGGCCCTGATCCCGGCCCCGATCTCGGTCTCGATCTCGTCCTCGCAAGGTTCCGACAAGGGCGCCGTCTCCAAAATGGTCTGGACTCGTCGTCCGTTTGCGACTGATAATACCACTGAGGAACCTCCTCGCCTGTTTCCCGTTCCGCAGACTTTTGGTCGCACCGGCGCCTTCGGCCAGCGGTGGCCCATTGCTAAAGCTGCCTTCTGCCTGCCGGTTCTTCCGGTCCCGTCCCGGATGCTCGTCCACATCGCTTCCAGAGGATCCTGGCGGAATGATCCCTGCTCCCCCACGAGGTCCGAAGGCGTTGTAGCTGCTGCTGAACTCGCCACCATCTTCCAACCAAGCAGGCACACTGCCATATGATAGGTTGATGCCGTCTGCTAGATTGACTTTGTCAACGGCATCCACCAGGGCATCTTCTGTCGTCTGACTGGACGTCTCTGGAGCTTGTCGGAGCGAATCTGCACGAGCAAAGCATTCATCCGACTTGGTCTGAAGTTCCAGGCAGATAACGTTAAACTCCTCCAGTTCTCCGTCGAAGAAGTGGCTGGAAGGTGCCGATGGCGGGTGGGCGTCGGTCCAGACCTTGGCCAGAGCAGCTAGGTTCCGTGGAAGGTCTATGAGATATGGCAGTCTGGGAAAGCCTTCCTGAGCGACCGAGGAGAGGCGGCCCATGATTGTGACGGGGGTAGAGTAAGACGGAGGCAACACAACCGGCGTGTTTGACTTCTCTGCCGGTATAGAGCAGATCACGTCGATAAAGTCTCTGACAGACTGCTTCTGTGCTCCCAGAAACCGGTTCATCGGCTCCATCCACGTCTCCTTCCTCCCGATCATCGTCATATTCGCCAGGGCCTGCAGGCCCTTTGCGATGAGCGTCAGCGTCCGCTGCGCGCGAGGCCTGGGATGGTCTCGCAAGAGGCCAAATAGCTTCGGGTTTAGAATCGCAGGACACACGAAGCGCAGGAAGAGAAACCCAGACACGCTCGTATACGAGACGGTGCGCAGAAAGTCTCCATATCGATCTTCGGCTACCGCACGAATGTACTTGAGAATGTGTCGCAACTCGGCCGGAAATCGGGTTGCTGACGATGTGATGCATGTCCACACTTCCGTCGTCAGTTGCATGAGCCGATCCCAGTGCTTGTTTATGTCGTCGCCGGGGTTGATCTTGCCCGGGTCTACCTCGCAGTCCGGGTTGATCTCGTTGATCTCGAATATCTTGTCCGACAGAACCTCTTCGAGATACTCATGTCCCAGACGCCGCATGTGGAACTCCAGAGCCTGTGTCAGTAGCGAGTTGCCGCGGAAGAGAAGGTTCGCCTCTCCCTGGAGCGATCGTCCCATGTCGCGCACTATCTGGTCACGATCGCTGGCTGACTCGATCGAATCGCTTGACCTCAGCCTCTTGCTGAACCGAATCTTTTTCATTGTCACCTGGTTGCCTATGCCATCAATCTCGTCCTCGACCATGGCCATGATCCAGTCGCTTACTTTGCCCGTGACTTGGAATGTGTTCAGGAGCACTTCGGCAATCCGCCTCAGGCTACCCGGCAGGACTGAGGCGATCTGGAGAGTGAGCCCGGAGCTGAAGTTGTGCAAGAGGTCCAGAAGTGGCTTATACTGCTGCTCTGCCAAAACTGCCAATTCTTCGTGGTGCACTTTGACCAGCATGGAGCCAATGGCCTGCGGCCGATCATCGTATATGGGCAGCCATTGTTCGTGCTCCCTGCCGCGCTCTAGATTATTCAGGGGGATGTCGACAGCACCGTACATGAGCTCCTTTACGTTGCCGGATTTCGGTAGACCGAGCGAGGCTTGTAGCTGGTGCGTGTGGCTGTCCAGGTTGCCCTCCACCCGCTTCAACACGACAGAAAGGTATGGCAGAACCGGCGGGAGGTAAGAAAACTCACAGTCCTCCCGCCAAAATGGATTTTTGGTGTCGGTCTTTACCGTTGTGCGCGCGCGTACTTCTCCGTCCAAGATGACCTCAGCCAGATAGTTCCCGACGAGCGGATCGGTTGGCTCTCCCTTCCCTTGACGCTCGTGGCGATCAACAGAGCTGCTGATGACATCTGCTGACCCACGGGTCTTGATCTTTGCTTCCGTGATTCTCAGCCTCAGTGATTTTTCGAGTCGGAAAAGCTGATAATGCTGCTGTTCTCCAATATTGTCTTCCATGTGTGCTGCGGCTACTTCGTAGAAAACGTCGTCGTTTGTCTTGTCTATGGCGTAAATGTCCGGAACGGCAAACGCCCAGAGCAGGACGGCCCAGACTTCGAAAGCCACTCGGGAGTCGAGGGCAATGTAGACGGGCCGAAAGATGGATAGATGTGTAGATGTGGTCGCGTATATGGGGAATATGGCAATGCAATACTCCTCGTCAAGCACGGACTTGTCCAGCTGCTGTATGGCGCAACGAGCCAATTGCGTGAGCTCAATCACTGATAGGATGGTTACGTCGTTTTCTGTCATCAGCTTGAACTCTCCGTTTCCCTGCAGGATGCAGGAGACGCGTCGCCATGCGCTCTGCGAGGATCTCAGGTCCCGCGTCGACGGCCGCTTCACAATGGCACGCGGCGAGGTAGCAATCCCCTTGTCCCAAAAGAGAACTTTGCCGACCTTGATAATGGCCCCATCCTTCGGCTTCCCATTCGGCCCTCGGCTTTTCGGATCACTTGTCGGTGATGCCACCGAGCGGCTGCCAGAAGCCCAAGGCATTGTCGGAGACGTAGCCCCGGGTGCTGGAGAGAGCTGCTGCCAACACAGCAACGCAGCCAGCCAGAGATCGAATTCGGCGCTGACCATAGGTCGAAGGGCAATCTCGGCAGAAGTGTGTGCGTTGGACAATGCCAAATATCGGATGTTCGTCCCTGGTTGCCGTACCGGCCAGATGCGACAACCGCGAAGATCAGAGACGATGGCTGTCTGAAACAGGCCTTGCTTACCGGCATCGAACATCAGGCATCCCTTCTCTTCCTCGATGTAGCAGATGCCTTGACTCCACGGCCCATCGTCCGAATCTCGGTATTCGATCTCGCCACGCATCCTGCCACACAACGTCTTCATCAACATAAGCACCTTATTAGCATCATCCGTTGGCATCGGGACCGGTAGCGAATCCACAGAAGGCGGTGCAGAGACGATGGGCGACGTGGGGCGGGATGTACGTTTGGTAAGACGGCGGTTCGACTTCTTCTCTTTTGCCGGAACGGATGCAACTGGCATGATAGGCATAATGGTCCCTATAGACATGACGCTTGTCGCGGACGAAGATGCAGTCAGCGCAGCTATAGCTGCAGGCATCGTCGGCGGCGGTTCGGCAGAGCGGTATGGAGTAATTGAAGGGAACCCTAGTGATTCAAAGGGACTTTGCATCAGCGCAGGCCCTCGCTGATTGTCCCCTGAACCTGCTGAAGAGCATGAGAAGACCCGATGTCTGGGTTCGGACGCAATGCCTGGTGTTTGGAAATCGCGGAAAGGGGAAGCCCCGTCCATGGTATGCGTCCGGACACGGTAGGAGGCGGGACGGGGAGGAGGACTGGATGAGGTGCTGTCGAAGGATCCAGCAACTGCATCACTGAACACAACACCCTGACGGCGACTGCCTGTGCTGCTGTGGTGAGACAAGGTGCTGCTGGCACCGGGAATGCTTCTTGGCGAGGTTTGGGGTGACATGGACCCAAAGGGCCGGATCACAGGGACGGGGGCGCCTGTGTTCGGACCGCTTGTGTCCAGCGGATCGAGTGGCGCTGCCTTGCGCTTTTCCATGGGCTCTGGTGTGACCGTACGGACGCTGGGTGGTTCGCTGCGTGTGACCTTGGCTGTGTTCGATGTACTCGATGAGCTGGACGGGCTGCCACTATACGACTGGAAGCCGGTCGTCCGCGGGACTGAAGCCGGAGAAGTTGTGGCTAGCGGTGACTCCGGAAGCGGGGGGAGCGGTATGGGTGTTGAGATTGCTTGCATCGCGGGCCGGTCAAGCAACAGCGGCGGGGGCAATGCGGGTGGGGAGGTGGGGTGTTGACGTGCGAGTGTGTTGGTTACGATGTCGTGATCCCGTCCACGATCATGGTCGTGGCCTGAGCAAGTGTGCTCATCCATTGTAGATGGCGGTGGGGGGGGGGGAGTTGGATAGCTGGATAGCTGGATAGCTGGATAGCTGGGTAGCTGTGTTATTGGGTATTTGGGTAGGGTTAAGTCAGAGCTAGGTCTTCATCGTTTGAAGCTGCTGCTCATGACTTTCCTGCCCTCCCGAGAAGCCGTTATTCTGCCAAGCAGGTCACGACCGAGAGGCTCCGGTATTTTTTCTTTTTGTTGAAATACACAGCCATCTGTTCTTGCTGTACAATCGGTGGACGGCCGGAGGACTCGAAAGGCTCGAATGCTGCCGAGTGCCCCCAAGATCGACGGTTCGCGGTGAGGAACAGCAGTGCGTGGAACTCTTTTTTATCAATATTGTCGGGTTCTGGCTAAGCTGCCCAGCAGACGATCCGGTCACTTCTGGTGGTGTTGTGTTTTCGTGGAGCTTTCACCATCCTAGCTCTCGCCGCTCGACGGCGAGTGCGGTTCTCTCTGATGACGGTTGGGGAAAGGGGGACGGGATTGGGTGCGACGGAGAGAAGAATGGATGAGGAGTGCGCGCGAGGGGACAAAGCGCTGTCGCGGGGAAGGCAGTGCTTTGCGCAGCTGAGGAAAATATAGCTCCACTCTACTAATGTTGGCTTGTGTCCGCTTTGTTGTAATTAGCGTATCTTACTCTCCAAGCACATGCTTCTGATCCGGAGAAAGAAGCAGGAAAGGAAAGACGGCTGTTTGTCGAGAGAGCAGAACACGCTCCAGCAGGTTATTAGGGGGCGGCAGTCTTTGGCGGCGTGGGACGGCGAGCCGAGATGCCCGGGAGCCGGTATCGTGGATGAAGGGTGTAGTGCTAATCAGAAGACAGCAGGTTGAAGACAGGGATGCAAAGCCAGAAAATGAAGCCGAAACGAGGTGTGCCGCTATGCTTAACACGCTCAACAGCTAGCAGGGTGATGTGCAAGAGGCAGTTTGACGTTTCGAAGTCATAGGCGGTGGGCCGCAGGAGAAAGTCGGTTTCGTCTTGATGAAGATGCCGTTTCTTTGCTGCCGTTTCGGTGGCACATTTCCGTCGTCCGCTTGATTCACCGTTGGGGATTTGTGAGGGTTGCGTCGAGTTCCCTATTTCGCCGTGCTAGCGATGGAGTTGGGCCAATAACAGCAGGAAAGAGCTAACGGCGTCCGCCTGCATTCTCACCTGTAACCCGGATAAATGGGTCTGTCAAAAGGAGCGAAAAGTGATAGGTTGCAGCTCCAACATCGGAATTGAAGCCTAATCGTTGATTGTATTAGGGATTTGTCTACTAACAGATATATAGTCTGTCCTTCCACAACTACGCTACAGCTTCCAGCAGCATGACCACCTCGAGAAGAGACAGGCACCTCGCCACCAGGTCTCGCTCCAATTTCAGTACCTTGCACGAACCCATTTATACCCATGATTTCGGCGTGTTAGATCCTAGGCGGCGCTGCAGATCGAGCCGGAATCCTTCTGGACAAGCAGTATCCTTGCCTCTGGATGAGCTATGGGTATAGAAGGACCTCGTCTGCGGCGCTCAATTGGGTTACCACGTACCCCCATTGAGCATAGTTAGTCCGAGATGGTGTAGGATGCGGAACGGAGGCCTGCCGCCAACCGAGCGCGAGATGTCGAGTCGTAGACCAGAAAGGAGGACGGGAAACGAAACTGGTGATCGACAGAGGGCGAGCAAGCATGTTGAGGCCAGTGCCCTTATGCAAAAGGCTGGCTAGCCGCTGAAACAAGGTGGTAGCCCCCTTCATCACACAGCCTGGAGCGTCTGCACTGCAGGTGTTCGCTGCATGCACAAACTCGCATCGGCTGCCTTCCCCAGACACTCTTGTCTTGCTTCCCAATGCCACGCGGCGCGCCTAGATCCGACCCAGAACCTGCAGGTGTCAAGCGACGATGCACTCGACTCCAGGCCCTTCTCGCACAAAGGGTCAACGGCCGATTGCCCCACAAGCACAAAACTAATCAGGTGAAGGACGAGTCGGGGTTGCGTCTGAGCAAGGATTGTAACATACCCTGCCACCTCGCCTCGGGCGGGACCGGGCAATCAGGAATCGCACTGGCTGAGAGTACTGTATCATCCTGTTTTGTTTGGTGTGCGCCGGCCGAAATAGCTGTGCATTTGTGTCCTCGCCTAGATCAGATCCACGGCATCAACTCCACCGCTCACTTCGAGTACTCGTACATAGTATTTGCTTGTGCACGAGACAACCGCATGTCGGTATTTCGCAATTGGACGGGTGCTTGTGAGTATTACGTCGTATACGAGCAGTAAATGAGCATCTTGCCACTACCAGTACTTCAATCTCGTAATCAAGAGGCAGCAACACAGACTGGCGGTACTCTGACAATTCCATTACACATACCCCATACTCACGAGAAGTCTCGTATCTTGCGTAACTCGCGCATTGCCCGAAAGCCAAGTTCGGACCGCGAGAAAGACACCGGCAGTCGGTGAGCGGAGGCGAAGTGCACGGAGTAGCTTGGTTCAGAACTGTCTCATCCGATGCTGTCAAATTACCTTTTTCTTTACTTATTTCCGCTGATACTCTGTAAAGCTCACCCGTACATATGACGTAGTGTGATCTCCGGACTCGTGGATAGGTTCCTTCATGTCGTAAGCGCACCGAATATTGGAGAATACGCTGTACAGAGTACACGGGCTGGAGATTGCAGTCACCATTTACGGAGTGCAATTCCGGAAATAGGCACGGAGTACGATGTACTTCCATTGATTACATAATCCTCACGAAATCTGCTTATCTAATTTCACAGTCTCACAGTCTGGAATAGGTGACAATGCGTTACCGCACTGTGAATCTCCATGTGGCTTGAGTTGTGGCTCAACAGCCCTGTGGGTCCGCGCCGATTATCTGGGGCACGCACACAGAAATTTTCTAAAAAAAATTAGGGCGTCAAAACTCCAAGACGACCCTTTTCACGACTTTCATATCGCTCTCCCTTCCCCTCTTTTCCGTCATCCGCATCACGACACAAAGGCATCACCACATCAACACCGCCAAGATGGTCAACATTCCGAGTGAGTAGGATCCCGTGGTCTCGGTCGATTGGGAGAGAACCTGGCCTTTGGCGGCCGTCCACGAAAGCGCATTGCCACGAGCTCGAATCGTGTTTTCTTGTTTTATTGGACCCAGATTGCTGACCATGACTTCTGAATTTTAGAGACGAGAAAGACCTACTGTACGTTCGCACCATGTTGCTCCTAGCACTCGCTCCGAGACGAATCGATCTGGATTGGCTGCTTCGCTATTTTCCTCGACATGGGAATTGTGATTGTTAACTCGCAATACAGGCAAGGGCAAGGAGTGCCGGAAGCACACCCAGCGTACGTATGACCTGAAGGGACGAGAGCAAACCCGGAGCGGAAAACCTGGGGTGGTCGAATGGTTCCTGCTTGGGTGCGGACAATAGAGAGCAACGCAGTCGCTGACATCACGTCTTTCCTCCAACAGACAAGGTCACACAGTACAAGACGGGCAAGGCCAGTCTGTTCGCTCAGGGAAAGCGTCGTTACGATCGTAAGCAGTCTGGTTATGGTGGTCAGACGAAGCAGATCTTCCACAAGAAGGCCAAGACAACGAAGAAGGTATGTAGATCCGCAACGTGCCATGGAGACGTTTTGCTTACCTGGCCTTCTTCCAGATCGTGCTGCGTCTCGAGTGCACGTCATGCAAGGCAAAGAAGCAGCTGCCGCTGAAGCGGACCAAGCACTTCGAGCTTGGGTATGTGGCTTTCTTACTCTCCTCAGCTTGCCGCGTCATGACATGAGACGATGGCTAACAACAGCGCAGTGGCGACAAGAAGACCAAGGGCGCGGCGCTTGTGTTCTAAGCGCTGTCCCTCGTGTATTCGTTCTTTTTTGTTGAAACCCTTGCTCGAAAAACGGCTCGGCTCGGCCGGTCCCAGTCTCACTCGCACAACACTCGCACTCATCACACCGACCTCTCTCCTCTTCTCCTCGCCAGGTCGTCCGAGAGAGCTTGGCACGGCCGGGGAAAGGCAGAGAAGGGTGGCTGCTTGCCATTTTTCCTGTGTTTGTTTTCTGGCTGGGGAGGGCGAACCGTGGTGGACCTATTTGCACACTTTAATTGGCAAATACGAAAATATGGGACGGAGTGGGAAACGGCTTGGAAAGGAGGAGGAAGGACTGTGTATGGTCTGGGCGGACTCTAGGACCCAAGCCCAACCATAGAGTCACGGCCAGTACAAAGACGAAATCAAACAAGACAAAAAAATGATCAAAAGACACTCTTGCCATGAGCTTGCTGGAGCGGGCGAGTTGATAGTGAAGAATGAGTCGTGTGATTGATTGTCTGCGTCAAATGCTCTGCCCTTCTTTTTTCTCGTTCAAAAACCTTCTCCTAGCATGACGGTCCGGCCTTGGCCGTACCAGAGTGGGCCGACGCGAGCATCCAGGCCCTTTTCTTGGCCGACGATCCACTCTCCGACCAGACGGTCTTGCGGCGGAGGTGGTGGCGACGGCGGGTGTGTGGAGGCAGTAGGCTGCCAGGTGGCCGGCCACACGACGCGCTCCAGCCAGACGTTGATGGCGTCCAGGGCGTCGATCCAGGCGTGGCGCGCGGCCAGCGTGGCGTGGTCGTCCTGGCAGAGGAAGCGGGCGAGGGTGATGTGGGCACTGGGGACGACGTAGCGGGAGGCGACATCGACGCCGGAGTCGCGGGCGCGGGTAAACAGGTCTCGACGGAGGTGGTGGTAGGTGTAGGCATCTGGAGAGGACGAAGACGAAGAGGAGGATCCAACTCCCGACAGCGGGGTCACGCCCGGAGCCACAGGCGGTGGTGACGCAGAGGGCTCGCCGGCGGCGGGGACAAACGACAGGGCGATGGCGGCCAGGTCGTATGAGATCATGGGTCGGACGAGACGAGCACGGTGGCGGTAGGGGTAGTTGACGAGGGCAGCGATGCCGTTCTCGTCGGACTCTGCCGTTCTCGCCGAGGCCATGGTGCGGCGGACAACGTCGACCTCGGCGGGCGTGCGCGAGTGACAGATCTCCAGGGCAGTCATGTGCATGCGGTAGAGAGGCATAAGCCAGAGGTCTGGCCTGTCAGCGTTTTTCTTTCTTTCTTTCAACTTTCTTTTTTCTTCTTTTCCATTCTTTTTTTTTTCCTTTCCCCTCCAACTCTAACTCACTTGGTGCTGCCTTTTTCAGCATTTGCTGAACCCGGTCGGCCAGACGGAGGATGTGCTCGGGCGGCCGGGCCCAAAAGACGACGCAGTGTCTGGGGTCCTCAAAGGCCGGCTCGATGCTGGGGTTCTCGATGCGCAGCAGAAAGGGATCGACAAGGACCTCTTGGAAGTCGGACGCCAGGAACTTGGCGCGCTGCTGGGCGTTGCGCGTGGTCCGGTGGACGGCATAGCGGGCCTGCATCTGCGTCTGCAGGGGCTGCGCGTTAATAGAGTCGGACTGCGAGGTTAAGACTGGCTTTCCTTTGGCAGACGGACCGGATCATCATTGCTGGCAGCGATCAGCGATTCGTACGGATTGTCGTCCGGCCGGATCTCCGCGCCAGACAGGTCCTCGTAATTGTTCCTAACATCTGTCGATTCCAGTGGTGGTACCATGGTGGGTAGCTGACAGGAGACAGTAAGTGAAATGAAATTACAAAAGGTCGAGAAATGGACGAGATTTTGGATTATACGTCTGTCCACTCGCTCGCAGACGAGATCCGCACGGCGAGGTAGTTGCGACCGCGCGCCAGAACGCGAATGCAGAGATTGTCATGTGTGGTGTATCTCACGGCCCCGCACTCTGGATGATACTGGCTTCTTGTCTAGCAACCGTCTCGAATAGTTTAGGTAAAGAACTTGAGCTACATAGTATTGAGTCCATCATGCAACACAATGTCGTGGAGACGACGTTCAAACAACTTACAGAGGGACCCATCCTTACGTAAGCCAAATTAGGCTCTAAGAGTGGCACCTTCTCCGGACACGTGAATATGTCGAATTGATATCTAGAGCAAAGTGTCGAAAAGTCCAGCCAAGACATACACAAAGGACGTCAGCGCTCCAACCGGCCGTGTCGACGATCGGAATCTCAGGGCGGCGAGACGGCAAAGGCGGCAATCGTACGGCATTGGTCTCTGCAACACGTCCGCCGGTTCAGCCCTGTTCGACGTTCGTTTTGCTTTTCGTCCTCTGGGCCACCTCTGGCAATGCCTGCGCGGCTGGACGTGTCGGATCTCGGGCTGTGCGTGCTCGCGGAGCCGCTGACGGTGGCGGCGTTTGCGCCGTTTGGCGACGTGATCGAGAACCCGCGGCCGGACGTGCAGCCGGGACAGTACGGCGAGGCGTTTGGGTCTGTCTTGTCTGCAGCACCTTTCCATCCCGTCTCGGCCAACCAGGGCTCGGCCATCAAGTACCAGCACGTGTCGCGGCTTGCCGACCGGTATGCAGCCGACGGCGCGCCCAGCGGCCAGCCCTCGGCCGCGGTGGCCAACGTGTTTGTGTGTGCAGCAAGGACGCTGGTAGAGGATCCCGAGCACAGCAGACACGGAGGAGCTGGCCTCTTTCCTGTCACCATCCTCGAGCGTCACCCCTACACGACGCAGACGTTTGTACCGCTGACGGCCCGCGGCAACACGCGCTACCTCGTCATCGTGGCGCCGACGCTGGCGAGCAATGGCCCCTCCTCCTCGCAAAGAGACAGACGCGGCCCGCCGGACGTCCACAACCTACGCGCGTTTGTGGCCCGCGGCGACCAGGCGGTGACGTACGGTGCCGGCACATGGCACGCACCCATGGCGGCGCTCGGCGCGTCCGGCACCAGCGTGGCCTACGCGGTCTTCCAGTTTGCCAACGGAGTCGGACCCGAGGACTGCCAGGAAACGGTGCTGGACGGCGGCAGTAGGGCCCAGCAGCAGCCGTGGTCGGCAGTGACGGTGCGGGTACCGGCAACAGGCTGTGTGGCGAAGCTGTAACGGCGGAGTGTATGTCACGAGTGAGAAGTGCATTGTCAAGGTTTAGAGTAGACACAAATACAAATGCACGTCACGTGCGTTAACCAAAACGCCAACAGAGTTGAGTCTGTCTGTTCTTTTCGCCACACCATCATTCACACACCCTCACTTGCTCGTCCAGGGCAGCGGATACGTGCTGACCCAGTCGGCGACCTCGCTGCGCAGCTGCAGGATCTCGGGCACGGCATCGCCGCCGCCGAGGTGGTCGAGGAACAGACGCAGACGGCCGGGGCTCTTCTCGGCCTTGGCCTCAGCCTCCTTGCGGGCGGCCCTGTCGACGCGGATGGCAATGGTGACGGCGCGGTCGACAATGTCGGCAACACGGGCAAAGTCGTGCTCGGTGAAGCCGCGCGTGGTCATGGCAGGCGTGCCCATGCGCAGGCCTCCGGGCGTCAAGGCCGAGCGATCGCCCGGCACCGTGTTCTTGTTGGCGGCGACGCCGACGAGCTCGAGCACGCGCTCAACGCGAGCACCGTCGATGCCCTGTGGCCGCAGATCGGCCAGCAGCAGGTGGTTGTCGGTGCCACCCGACACGAGCGAGTAGCCGAGGCCGCCCTTGTCTTTGGCATCGCCCAGCCGTCGTGCCAGCGCCTGTGCGTTGGCCAGCACCTGTTCCTGATATGCGCGGAACTCGGGCGTCTGCGCCTGCTTCAGCGCCACCGCCAGCGCCGCGATCGTGTGGTTGTGCGGCCCGCCCTGGTGGCCCGGGAACACGCTCGCGTTGATGGCCGCCTCCAGCTGGTACTTTTCCTCCTCGCCCGTCTTTGCGTTCACGCGCCGCACGCCGCGTCGGAAGAAGATCAGAGCCCCCCGAGGCCCTCGCAGCGACTTGTGCGATGTCGTCGTCACCACGTCCGCCACCCCAAACGGCCCCGGCATCGCCTTGGCCGCCACCATCCCCGACAGGTGCGCAATGTCCGCCACCAGGTACGCGTTGATCTTGTCGCACACTGCCCGCATCCGCTGGTAGTCGATCAGCCGGCTGTACGCGCTCGCCCCTGCCACGATGATCTTGGGCCGGTACAGCAGTGCCATCGCCTCCAGCTTGTCGTAGTCGATCTGCCCGGTCCGCTCGTTCAGTCGGTACGGCAGCGTCTCAAAGTACTTGCTGATAAACGAAATCTTCTTCGTCGGCGTCTGGTAGCCGTGCGACAGGTGACCGCCGTGTGGCAGGTCCAGCCCCATCAGCCGGTCGTGCGTGTTCATCAGCGCCGAGTACACGTACAGGTTCGCCGGCGCCCCCGACAGCGCCTGCACGTTGACGCCCCATTCCCTTTCCGAGAGCCCAAATGTCTCCAGCGCTCGTTGCTGGCAGAGCCGCTCTGACTGGTCGATGAACTCATTTCCGCCGTAGTATCGCGCCCCCGGGTACCCTTCCGAGTACTTGTCTGCGCCCAGTCAGTCTCGCCCACCATCTTCGCCACACGCAACAAACGTACTCTGCATCGGACTGCCCAAAGCGTCCAGCACCGCCTGTGACGTAAAGTTCTCCGACGGGATCAGGTTGATGAACTGCTTCTGCCGTGTTTTTTCCTGGCCATGTCAGCGAGAGAGAGTGACGGACAACGCGAGAGACGGCCATACCTTCTCCACGATATCGTACATGGTCGGATCGGCCTCTTGCAGATGTGCCGCCAACAACTGCACCCAGATTAGTACCTCTCCACTGCAAACAGCTGTATGGTGTCCACTCACGCGCTGCTGGCCCTCCAGATTCTGCGACGACACCATCCGGCTCTGCATCCGCGCCACCTGTGCGCTGGCCGTGGCCCATGGCCGTTGGAAAGCACGTGCTGTGCTGCGAACGATGGGGAACGACATCATGATGCAATTTGTCCGAACAGAACGAGCACTCTTGGCTGCAATTGGCACCCGTACTCGTAGTCGACAGTCCTCCGCGTAAGCAGATCCAATGCGCAGCGATCACTCTGTTGCTCAGCGTCTGCTCAGACCGCGTCGACCAGCGGATGACGGCTCAGAGTGCAGTGGTTCGACCTCTCGGTTTTATTCTTTTTGTGCCCGTCCGATCGTCTGCAGCTTTCCAATAAGAGCGGGGGGGAATGGTAAGACTGCGCCCCACAGCAAGTGAGGTCACCGTCTTCCTTACTGGTTGCCCGACGGCCTATCTTGTAGCAGGCTTGCCCGCTTGCCGGCTCCGACAGTCACGTGTCGAACAGCCCACCGTATAATTTCGCGCCAGCCCTTTTTTTTTCTTCCTGCTCTTCTCTTTTTCCTTCCTCAACAACTAAACTGGGAGTGATGAGCCCGCTTCGTTTCAATACTAGCTTCCGCCGGGACGCCTTTGGGCTTCTGGCCGGGAGCATGTTGACATGTCCTGGCACCCCAACCACCTTACAAAGGACAATTTGAAGCATCTGACCCAAGTAGTAGTTGTGTGTGTTTGTCTTGTTTGTTCATTGTCTTTACATTTGTGTCGCCTGCTTCATCAATCTCTACGCTTTCCGTTTAACTGCTTGTATACTACTTGAGACTTTGCACTCTTACACGCGTGATTTATCAACTTTTTTTTTTTCGTTTTGCCTCTTTTAACTATCACACCCTTTTTGAAGCTCGTATGTTCCCCCTTTGTCTTCGGTTTCCCTGTCGTAAGGCCCGCCACCTGTATGCCGTACACACAAACACAAAACAAGATCTCGGGCGGAGTCTTTGCGATAGAGACGTGTAAATCAAAACAGAGAAGATACCCAACCAAAAAGAAGACGCCGAATGCAGGTGTCCGTCTCCGTGGTGCCAAGCAAGCTGTGGCCCAGAAAGAAGGCTGAGTGAGGATGAGGGAGGGGCGGAGCATCGCCATGAGAGAGAGGAGCGAGACAGAGGTAGACAACAACAGCCAGAGCCACCGCTGCCGTGACAGAACAAAAAATGTTTCATTATGATTCCTTCCGTCCCGTAGCCGTGCCTTGCTGTTTCCCGTACAGGCATTGCGCCTCGTCTCGTGTTTTTCTTGTTCTTTTTCTTCGCGCCTCCTGCCGGCTCCTCTGCTTTCATGTCGCATTGATTTATTTCTCCTCCACGTCATCCTCCAGCACCGCCTGCCGCTTCGCCGCCTGTCTCTCCAGCTTCCGCTCGCGGGCCGCCTTGGTCTTGGCGCGCTTGGCGTCCATCTCCTCCTTGAGCTGCTTCTCGCGGTGCTTCTCGGCCTTGGCACGGTGAATCTGGGGGTGTTAGTAGGAGGGAGAGAGAAACAAATACTAAAAATAATCGCCAACGTACGTGCTCGACAAGCGCGCGCTTGTGCTTGAAGGTGTTACCCTTGGCCAGGTGGTACAGCTCGTGGTACAGGTGCTTGTCGATCTTGCCCGAGGCGCGGTACTTGACTAGTAACCGGCGCAGGACGCGCTGGCGGCGCATCCAGAGGACCTGCCTGCACGGGTGTCAGATGCTTTTCTGCCGTCTCTGCCGTCTCTGCTTCCCCACGCGATCAAGGGCTATACGCACTCAGGCATACGGGCATCGGCGGTACCCTTCCGCTTGCCGAAACCACGGTGCCGGCCAATGCGGCGGGCGAGGTTCAGCTCCCGGGCGCGCGACCGCGAGTGCGTCGTGACCGGCTTGCGGATGATGAGGCCATCCGACACGAGCTTGCGGATGGAGTTGCGCGAGTTGGCGTTGGAGATCTCGCTGACCTCGTTGGGGTCCAGCCAGATCTTGTTCTTGCCGACGCCCAGAACGGACGAGGCAAGACGCTTCTGAGTCCGCAAATTGACCCTGCAAAACACGCCGGATTAGTCTCGGCGCAGGAAGAAAAAAAAGACCAAGCAGTCGGATAGATGGCTGAACAACGCCAGCATCTCCTCTCGCCCTGCTTTTCTCTTGATCGGTCGTCGTCCTCCGGCTTCCGTCTCCCGTCTGCCATCAACCAGACCAGACTCGGCGCCGCTCCCATCAGGTCGAAGCCGCAATCAATCGGTGTTGGCACTCACATCTTGAATTACTGTTCGAAGTGGTCCTGGAGCGATTCTTCGGGTGTTGTTGTCGGATGGAGGTTGAGAAGATGAGAGAGGGTTCGTTAGCAACAAAAAAAACCCGACCACAAAAAAAATTGTAGGAGGGGGTTCCGCCCACACTAGGGAAGGCACACATTTCTCGTTTGTGGGAAATCCGTGTGCTAGTCCGGATTAGGATACACCTGAGGGCAACCCCCAATCACAAGATAGGTCACGTGTTAGACATCACATGTAGGCATTCAAACGGTAATAGGTTCAAGGCAAGATGCAAGTACTTCGGTATGCCTTCATTGCTTTATATACCACAACTCCTATTCCTTTCCAAAGACGTCTGCCACAATGTCCACCTTGCCGACGCTCCAGATCTCGCGCTCGTCCTCGACCTCGTCGTCAAAGAGGCCGAGCCCGCCGGCACCGCCCTCGGCGTCGCGTCTCTCGCGGCCCTGGGCGGCCAGACGCAGGGTGACGCGCTTGAAGTAGTCGCCCATGACGCGCTTGGTGTTGGGTGGTAGCTCGGCCGCAGCCGGGCCGCTCATGTACTTGTCAAACACCTTGGCCTCTTCGTTGAGCACGTCGAACAGGCCCATGAAGGCGGCCTCGGCCGACAGCTTGACGGGGATGACCATGTCACGCACGGAGGCGAAGATGGGCGGTGCCAGCAGGGCCAGATGAGGCCGCACGGCGTCGGGGTGCACGCGGGTTAGCGTGCGCACCAGCACGAGGGCCAGGCGACGCGAGTTGGCCGGACCGCCGGGCGGAATGATGGTGGCCAGGGTCTCGAAGATGTCCTTGGTGTCCTCGTAGGACTTTGGCCGGTCGCCGAGGAGGTATTTGCCGGTGGCAAGGATGAAGTTGTCGGCAATGAAGAGCTGTGATGTTAGGAGGAGGAATAGAAAGGAAGTAGAAAGCAAGAAGAAAAGAAGGAAAGAAGGAAAGAAAAAACTCACATTCTTGTTCGTCATCCCTTGGCAGAGCACCCCCGGCAGGTCTTCGGCCGCTGCGCTGTCGAGCAGGTGCTCAGGCGACTCCAGCAGGACAGCGTTGAGGGCGAGAGCGGAAGCGCCGGTCGGGCTGGGTGGCACGACGCGGTTCCTGAGCAGGTTGGTGGCGGCCTCGGCCGGGACGTTCTTGACGAGGGCGCCGAGCAGCTTGGCGTTGGTGATGGCCATGTTGTCGTCGTGGCCGTCGGGCTCGCTGTCGATCAGGGCCAGGATGGCCGTCCGCGACGGCTCGCCCATGCTGGCGCCAGCCTTGCTGATGACCTCGAACAGGGCCGTCAACATGGCGTTGCGGACGCCCGGATCGGCCGTGCGGGAGCCGGCGACGAGCTCGGCGATCAGCGGGTCGACGCGCGGCGTAAACCGGATCAGCGTGCCCAGCGCGCGAGCCGCACGTGACCGCAGCAGCTCGCTCGTCGGATCGGCCAGCGACTTGGTAAACGTCCGCTGCAGCTGCGGCAAAAATGGCTTCAGCGCCGCCGGCATCTTGGCCAGCAGATTGTTGAGCGTCAGCAGGATCGCACACTTGACCTCCGTCGACCGCTCCGTCACCACCCGGATCAGCGGTCCTGTCATCTGCGTCACAAACGGCCGCAGCGACGCTTCGCTCGTCCGGTCCACCACGTCTGCAATCGCCAGTGCTGCCGTCGTCCGCTGCTCCGCCGTCCCGTTCATTAGCCCCTGCAAGAAGATCGGCAGCACCGCGTTGATGCCCTTGGGCAGCTCGAAACCCGCCAGATTGACGCCTGCCACGCCCACTTGCTGCAGCGTCTGTCGTGTCGACCCGACCAGTGCTTCCATCTCTTCCTTCTTTAGTCGCTTAGTCAGCTCCGATAGCGCACCCCAAGCTGACCGGACCACGTCTTGGTCTCGGTCGTCGAACGAGATGAGCAGCGCCCGGATCAGGTCTTGGTTGTAGCGCGAGTAGTCCACGTGGGCCTTCGCGAAGAACACGGCCAGTCGCCGGGCCACGGCCTCGCGCTTGTGGTGGTCTTCGTGACGCAGCAGTTGCAGCAGCACGTTCATCACCGTGTTGAGTCCGTCGTGCTCGTCCATCGACTGCACGACCGTGTCGAACGACGTCTCCAGGTCGGCCCGCAGCTGCTCGTCCGTTGTCTCGATCACGTTGTCCATCAGCGAGTTCAGAATGTGTGGCAGCCGTCGGTTCATCGCGGCTCCGGCGACAGTTGACAGCGATGCCAGCGCCTTGGCGTTGAAAGCCGAGATTGGCGGCCGGATCAGTGTCGGGATCAGGTTTGGCAGAATCATGTTGCTCCGCGTGCTGTCCGTCAGCAGCGTCAGCAGTGCCGAGAGAGCGTTCTGTGCCGTCTCGCCGTCGTCCTGCAGCAGCCGCAGCAGACTCGGCAGCACCTGATCGACAGCCCGCTTGCCCATGATCTGCTGCAGCGAATCGAATGCCTCGGCTGCTGCTTCGCGCACCTCGTCGTCGGCGTCTGTTAGTGCTGACTGCACAATTGCCAGCAGCATCGCCTCGTGCTCTTCCAGCGCATCCTCGTTCGCCGACGAGATCAGTTCCTTGAGCGCAATGCAGATGCCCTGCTTCGCGTCCGAGTCCGCCGACGACGTCCGCAATCCCTCTGCCAGTGTCGGCAGCAGCGTCAATAGGATGTTGTCGCCCGCCCGACGGATCAGCTCGCCCAGCGCGTTGCTCGCAATCACCTTGTGCTCCATGTTGGCGCTGCCGAGACGGCGAATTATCAGCTGAGTCAGCGTCGGCACTAGTTCCTTCAGGATCCTCGGACTCGGCACCAATGCCTTCCATACTCCCATCGCTGCCGTCCGCACTGCCACCGCCGTGTCGCAGCGACACACATACAGCGCCGACAGGATCTTGTCGCGCTTTTCCACTCCGAGCACCTCGCGCAGCGTCGATCCCGCCTCGCGTGCCGCCTCCTCTTCCACTTCCTCGTCCTCGTCCCCGTCCTGCTTGGCCGTGATGCCCGACAGGTTGAACAGCAGGTCGCCCACCAGCTCCACCGAGCTGAGCCGAATCCGCCAGCTGTTGTCTGCCAGCCCGCGCTCCAGCTCCGGCAGCAGCAGGTCCACCGCCCGCGACGCAAAGTTGCGCACCAGCAGTCGGCCTGCCCGTAGTGCCGTCTCGCGGATCGAGTCCACGTCGTCTGCCAGACCGGCCAGGATCGGTGGGATGATCTTGCCCAGGTAGGCCGAGAAGCTGTTTCCAAAACACACCGGCAGGAAGATGAATAGCGACATGAAGCCCTCCCGTACCGACGGTTTCGACGACTCGACGTTCTGCAGGATTGTCGGCAGCGTCTCCTCCAGCCGCGTCGTGCCCAGTCCTGCGAGCACCTCGCTGAGCGCCTGTGCCGATCCTAGTCGGTCGCCTGCGCCCGTGTCCGACTTCAGCGTCTGCATCAGCCCGGGGATCAAATCTGGCAGCGCATCCTCGCCCAGCTTCTCCACCAGCGACCCGAGAGCCCGCGAGGCCGTTGCCCGTGTTGTCGGCACCGGGTCCACCACCGCTATTTTGAGTCCGGCCACGAGAACTGGCAGGTGGGCCACTAGGTCCTTCTTCTCCGTCAGATGGGCCAGGCTGCCAATTACCTGCGCTGCCTTCCGCTTCGTGTTCGACCGGTCGCCCAGGCCGCGCTGCAGAATCCGGCTGATCAGCGCCAGCGACGGCGCGTCCAGGTAGTGCACAAACTGCACCTTGATCAGCGCGTCGAGTGCGTCGTCCGTGTATTTGGTCGCGTCGCTGAGCGCCTTGAGCAAAATGTCCACGAGACTCCGTACTTCCGGATTACTAATCACCTCTCCGAATCGCTTCAAGCTCTTGTTTGCCGCCGCCCGCACCTCCTTGTGGCTGTCGTTCAGCACTGCTGTCAGCGGCGGGATGATATCTGGCAGGCTCTCAGCCAACTGCTGCGGGTCTAGGTACGCCATCGCGCCCAGCAGGTCACACGCGCCCTTCTTGCTTCGCCACTGCGGGTCGTCCAGGCCGTCTAGGAGTGTCGGCAGAATCTTCTTGACGCCAAACGAGCTGAGCCTGGCGAAACACGCCTTGGCCGCTGCCAGAGACGCGTCTCGCACGTTGAGATTGCCGTCGCCAAATCCCACCAGCAGCTGTGGCACGATCTGGATCACGTATGGCTCAAACAGCCGCCCCAGAATGGTCGAGAGCAGCTCGTATGCCAGCAGTGCTGATTCTCGCTGGTTCGCCTCTTTTTTGTTTTCCATCGCCGTCCGCAGTGTCGTCAGAATCCGGTACTCTTTCAGGACTGCGATGCCACGGCCCTGCGTCAGGCCCGCGAGGCCGTATGCCGCACCTCGCTGCACCGCATAGTTTTTCGCCGTCATCAGCGTCTCCGTGATCTGGTTGAAGTACTTGGACGACTTGTCGCCACACGTCCGCACCAGCGGAGGAAGACACTCGGCAATGGCGTACTGAACCGTCTCGGACGGCGTGCTCAACGTCGCCAGCAGTCTCTCGATCACCACCGGAATCTTGGCATCCCCGGGCTTCAGATGCCGAGCAAGGGCGCCGTACATGATGATCACCGCCTCGTTCACCCGGTCTGCCGCTTCCGAGTTCTTGTCTGGTGCCGCAAGCGTCGTCTCAAACGTCTGCATCAGCTTGGCCAGGATCGGCTTTCCGTGCACCTCGATCGCCTTGATCGCTGCATCCAGCATCTCCCCCCGAACCGTACCGTTTTGGTCGCCGAGAGGACCTTGCTCGATCAAAAAGTGCAGGAAAGGCTCTACCTGCTCATTGTCCAGGTTGGGAGCAAGCTCTTTGAAGGCCGTCGCAATACCATGTCGTGCTTCCCAAGGGTCGGACAGATCCATCTTCCTCGGCATGCCGAACTCGTCCAGCTGAGCCACCCGCGGCTTGGCAGACTCAATGTACGAAGCCCGCAACTTTTCGGCAATGCTGTCAAACGTTCTTGGTGAGTGGAGCACCGAGATGGCCTCGGCCAGAGACCGTGCTGCCGCCCGTCGCAGCTGGCTATCTTTGCTTTCCAGGTAAGGCAGTGTTTTGACCGGCAGCTCTTCCGTCACCTTGAATCCGCTCTCCTCCCAGATCTCACGACCGAGATCGACGTTCTCCTCAATGTCGTCGTGGCAGGCTAGCCAGATTTCTTCTGACGGTGGGAGATCGCTCATGTCCACCTCGGCATTAACCGACTGAAGCACCGTTGACCGGACAGTGCCCTGTGGCACAATCGCTCCTTGTACCAGAACACCAACCTCCTCTTCGCTGATGTTGGGAGCAACACACCGAACCAGGTCCGAAAAGCAGTCCTTGATGATCTTGTAGTGTTGGCTGTACTTTTGCATGGCCGAGGTCAGGATGGCCAGCAGTTCGGCACGGGGGACAGCCTCGTCCGAGCAGACATCAGTGTGGAAAGAGAGGATCTCGACAGACAGAACTAGCTGGGTGTCACGCTCATCGGCAGCCTCGGAAAATCCGCCGTTCTGAAGAATCAGAAGCAGCAGGGGGACCATGTAGATCAGGGAGACCGCGTCAAACGGCCGCTGCTCTCCCGCGCCACGAAGTCGGTACAGTACTCGCGTAACGAGGTCCGGAAGCGGCTCTTCCTGCAGGACATCCGGCAGAGATGTGATGCCGTGGGCGCGCAGAGTCGCCACTCCGATAAAAGTACGCAGCGAACCCAGCCGTGAAGATACTCGTTCCGCCAGGGCAATAAAGGCCAGGGGGGCCACGTCGCCCGTGATCAGACAAGCACCTGCTTCGATGGCCGCCATGAGCGCCCGGACCGACGGACCCATCCACAACGTCGCATCAGTCGGTGGGCCTTGGGCAAGGCTCCGGATAACGCCAAGGCCGCGGAGGAGACGTGCCTCGAGCAGGCTGACCTGTCTGCGAATCTCCGCTTCCTTCTTCAGCTGCGCGTTAACCTTTGCCGTCTCCTCGGCTGTCAGCTTCTTCTGCTGGCCCTTCTTCTGGGCAAGCTGGGTGCGGAGCTCTTCCTCCCACTTGAGCACGTCGTAGTCCTTGCTGTTCTTGCTCGGGAGGCTGCTCTGCTTCTTGGCCAGGACATCGATAAAGGTCGTTCCCTCGGGCGCCCGGAAAATGGCAGCTTCGACTGGACCGATGGAGTGCAGGTCCTTGGCATCCAAGTCTTGGCGAATCAGCTCGACAATGCGAGGTGCCATCTTGTCCGGAGCAACAAAGACCAGTTCGGCCGCAGCCTCGTAAGCTGCCGACTTAATTGGCTCAGACTGTCAAATCAGGCAGGGTTAGCAACTGCGGAGACGAATTCGGGAATCGCAAATTTGTGCTTAGCTCACCTTTTGCGTCAAGACCGTTCTTGCCGCAATCTCTTGGAGAAGTAGCTCCTCGTGATGCTCTGCCAGGCTGCCTGGGTCCACCTCGACACGCAGACAGAGCTCGATCCAGCTACACGAAGGAATCAAAACCGAGCGAGCCAGGACGACAAGGGAGCACATTTGCAGCTCGAGCTGGCTCTTTTCCGGCTCCTTGCCGACAACTCTGACAAAGTCCTTTGATTTGCGACATATGGCGCTGATAAACGGAAGCAGCTGCTCATTCTGCGCCTTGGAAAGAACAGGAGCACTCTCTTTGTCGTTTGCGTCCAGGGCTTCGAGCCAATGCCACGCTCCAGCGATGGCAATCTCGGAAACGCGAGCTTGGTGGCGGAAGTAGAGGTCGGTGAGTGCGCTGGTGGCCTCTTTGCGCAGAAGTGGGCCGCCGTTTGTAGAAGTGGCCGCGTAGATGTATGCTTCTGCCCACGCTACATTTGTGGCAGACTCTTTGTTTTCTTCTAAAGCGACGAACACAGCCAGAAGCGCTCGGTACAACCACTGGATGTCGCCATCAGAAGTCAGTTTGGTGTATATCCTGGGACTCAGGAGAAACGATGGTTTGGGTCCAAGTGTCAGACATTGCTTTTTGACGGAAAATTTCTTCGACAAGGCCGTTAGTGCTGGCGTCGACGGGCTTTCGAGAAGTGAAGCAATGCCGCAGGTCACAAAGCCGCCGATGACGAGTCCGCTCTGGGAAGCCGTTGCGGGATTGGTGAGCACCTCTGTGTAAATTTCGAGCAGTGGTGGTAAGACGGCTTCGGCAAACTTGCTAGCATTGGCCGGCAGAGAATCCTGCCAAGTGTGAAATGTGTACAGAGCCTCTCCGGCAGCCATGATCCAGATGCGACGGACTGGTGGCTTTTTGTCGGACATGCCCTTCACATAGGCGTCGATCACGGTTTTTGCCAGGTCAGCCGTGCCTTTCAAAAGCGTGATAGTGCTCTGCGTCAGGCTAGACGTCTCCGCCACCAAGGCAGCCTCGTTTCCCTCCTTGGATGCTGCCGTGGCAATGCCAACGGCCACCTTGGCCGTCGTGGCGTCCGACTTGGGCAAGACCTCGAGAATCTGGGAATGCAGAGCTCTGTGCTCCGGCGACGACAGCTTGCCGGTCTGGAGAGGGACGAGGGCCTCATCCACCACGTGACCCACTGCGATCAAGTTTGTGCACCGGGTAGAAATGGCCCGGAAGGCTGTCAGGGACCCGTTGCGCACGGATTCCTTGCTTGACTTGACGTTGGAGAGCAGCGGCTTGGATAACTGTTCGTCCAGGATCTTGGAGAGATCGTAGCTCTGGGGCAGCGCCTTCACCAGAGGCGTGATAAGGTCGTCGAGCAGAATCTCCGGCGCACGCAGGAGGCCCTTTTTCAAAGCGGGCACGACAACGGTCTGGAGGTCCTCGGCCGCAACAAAGGCGGCGAAGAAGTCGTGCAGGCCGTCGGCGACGTTGCTGGCCAGGGGCACCTTGGACCCGGTGATCTCACGGGTGTAGAATTCAAAGTATTGCGACTTGAGGCCGGCGAAGATGGGCTTAGCCTTGGCGTTGCGAGAGCTGACGCCGGCGATGACGCCGAGGAAGACTGCTTTCAAAGCGGTTGGGTGGGGGCCCTTGGCGGCCAGCAGCTGAACAGCCTCCTTGATGTTCTGTTCGCGGGTGCCGTCAAGGGCGATGAGCTTCCTGAATCCGCGGCGGGCTATAACAAGAGCCGAATGGGCGACGCTTGGCCGGACCGATGAGCGGGTGCACTTTTCCAGGGCGCCGGCCTGGCTCTGGAGGATGTCCTTGCTGAAAGAGTCCCATAGGGAAGTACCGGCCAGGTGCTGCATCAGGAGACTGCACCATTCGGTGAGCACAAAGGTGCCACCGACAGCGGTGTTTGTCTTGAGGGCATCTGCACGGATGGCAGCCACCAGAGGCGTCAGCAGGGCAGCGTCCTTCTTGTCGCAGATGGAGGCCAGGCAGCGCTGAACAGCCCGTCGCGAGGCGCGGTCCTCGTAAGAGCCATGGGTCCAGAAGAGAATGGGCAGAAGCTTGGCAATGCCGGTCGGATCGATATCTAAGGAGAGAAAGCGACAGTCAGCCCCGGATTTCACGTTCAGTTCGGGCACAGCTGGCGGCAGAACCTACTTCCGTGGACAATCTTGTCGTCGATGGTCCGCAGCTGGGCAATGCGCGAAGTCTTGGACGAGGTCAACAGGGCCACGCGCGTCGAGAGAGGGTCGAGGCCGACGGCAACGGCGCCGTTGGTGACCGTGGTTGTAGAGTCAGTCATGTTCAGCTGCACTGTGGCTGCGCTGCTGGCATGGCTTCCAGCAGCTACCAGCTCCAACAGGTCCGTCTGGCCAGAAGTTCCACCCGGGTGAAAGTGTCCTGCTCCGCGAGATGCAGGTCGTGGTCGTCGTGCGGGTCTGCGAGATCTGGCGAGAATTTTTTTGCCTGACTCAGAAATCGCAAAGTAGACGTCCGTTTTTGTCCATCTCACAGTTCTCGTAAAGTCCGGGACAAGGCAGCTAGGGCTCAGATCCCACCACCAGAGGGAAGGTGGGGGGGCCTGCCCAACTTGGAAGGCGGTCAAGAGTGTGTTAGCGATCGCGGGGAACTCCTGCCAGAAAGAGGAAAGAGCGCTGTAAAAACGTTGTAGCTTATAGCAGTCATTGCTCAATGACATCTGTCTGGCTTTTGCTCTTTTGGCACTTTTCTCTTTCGCACGTGTGGCCGTTTGCCGCGTTTCTTTTTCTCTTTCGCTTCGCCTTATTTCCCCTCGCCTGTCTCACAGATACCCTGCGTCTCGCGCAGCATTCGCTCTCTACTACCGCGACCTCCCTGCCCTTCGCTTTCGTCTTGATCCTAGTCGCACATCTGTCTTCGCTACCGATTTGCTTTTACGATGGCCGGCGGCAAAAAAAAGAAGAAGCCCGCGGCCAATGCAGCCAGAGGCTTCGCTACGACTTCCATTGCTTCCAAGCCACGAGTCGAGCTCACCGAGGACCCCGACGCCACCGCCGGAAAAGGAAAAGACGGCACATTACCGGCCAAGGGAGCGGCACCACAAGAGGCGGCAGCGACAGCAACAGGCAACATTGCCGCGGACAGCTCCGGTAGCACTGCACAGAAGACTCTGAGTCCGGAGGAGTTTGAGAGACAGCTCGAAGAATCAGAGTTGCAGATCCTCGTGGACAAGCACGCACAGAAGATCCGGCGAGATGCCCAGCGACAGATGAACCGGCTCGAGACCGATCGCCGGCTGCTGAGAGGACAGGCTGAGTCGATCAACTCTAAGAAGTGGATTCCACCAGATCTCATGGACCAGATCTTGGATCTGATCCAGTCGGAAAGTCGATTCGCTGGATCCAATGTCCCGTCCGAAAGTGCTCCAGGGGGGCGACTCCTGCCTGAGGAGGATCTGACGATGAAGTTGTGGACACTACAACAGACACTAATCTCTGCAGGGTTTTCCGAAACCAAGGTCGAGAGCGTGCTGAATTACGTTTTGCATATCTCCACTCAGATTGGAGCACCAGGAAAGGACTCCATATGGGGTATGGAGGAGGCGTTGGAATGGCTCGCCCGAGAAAGCTCCCTCGACGAGCTACCAGACTACAACAAGCGGCATGGCTCGGGAGGAAAGGGGCAAGCAGCAGGTACGGCTCTTGCATCGCACATCCATCTCACCAGCCCTGGCATTGGTTAACTTTCGATGACGCTGTAGACACGCCGTTAGATGCCCCACTTTCTTCTGGGACAACGACGCCGCTGCTGCTGGCGCCTGAGAGCCAGCAGAAGAGAGGCAAGGGCGGCAATGCACAGAGGGTGTCGAACGCTGCCTCTGCACGGCTAGCGATAATCAAGTACGATGGTGACATTGAGCCGGAGGAGCTGGTGCCAATGTACTTTGCCGCGAAGGAGCGGCTGTTTGCTCTTGAGCGACCGCGACAAGAATCGGCCAAGGGCAAAGCCACCAAGGTATCGCCGACACCAGTAGAAACCGAGGCAGAGAATGTTGAGATCTCGAAACTTTTGGGAAAGCTGGATCGGATACAGAAAGACATCCTGTTCGACAAGAGGCTAGCTGAATTGCAGTGGCGGTCCAAGAAAATCATCTTAGAGCGAGAGTACGCAGAAGCAGCCAAGAGAGCTGCAGAAGAGGTGCGCAACCAGGCCGAGGAAGCAGCAGCAGTAGCAGATACGGGCAGGGCAGAGTCCGAGGCAGACGGCGATGTCAACGCAGAAGCCGAACGAGTGGCAGCAGAAATTCTGGCACAGGACGACAGCGATGACGACGGCCTTACCGATCTCTTTGCCAGCCTGCCGGTAAACGAAGTTGATCCGGAAACGGGCAAGACAAACATGGTGGTGAACAATCCGGACGGATCGAAGCTCATCATCCGGGACTTTGGGAAATGGACTGGCATGAGTCCGGTGCGAGTGCTTGAAGAAGCATGCAGATCACGGTGAGTACAGGGATGGCGGCCGATGGCACGGGCGATTGTACGATGCGGTGAGCTGACAGCAGGATGCAGCGATTCGTCAGTTCGGATTGGCTACCAGACGGTATCAGAGGCGTCGTTTGCGCACCGACACTTAGTGGTAATAAATTGGGCGAAGGCCCAAGACATGCCACAACTGCCTCCGACTCCGCACATTGAGGTTGCAATGCAGCCCAGCCGGTTCGTTTTCAAGATGTCTGGTGTCGCCTGTCCGGAAAGCAAGCAGTCGGAGGCCTTCATAGCGACGTCGGCACTCTTTCTGATTTTCAGCACGTCGACAAAGGAGGAAAAGGTGGCGCTGCGGCTTCCGGCCGTGTGGCGAGATCTGTGGGCCGAGTTTGCGGAATCGAGAAAGAACCAGGCGGATGCGCACGACCGGGCAGCAGTCAAGGAGCTCCGCGATCTCGTGCGGAAACGACGGGATCAGGAGCTGGAGGACGGCGTGGTGCTCCAAGGAGCGTTCCGTGGACGAGCAGCAGGACGGAACGGCGGAGACAACGGCGAAGACTCTGGGGCAGAGCGAGGCAGTCGCGGTGGCCACGATGCGGAGTACTACCAGCGGATCTGGCAGGAGAAGAGCAGTACGTCACGGTACCAGGCGATGCTGCAGTCACGGATGCAGTTGCCGATGTGGGCATTTCGGCAGCAAGTACTCGACACAGTGGACCGCGAACAGGTGGTGATTGTATGCGGTGAGACGGGATGCGGCAAGAGCACGCAAGTGCCGTCGTTCCTGCTGGAGCACCAGCTGTCGCAGGGGAAGCCGTGCAAGGTGTACTGCACGGAGCCGCGGCGAATTTCGGCGATCTCTCTGGCGCGGCGGGTGAGCGAAGAGCTAGGTGAGGGCCGAAACGATGTGGGAACACTGCGGTCGCTGGTGGGCTTCTCGATCCGACTGGAGGCCAACACGTCCAAGGAGACACGACTGGTCTATGCGACGACGGGCATTGTGATGCGGATGCTGGAGGGGTCGAACGAGCTGCGGGAGATCACGCACCTGGTGCTGGACGAGGTGCACGAGCGGTCGATCGACAGCGACTTTCTGCTGATCGTACTGAAGAAGTTGCTGGTGCGGCGACAGGACCTCAAGGTGGTGCTGATGTCGGCGACGGTGGACGCGGACCGGTTCTCCCAGTACCTCGGAGGGGCACCGGTGCTCAATGTGCCAGGACGGACATTCCCGGTGCAGGTGCGGTATCTCGAGGATGCGGTGGAGCTGACGGGATACTCGGTCGATGGGCGCAGCCAAGAGCGTGTGGTGGATCTGGACGATGATTTGGTGGCAGACGAGACGGAGACGTCGTCGAAGCCGGAGCTGCTGAAGACGCTCAAGGGCTACTCGAACCGGACACGCAACACGCTGTCGCAGATGGACGAGTATCAGATCCCCTTTGAGCTGGTGGTGCAGCTGATCGGGCGAGTGGCAACAGATCCGGAATACGAGCGGTACAGCCGGGCGATCCTGGTGTTCCTACCGGGAATTGCGGAGATCCGGGCGCTGAACGATCTGCTGGTAGGCGACCGGGCATTTGCGGCCGGCTGGCTGATCTACCCGCTGCACTCGACAATTGCGACGGAAGAACAGGAGGCGGCCTTTCTGGTGCCGCCGGCGGGCTTCCGCAAGATTGTGCTGGCGACCAACATTGCCGAGACGGGCATCACGATTCCGGATGTCACGTGCGTTGTGGATACGGGAAAGCACCGAGAGATGCGATACGACGAGCGGCGGCAACTGTCGCGGCTGATCGACACGTTCATCTCGCGCGCAAACGCAAAGCAGCGCCGCGGTCGAGCTGGCCGTGTGCAGGAGGGTCTATGCTTCCACCTGTTCACGCGGTATCGCCACGACCAGGTGTTGAGCGACCAGCAAACGCCGGAGATGTTGCGGCTGTCGCTGCAGGATCTAGCCATCCGCGTCAAGATGTGTCGGATCGGGGCGATCGAAGAGACGCTGGGCCAGGCTCTGGACCCGCCTTCGGCCAAGAACATGCGGCGGGCCATCGACGCGCTGGTGGATGTGCGGGCGCTGACAGCTGGCGAAGAGCTGACGCCGCTGGGAATGCAGCTCGCACGACTGCCACTGGACGTCTTCCTCGGCAAGCTGGTGCTGATGGGGACTGTTTTTCGCTGTCTGGACATGGCCATCACCGTGGCTGCAGTGCTGTCGTCCAAGTCGCCGTTTGTGGCGCCGTTTGGCCAGCGCGCCCAGGCCGATGCCGTGCGTCTAGGCTTCCGTCGCGGCGATTCGGATCTGCTGACGATCTACAACGCATATCTGGCCTGGAAGCGAGTCTGTCAGTCGGCTGCCGGTGCGGCCAGTGGCCAGGAGTTTCAGTTTTGCCGTAAGAACTTTCTCAGCCCTCAAACCCTGGCCAACATTGAGGATCTCAAGGGCCAGCTGCTGGTGTCGCTAGTCGACTCTGGCTTCCTGCCGCTGACCGACGACGAGCGTCGAAATCTCGGCCGTCTGCGCTATGCCGGCTCCTCCGGTCGGGGTGGCCGCCGACGACAGGCCTTTTTCGACGTGCCGCAGCGTGTCAACAGCAACAGCGACGTCGACGTCGTGGCCCAGGCCGTCATCGCCTGGAGCTTCTACCCAAAGCTGCTGGTGCGCGATGCCGGTGGTGGCGGCACCGGCCTGCGCAACATTGGCAACAACCAGACCATCCGGCTGCACCCCTCGAGCGTCAACAGGGGCCGCAACGACCTGCACTGGCTGTCGTACTACCACATCATGCAGGCCAAGTCTGTGTACAATGCCCACGAGACCACCGCTGTCGAGGCCCTGCCGATTGCCCTCCTGTGCGGTGACCTGCGATGTGATGTGAGTGTTGTTCTGTTGTTCTGTTGTTCTGTTATCTTGTGCTCTTGTTCGCTTCTGACTATCCAGATGTTCTCGGGCGTCCTCATCCTAGACGGCAACCGCGCTCGCTTTGCCGCACCCGACTGGAAGACCCTGCTGGTCATCAAGGTCCTGCGTGCTCGTCTGCGCGAGATGCTGTCGCGCGCTTTCAAGATGCCCGGAAAGCTGCCCACCGCCCAGCACGAGAAGTGGTTCGCCGTCTGGCAGCGCATGTTCTCCCAGGACTTTGGCTCCGAGTCCACCAACGGTGCCGGCCCATCAAAGACCTGAGCTGCCCGGCCGTCCCGGCTTCGGAAAACATAAATGGCATTGTCGATAGAGAGCAGATACATTATCACACCGCAAAGGCATAGAAGCAAACAATATCGGGGTTCGTCAGCCCCCTCCAAGATAGACAAGGCGAAAGATACAAATAAATAAGACCGAGGCCATGTAAGACAGACTCCTCTCTGCTTCGGCCTCTGCCTCTGCATCACTCCCTCCCCCGGTCCCTTTGCGTCTGTCTGGCTGCATGTTAACCAGGAAGTTCGGCATACCCGTCCAGCTCCATGCCGGGGATGCCGTAGTATGGTGGGAAGCGTCGTCCGTCGTAGGGGATCTCGGGCGGCTTCGTTGGCGACGTCGGCGACGGGCCACGCCACTGCCGTTCTGGTCCTACCGATGGCACCCGCGGAACGTCGTGCATGGCCACCGCATCGGGCGTGAACCGGCTGCTGGCGTAGAGACCGTTGAGAATGCTTCCCTGCCGGAGGCTGCTGGTGCGATAGTGACGGGTCACTGCCGCCACTGCGGCGCCTTCGTTTCCGTCATCGCCGCCGTCTTGACTCGTGTCGCCACCACTCGGCCGCCGGCTCTGCAGGCTGCCACCGCGAAAGAGCAGCCCGGACGCCGAGGGGTGGAGGCCGTCCGGCGTATCTCGTGGAGGGGGAGACTCGGCGCGGGGGAGACTGCCGCTGCCGCCGCCACCGTTGTCATTTTCGTCAACGTCATCGTCGTCGCTACCGCTGCGCTTCCGTCGGCGTCGCCAGAGCAGCACCGCTGCAATACCGACCAGCGCGAGAGACACGCCGCCCACGCTGACACCCACAGCCAGCGGAATGGTCGCGACAGGTTTGTGCGTGGTGGCATCGCCCGTCGGCGTGGCTGACGGCGGCAAGGATGGACCTGGAGTGCCAGGTGGCTGGGACAGGGCTGGCAGAGACTGCGACAGAGACGTCGACATGGAGGACGGCGGCGAGACGACTTCGACACTGGTCGCCTCGCTGGGTGTCGTGCTCGTTGTGGCTGCGGACGAGACAGAGCTCGCGTTGCTCGAAACGGCCACAGACCCGGTCGAGGTTGACAGCAGTGCTTGCAAATCACCCGTCATGGGCGGTCCCGATAGGGTGATGTCGCCTGTCTACAGTCAGATCAACCGTTTGGGTCTCACCAAATCCAGTTCGGACACACACCTGTTACGGAGGCAATGCAGCCAGCTGTCGGGCAGCTTGCATTCGCCTTGTCCACGTCAGCTCTGCCCCAGTCTGCGCTGGACTCGGCAGTCGATGGAATATCGGCCCTCGTGTCTGCAAGGACGGCCGATACACTATCGTCACATGCCGTCAGACAGCCAGCGTCCACGGCGACCAGCAAAATACAGATTGCAAGGATGTGTAGGAGCACGACGCCGGCCGCAGAAGTCCATGGGAGGCGAGCATAACCGCTCCAGGACCGCCAAGGGGCCCCGTCTCGTCCGAGAGACTGCGCTTGTGGCTGTGGCCGTGGCCACATGTTTGATTCATATATAAGTAGAGACGCAAGACGTAGGTGAGGCAACTCGGTGGTTATGGCATCTGCTGAGGCCGTGTCTTTGAGAGACGCTTGAGATGCCCGAAAAGTCATCCGTGCAATCTGCCTTGCTTTCCCGTTAGATGAAGGTTGTGGAAGAAACGGATCATCATGACCTGATTGGAAAATGTTGCAGTAGAAAGGGTGATAGGACAGACGTCGGGAAGGTGCAGAGACGCGGAAGGAGCGACCAAGAAAGGGGCCAAGGAAAGAGCACCTTCCGTCCCCAAACGCCTGGCCAGCACGCATATCCTATATCTTGATGGCTGCTCTTCGGAAGTTGAGTACGCACGATGCTTTCGCACCTCTGGCAAGACCTGCTGGCGCTGCACATGCGGATAGAACAATGGTGTAGACTGAAATTAACCAATACTCGATTTGAGCGCCGCAAGCCCTGTCGCCCTGCAACGTACTCCGGTCTTCCCGGCCGAGGAACAATAACACTATGAGAAAATATATAGAGCCTGACGAAGAGGCATGATGGCAAAAAGAAACAAAACCCAGCTGTACTAGATACATACAGTCCTCCCTAGCGCAGATCGCGCAGGGCATGATGACTCCCTCATTTCTGTACCCGATGCGACTCTGCCTCCGGGCAGACTCCTCAGCTTGTTCCAAGGAACAACCGAGATGGCACCAGCCACTCGGCCACAGGAAAAGAATGAGGGAGACCCCGGTTTCGAACTCTTTCAACTTTGATGTTTTGTGATTTTGTGTGTGTTTTTTGTTTTTGCTTTGTTGCAGCTGTAATGACTCCAAAACAAAGTTCTGCAGACAGGCAGGAGCCCTCGTGCACAAAGGAAAAAGACCGAGTATTGTTGAACGACAAGGAAATGAATGGTAGGATGTTTTGGGACGCAGTAGAAAGGAGAATAGAATAGATGTCTCGAAAGACACAGGGGAAAGGGAAGGGTAAAATACGTCAGAAGCATTGTAACATAATAAACCGTGCAAACGCCGTTGCAATAAAATGCTGCCCCATTAAGAATTTAGGAATCCCGACCTTCAAACAGACAAAACAGCAGGACAAGGCGAAAACACACAAACGCACGGCTTGTTTGTGCAAAGGGAATCAGACCAGAACCCCCGGACCTCAAATCAGACGACACGCCGAACATGCATCATATCGCAGCGCAGTCCGAGATCTACTCGGCTCCAATTTCGCCGGGGTTTTCCAGCCCGAACGTTGCAGAGCCAAAGTCGAAACTGTTCGGGTCATCCGCACTGTCGTGGAGGAAGGTGTCGAAGTCAAAGTCGTTTAGCACGTCCGTAGTCGTGAGCGGGTCAGCAAACTCAAGCCCAAAGCCCTGCTTAGTGGTGTTAGCAAACAACGGAGCACAATCATGATGGCAGCAGTGGCACGGTCTCGTACCATTGGCGTGTTTTCCACAGTGAACGCGTTTTGGTTCGGATCAGCGTGGATCTGCTGCGGTGGTGCTACTGCCGCAGATGCAGCTGGAGGGACCGCCTGTCCATTCGCCACGGCCTGGCCAGCGGGCACCGTCACGTTCGGACCAGGTACCTTTCCATTAAACGAAAGTGTCGGGTTGGCCGGCGTGATCGGAGTGGCAGGGGTGGGAGGCTCAGGTTCCACCGACGCTTCAGCCACCGGAGTAGCTGCAGCATTGAGGTTCGTGCCAGACTTCTTTTGTGCGGCCGTCTGAGATTTCTATTTATCAGCTCAGCTATTAAATCGAGGCGCATCAATACGCCAAGGGGAGTCACGTTGTAAGGTCGTACCTTTTTGGCACCCTTGCCGTCCTTCTTTTTCGGGTTGGCCTTGGAGGACTGCTGTGGCGTCGGTGGTGCAGCTGTGCCCGTCTGCGGCGATGCTGTCTGCGTTCGCTGGTTCGTGTTGCCAACAGCGTTAGCAACCGGTCCCGACGGTGGTGGCATGGACCGTTGTTGCGGCGTGCCCTGCACCTGCTGGGCTTGTGGCCCTTGTGGACCGCCCATCTGGCCACCATTCGGTGCCCCGGGCTGCTGTTGCCACTGCATCTGCGGTGTGCCTTGGCCTGCAGCCACAGCCGCCTGTTGTTGTTGCTGTTGTTGTTGCTGCTGTTGCTGCTGCTGCTGTTGTTGCTGTTGCTGGCGCGCCATCAACTGTGTGTTCATCTGGCCGTTGAACTGCATCCCAGGGTGGGATCCCGGTGTCCGCATTCCGTTCATCTGCGGTCCGACGATGCTGTAGCCAGGTGCCATTGTCTGCTCCATGTGTGCTGCCATAAAGTTGACGCTGTTGGGAGAGCCACGAGACTGTGGGTTGTCGGGCAGAGGTGAGCCCATGCCGGCATTGGCCATCTGCTGGTTGCTGCGCTTTATCTGATCAACAGGGTTGGGTGATGCGCCTGGCCGCCCACCCTGAGGCGAAGCACCCTGGAATGGCTGGCTAGCATTTGGCGCCCCCGGCCCTCCGAGGACTCCCGGCACGCCAGGGCCCCCGGCCACCACAGGCACCCCGGGAGCTCCTGGTGGCCCTTGGGCGCCCGGAGGCACCTGCACGCCCGGCACACCCGCCGCGCCAGGCGTGCCGTCTCCACGACCCATCCCGCCCATAACGTCTTGCTCCTGTCGCGCCATCATGAGCCGCTTCTTGTTCTGCTGCTCGAGAAGCATGAGCTGCATCTGGTAGTCCTGAAGAGCATGGTTGCTGCCGCCACCGGCCTGGGCAGCACCGGGTCCAGCGCGCATGCCTTGGCCTCCCATTTCACCAGCATTGTAATAAGCGTTGATTGTGGCACCATCCGGACCTGGCGGGGCCATGGGAGAGCCTTGGCCCTGCGGACCGGTCACGTTTGGGGGCATTGGTTTATTGGGCAGCTGAGCGTTGTGGTGCTGTTGCAAGTTTTGTGAGTATGCCTGGATTGTCTTAGCTTGGGAGGCCGGGGACTGGTTGGGGAAAGCCTGCAACTGCTCGGCGTTTAAAGAAGCTGGGTTGATGCCGTTTGCGAGGAGCATGTTCTGCAACTGAAGAGTCATAGGACCAGATCCTACCTGTTGGCCAGGCATGCCTTGAGCAACTCTACCATTGTGCATCAGAGCAGCTTGGTTAGGATTGAAGGGCACGTCAATGCGGGGTCTCTTTGACGGGGAGGGTGCATTTTCGGCGGAACCAGGAGACGAAGGCCGCGGCCGGTTGCCATCCATGTCTGATGGGTTTTGCTGCATCTGGACCTGCTTCGCCTGGAGCATGTTCATCGCTTGCGGTCTTTATTGTGAAATAGTAGAGTCAATACATGAATTCGTAGTCAGTCCAGGCACGCTCGGAAAACCCACATGTTCTGGCTGTTGGCCATAGCCGTACGCGGAAGGTTGTTCCCTGGTTTCATGCCAAGCATCGCCCCATTTTGCATGCTCCGCATCATATACTGCTGCTGAAATTCGGGGCGAATCTGGCGAAGCATGTCCTGTTGATGCGCTTGTCGAAGACGTGATTGTGCCTGCACACAAGACGCCCGGTTAGCTAAAGAACTACGCCCAGGATATGAAGAACGCCCAAGAAAGTGGAGGGACAACAAACCTGAATGTGCTGAATGTACTGTCCAATACCAGGATGCGAAGCCTTGCCCTTCTGGGCATTGAACATTTCCCAGAAAAGGCAGAACCAGTCATACAGAAAGCAACTGTCAGATGGCATCACCGTGATTGGTGCCGGGAGGTCCTCGGGACGCTTGGACTCGATGCCGTCCTTCGTATCCGTGTCCATAGCATCGTCGTTGATGCCGTTGCCAACAACGATTCCGTTTTCGTCCCTTCGAGACCCTGGACCAGGCTTTTGAATATTGTTCGGGTGTGTCAGAATGGCTCTTGCGCAGTCGAACATCTCATAGCGAATAAAGTATTCGTAAATGTACGTATTCAAGATGACACGGTTGTTGATGTCATTCATGGGAAGCTGCTGCTGCTGCTGGTGTTGTTGCTGTTGCTGCTGCTGCTGCTGTTGCTGTTGCTGTTGCTGTTGCTGTTGCTGCTGCTGCTGCTGTTGCTGTTGCTGTTGCTGTTGTTGCTGCTGCTGCTGCTGGTGTTGTTGCTGCTGTTGCTGTTGTTGCTGCTGCTGCTGATGTTGCTGCTGATGTTGCTGCTGATGTTGCTGCTGTTGTTGCTGAAGCTGCTGTTGTTGCTGCTGCTGGAGTTGCTGCTGCTGGATGTGCTGTTGTTGCATTTGCTGTTGCTGGAGCTGCTGCTGCTGAAGCTGCTGCTGCTGCTGCTGGGGTGCACGGCCCACAGACCCAGGAGGCGCTCCAACGTTGTTCATCATACTCATCGGGACGCCGACAGCACCACCCATGGCGTTCATGTTGGCCATGTTGACGTTGTTCATTGTGCTGATGTGGTCTGCACGGGCGGTGGGGCTGTGCTTTACTTGAGTCTTTAAAATAAGTAAACCCAACGGGAACCTGCTCAGCCAAATGAAGGGTTAGTAAACGGGATGTGCAGGTGCAATAGAGAGGTCTTCTCACTTGGGAAGCAATTCTAAATAAGCAGAACGATTCCTTCGCCGACTAGACAGCTAAGCGGGGGTATAGAGGGAAAAAGAGGTCGCGTCGGCCCGATCTGGCAGTGTATGATGTGACTTGCAGTAGTATGTTTTAGGGATATTCGTGACGTAAATGAGCGGTGCTGGGTGGCCGGTAGAAGAATGAGACGACTGTGGAAAGTCGATTGGTATCGAAATAAGTCGGCGACGATGGAGCGCCGAGCGCAAAAACAATGGCAACCGAAGCGTCGACAAGACGGTGGAGCAAGACAGAAGGGGGGTCGAGAGTGTTTCGTCTGGATTTCCAATGCTGGGAGGCAAACAGACGGATTTGAGGGTGGTCGGATTGTGGTGGCGACAGCAAATCTGCGTTGTCCCCTATCCCTTATTTTTGCGATGGCCTAGAAAAAGGCGTCTTTCCGCAGGCAGTACGAAAGCGCTGCGACGGCGTGGACGCGGGTTGCAAGATGCAGTACGCGGAGAGCTGGCTGCAGATTGCACGGACTGCCTCTGGACGAGAACCTAGGTTGTGGCCGTCACGCCTTTGCCTCCTGCTTGGGTTGGAGCCACACCCACAACTCGATCTCTAAACCGATCGGTTGACTGCGAAAGAGATCGCGCGGACGCGGGTGGACACATCAAAAGGGAGGCTGTCAATGGGGGTAGATGAGAGACAGCAGACAGCCTGGGGGGGGAGAGAGACACAGGCGGTTGGAACAAAAAAAATGTAAAGGGGAGAGGAGAGAAAAAGACCGGGAAATACAAGAAGCAAAAAGAGAAACGTCAAGATGTGGGAAGGGAATTTGGGAGGGAACGGGGTTGAGAGGCTTTCGGAGAGAGCGTTTGGGAAAGAGAACAGCGGACAGGCCCTGCGAAGGGAACCAGGACCACAGCAGCGTCGCACTCTGTTGTTAGCTGGCGTTGGTAAAGAGTGGTGGACGCGGACAACACTGGGGGGCTAATGTGCGAAAAGGGTGTCTTGCGCGCAGATGTGGGAATGGGCTGGCAGCGAGCAAAAGCGTAATTCTGGTACTGGTGCCTTAGGTGTTAAGCAACGAGGCACCGAATCAGACTAGCGGATCAGCCTACTGCTGCATTCGTGCCTGAGGCCACGATATCACCAAAGGTGTCTCGGAGAGAGCGACAATTATTAGGGGGGCTAGTGATGGGAACGCAATTTTGAGTATGCAGGAGAGGAGCCTCACTTGGATTTATATACCCGTGGGCAATCTGTCGGGTCATGGCTATCTTGGGATGGTGGTGCCAGCAGATTTCCAAACTGCCGTCTGGGCGCAAACTCGGAGCAGTCAACTGGATTCATTTGCCCAAAAGCAAACACGTCTGAAAAAGTTTGCCTCGCCACGCACATTAACAAATTGGCTAAAAATGGCACGGCAAACACCACCAGTACACCGGCTCGTTTGGTTCCACGCCTGATAGCAACCTGACAGAGCAAACCGAAAAAAGCGATGGCATGTGGACAGACAAGGCCGTCTAATCACGGAAGCAAGCAGCAGTCCACCGAGTCAGCAAACAAAACCCCAGAGGCAAAGCCTGACCAGACAGTAAAGACAAGGCAATGGGTGAGTTACACGAGCTGTGCGATTACGTACAAACTGGCGCCATATCATGACATGCACAGGGTGGGTGAGTATTGTCGTGCTATCTCAGCAACAAACAAGAAGGCAAACGAAAGCATTGGCGTCATGTCTACGGAGTACGGCCGAAGCAAAGGCCGCAGGTTCGCTTCTTTTTTGTGGACTGGTGGTAATGGGCGGGGTGTGGTAACATTTGAACGCTCGAGGCGCGATTTGGCATTTGACGACAAGCTATGTATCATTCGGAGCTCTGATTCCCACGACGGGGGAAGCAGAGCAAAATGATCGGCCACTGCCGAAAGAGCTTGCAGGTCTTCGCTTGTTCCGGTCTAGCCTACCCGGCCCCTAACTGCCGGGGACAGTTAGTGGGCATTTTTTTCAGATAGCCACGCCTCGACAGCTCCTCGATTGAAGCCTTTCTCTCTGCAGAATACAAATGTCTCGCGGGAAAAAGAAAGTGTGAAGGGACGCCAAGCACAAGCAGACTAGACGTACACGACAAAGAAACAATAGTGTAGAGTAAAAATAAGGGCGGAAGGGAAAATTGCAAGGGAGCAAGCATTATTGTTTGGATAATCACGCAGCGCCGAGACTTGGCCTCAAAGGTAAATAACGGGACCCCGGAATTTCCATCTATTAAACCTCCTGAAATTAGGCCCTATCGATTAGCATGACCAAGGGTCCGCCTTATTGTTTCTATATTTGATCCATATACTATCCTGGCATTTCTCTACTACATAGTATCTTACATACGTCCCGTACGAACTACGTACTATTTTATCTCGTGTGATATGGGGCGTACGAGCAAATTTCTAGGTTTAGTCCCAGCTATCTCATGCATGGCATTACAAGCTACTCCCCCCCGCAGTGACAGATATCATTTGATTTGCCAGCAAGGGCCACATACGAATACCCCATCCAGAAGATCCTAGTTGCGTCTCACCCTTGCGAGAACATGACGCTTCAATCAGAAACAGTTGAGACGTGCCTATATGGGCTCTTTACGAGGCGTGAGACAACTGATGCAAATCACGGATGGGCATGCTGCGTCTTTAACGGCATTGCGGAGCAGAAGCATGTCCATTCATGTCGACCAACCCCCTGGTTTCGGTTCAATTATGGGTGTTTTTCTGGTATTTGCTTTCACAACACTGGACAACAATCGACCAGATGGTCTATCAGTGGTCGTAAGAAGCACCATTCGGCTGGAGTTCACGTCCACGCCAGTAGGGCTGAATTCAGCTCGGCTCCAATAATCCAGTTGTCCACGTCCGGAGCTCAGATAACTCCTTGCGCGGATCTCCACCAGCATCCTTTGAGCTGATGCCGCAGTGCTCGCCCTTTACACGTGGTTACTCAGACCTCTTTCTCTCACGCTCTTCCCTCTCTTCGTCAGTCATCTTCTTGTGGAAGTTCGTCATCGATGTACCGGATCAGCGATATCCTCATCTCAGTCGTGTCGTTGCCCCGGAGCACATCGCTGATAAAGTGTGCCTCTACCTGCACTTGTACCATCTCAAGTGCGCCTCGCAAGACACCACATAGAATGTTGGAAAACCACAGCTCGTCCTGGGCACGGCCATCGTCCGGCAGCTCGACAAAGTCTGCCAGTGGGTTTTCATCGAAGACAAGAGAGAATTGTTTGCCGTCGCTGGTCCAGTTGGTGACGGTGGGAGTCACGTTGAGAAATATTTTGAAGCCAACCTTGAGGTGTTAGCGAGAGAGTATGTAGGCAGTAGGAACATGGACAAAATGAGGTGATTGTAGGGGCAAAAGACACCTTGGAAATCATATCGGCAGTTTCGCGAAAATTGGAACACCTCTTCATGGTGATAGACTTGGCAAGGTAATCCTCTATTAAGCGAAGGCCGATGTTGTATCCCATCTTGTCGAGCTGCTTGTTTACCTCGACGTAGTCCCCATCAAAGTCTTTGCACAGCTGTGCAACGATGGTGCCGTACGTCAGGGTGACCAGCTCGGCATTAACCTTGTCTATCCGGGTTCTAGGTAGGTTCGAGAGAGGTTAGGAGGGGAGGCGAACGGATTGAGCGGTGGAGCTGTGGCGGAGCGTCTGCATACTTCCATATTCTGTGACTCGGTCAGCTTCCCTATGCAATCAAAGGACGTGCTATCAAACGGCAGTGAGGGGGGAGAGAGGATAGAGATTGAGTGCGTACTCTTCGCCCAAACGGGCAGCTTTGGAAGCGGACATCTCCTTTGCCGCGCTAGAAGCAATTCGTGCTTCCTTCTATCGCCGACCGATTTACTCCTATGTTCTCAAGGAGAATCAAGAAGAAGCGCGGGAAGGTCGATTTTGCCGCAGACAGGGTGGCTGATGATGAAAGGTATAGCAGCCCGGAACTGCCCCAATCGTCGGCGGTGTGACCCAGAACGTTCTGATTAGTCATATACGTATCATGTGCTTCACGTGACGCTCTTATTTATCGTATAGAGCTCTGATTGGCCAGTACACGTCTTTTCAATAGTGAATTCATGAAGACGATGGATGACCTTGAAATGTCACTTGACAAGATTAGTTTAATTTCGCTGATGCCAAATACTGGCAATGCCGAGTTGACTACAGTCTGCGTGATTTGTTCATGTAGTTAGTTTCACCGACTCAGCATTGTACTTAGCTTAGAGAACTTGCTTCCATAGCGTTGTAACCAAAACACGACCACATAAATTGTAGTTTGTTTCAGTAGATAGAAGCTACTGAGGATGTTGATCGCCTTCGGAGACTGGGCAAAAAGGCTTTACCATATCATAATAGGACTTTTACAGTCTACCAAGCTGATAAATGCTTCCGGGATTTATTATATTTTACCGAATTTATAAGAATGTTGAAAGTTGAGAAGCTGGACATGATAAGTATCCCACAAAATATTATAGCTTTACTGAAAATAAAAGTATAGACTTTGGACCGACCTGGCCAGACGTATAAAAACATCATAAAACTTGAAGTTGTATTGCCAGTGTTCCTGTAAGCCTATGTCTACCAGAATCGGCAGAAACTAGCAATTGCAAGGTCTACGTAAACGGAGGGAAACACTGTAGCGTGAAATGCCAAAAGAACTTGGAAATAGGCATGAACTATAACCTGAATATCTAACAGACAAACGTATTATTGCGTTGCTATTGCGTTGCTAGAATTCATCCGTTGTCAACGCTTTTCTTGCAGATCTTGCTTGGAGGCTGTCAACGGTCGGGATGGAAAAATTTATGCGGAGACGGATAAACTTGTGGAGACATCAAAAAACAACAAGCAAACCCGCTTCTGTCGCGACGAGCTCTCGACAATCGGCTCTGCTGCGTGCTTCTGTCGACTGGCCGCATCTCCGTCAGCAGAAACCGAATCAACACGCCCTCCCTCCGTATATCAAAGTGCACCACAATGTCGGCCGAGAAGAGACGAGCATCCAACACGGATCCCAGCAAGCAGCTGGTGAAGCGACCGAATCTTGGAGGAAGTGGCGGCAGCGGAGGATCGAGCAAGGCGGGAGGCTCAGGCAGCAATGCGCTGATTCAGGTGGTATGCTAGTCTACTCTATGCGTGCCGACGCAGCAAAGCGACATGTGGCGGCCAATGCTGACGGCAGGGCGCAGGAACCACGAACGAGCGGCCTCCAGGCGCCGGTGATGCAGCTGAGCGGCCATGCAGACGAGGTGTTCTGCGCCAAGTTTGATCCGGCGGGTCATCTGATTGCGTCTGGGTCGATGGACCGGTCGATCTGTGCGTTGTGTGATCCCCTACGTGCCATTGTGCATCGTTGTTCGGAAGCTGCATCTGCTGACTCATCCAGTGCTCTGGCGGACGTACGGCGACTGCGAGAACTACGGGGCGCTGACGGGCCACCGCGGCGCAGTTCTGGACCTGCAGTGGTCACGCGACTCGGACGTGTTGTTCTCGGCATCGGCCGACACGCAGCTGGCCAGCTGGGACCTGACGTCGGGGCAGCGGATCCGACGGTACGTGGGCCACGAGGAGATTGTCAACACGCTGGACATCAGCCGGCGCGGCGAAGAGCTGCTCTACAGCGGCTCCGATGACGGCTCGCTCGGCATCTGGGACCCGCGCAGCAAGAACGCGGCCGACTACATCCAGACAGACTTTCCGGTCACGGCGGTGGCGGTGGCCGAGGCCGGCCACGAGCTCTACAGCGGCGGCATCGACAACGACATCCACGTGTGGGACGTGCGCAAGAAGGCGGTCGTCTACACGCTGCACGGCCACCAGGACACGGTTACGGGCCTGCGCGTGTCGCCCGACAGCCAGTCGCTGCTCTCGTTCGCCATGGATGCGACGGCGCGCACCTGGGACATCCGGCCATTTGCCCCGACCGAGCGCCACATCCGCACGTTTGACGGCGCCCAGACCGGCCTGGACAAGAACCTGGTGCACGCCAGTTGGGACCCCAGCAGTCGCCGCATTGCCGCTGGCTCCGGCGATGGCACCGTCGTCGTTTGGTCCAGCGACAACGGCAAGCTGCTCTACAAGCTGCCCGGGCACAAGGGCTCCGTCAACTCGGCCGAGTTTTCGCCGGCTGAGGACCAACCGATCAGTGCGTCCTCCCTCGCTCCCAGCCTTGCTTCTCCCTGCTAACGTCCTTCCAGTCCTCTCCGCATCCTCTGACAGGACGCTGCTACTTGGCGAGCTCAAATAAAGAGGCCATTCTCCAGTGCACGAACAGAAATGACGTGCACAGATTCGCAGAGCCCCCCTTGTCCCTCCCTCACGCGCCGGGAGATGCGCGTTGTGCCCCTCTGCAAGACTAGACGAGGGAGGGTCATAGGCCATGCGTGTCCGCCGACGTGCTGAACAAGGCTCGTGATCGCCCGGCTGGCTGCTCGTTCACGTGTCCTGCTTGCACTCAATGGCGGGCATCCGGGCTCCGACAATGGCCGACGAACAGGACGGACTGCTCCGCGAGGTGCCATCTGGGTGGACCCCTTTTTTATGCGCTGGGATGCCGGGGGCAACTGCGAGGCGCCCGGCTGAGACGAGCCTTTTCTGATTGTGGCGGATGGCGAGTCTGTCTACAAATCTTCCATAGCAGCAGCTTACAAGTAATGGCTCCAGCGCATGACGGCGGATGGCGCAATTCCAATGGATATGAATAAGGATAAGGATAGATGAGCGGTGCTGTAGCAGCAAGAATGGGCATGTTTGCAATTGACGTGCACATGCACTTTTGCTTGGCTGGTTTTGTTTTTTACGGATCTTTGCTGCCTCGACTGTAGGAAAGAGACCTTCTCGCCGCAGCAGGCGGATAACGGAGATGGTCCGAGCTCGCAGCACCGAGCTGTGGCTTATTCGCCAGCCAGATTGGACGGAACTCGTGTCGCTGCGCCAGGTACTCCGTATATTACTGAAACAAGGACCCCTGGCAACCCCTGCATCTCTACCAAGACTGCACAAAACTACACGACCCGGCCGTCTCGTTGCTATCATCAGGGCCCCTTTTGCCTATTATGCGACACTTCGGCCGCGTTACAGAAGGGCCCTATCGTCCCCCCTCTTGCCCCGTATTAAGAGATAGCCTCTTCGCTAGCACCAAAAAGAACATGGCTGCCACAGATGCCGGCGCAAAAGAGGGCGCCAAAGGTCCCTGTCGCCTCCGAATGCAAGACATGCTGTATTTCGAGATACGAGCAATAAGCATGTACAGACACGATGTACGCAGCCCTGCGCGACCGCTTTCTACGCAGCCTACGCGGTATGCAACCCCAAGCCTGTTCCATGCAAGCTCTGGTTTGAAGAAGGGCAAGGATAGGATGCATATAATTCGTAGAGGCACTCCGTAATTGTATTTCTTGCGCTCAGGACTCGCGAACCATGATAGCTCTCCGTTGTGACCCTTCGCAGCCGTAGCAAGCGGATCCTGTCGTACAGCTCGATTGCCACCCGCCAGAGCTCCTCCACAATCTATCCCCCTGTCGACAGTCGTCAGACGGATGGCGTTCAGGCCCTGTTTCTATTGACTGGAGGGGCCTGTTCATGTGCTGCTGGTTTTGTACCATTGGGCACCCAGATTTCTCTGCCGCTCTGCCATTTCTTTTTTTCTCTTCCTTGATCTTTCTCATCCCGCTGGCCGAAATCCCATACACGCTTTTTGTATTCTTTTTTCCCTTCTTTTTTTTCCCTTCTTCCTTTTCCCTTCGTTACGTGCTCAGACCGGTTCTGCGAGCCCTTTTTTTTCTTTACAACCTTTACCACTCTTTTTCTTCATTTCTGCTCCTGCTGCCGTCTTTTCGATATCTTCGACAGGGTCGTTCTCAAGAGTTGCATTTTCATTTACACAACACACACATCTCCTTTGTTTTTTCCTATCCCCCCTCTTTCAACCCCACCGACGGCTAGACGACGGTACAGCAGCATCCTCATCCGGGTCCCATCCGAACGCAGACAGCTATATTCGACGGCCCAGGTTGGCTTACGTAAACTTCAGTTGACAGGCGGCCAACACATTTACAACAATTTTACGAAGCATGAGCTGCTAGGACGACGAGACATCACACACTACCAGCCCCCGAGGAGGAGAATCTTGACGCCATGAACATCTTCCGCAACGCTCGCCTGAACCTTCGTCGCCAGGGCCAGGCCGACACGGCCGACCTGGAGCAGCAGCAAACCCGCGAGGCCCAGGAAATGCGCGAGCCGCAGGCACGGTCCTCGCCCATTAGCAGTGTGCTGCGCCGGGTCGGGCTGGCAGGCCGTGCACCCCAGCCGACGAGCAGTCCGTATGACGGCAGCGCCGGCGAGACCGTGTCGCCCAAGACGCCGCAGTTCCAGGAAGACGTAGATTCCAACAGCCCGCCCTCGCGGCTTAGTCAGCCGCCATCATATGACGATGCGAGCCGCCAGGACCCTCTAGCAATGCCGGCCGCGGCAGCGCAGCGCATGCGCAGCTCGAGTGCGGGCAGCACGACGTCGGGCGGCAGCGGTCGTCGGCAGCGGCGACGGTTCGACGGCGCTGACCCGGCCGAGATGCGTTTGGCAGACATGGCCGCGGACGGACGGCGGCGAAGGCACCGGCGCAGCCTGCTGCAAGACCAGCAGCAGCAGCAGCAGCCAAAGAAGTTCCTCTTCTGCTTCCCGTACGTGCAGTCGCATCAGATGCGAGCGCAGATCTGCCGCTGCTCCGTGTCGGGACTGCTGTTGCTCCTGCTGCTGGTGATGTACCTGTCGCTGATGCTGACACACAATATCCACAACAACGAGTTTTCCGTGCTGCTGCTCCTCGTCTCGCTCGCCGTCATCGTCCTCTTCTGCCACAGCCTCGTCCGCATCATCATTATGGTCGTGCATCCGCCAACGCCCGAAGAGGACGAGCGCTTCCGCCAGCGCCGCGCGCGTGCTGCCGGCAGTACTGCCATGAGTGGCCCCGGCTACGGCGCCTTTCCCCCTGGAACCGACCTATTCACGCCCGGCGGCTATGCCGTTCCGCGCCAGCCGATCCGTGTCGTGCTGGCCCGCGACGAGGAGGCCGCCGGCGTCGAGAGCGTCGCTGCAAAGGCACAGCCACCGGCCTACGGGTTGTGGCGGGAGACTGTGGTAGGTTGAGCCTGTTGGTCTTAAAGGTTCCTTTTTTTGGTTTCGGTACTGACAAGTCCAGCGTGTCGACCCCAACCGGATCTACTGGCAGCGCAACAACGAGGCGCCACCACGGACAGCTGGCGGTGAGAGCAACGGCAGCAGTCGCAGTCGCAGAAGCAGCAGAAGCAGCAGGAGCATCCGAAGCAGCAGAAGTGTCGGTAGCAATGATGGCAACGGCAGCAGCCACGGCGAGCAGGTCAACAGTAGCCGCACCAGGAGCACCAGGAGCACCAGCAGCACCGAGGTCGAAGCCAGCCTTGAGCACAGGCGTGGGGGCAGCGGTGACGGGGTTGTCCGCCCACCATCGTATGCGTCCGAGGATGGTGTGAGCTACGTGGTAGAGGCTCAGCCACGGTCGATAGCACCAACGACGGATGTGCCAACCCTGACGCACCCAGCCGAAGAGGGCCGCGTGGGCCAGCCGGCACAATGGTGATGCAGAAAAAAGGCACGGTGGAACGGATGAGAGGGCTGGATTCTCTGTATTATGATTATCGGATGCGTATTCGTGTCTGTTTGCTTTGTGCCGGGAAAGCGTGTGATTAACACGATGAGGCGTTTGGGGCGACGTATTGTGCTGGGTTGCATTCAGAAGATACGTGAACAGTAACCACAGCTGTCCGTGTGTCCGTGTATTATGCGAGTACTTTGTACTGAAGAAGTTGCGCTGCTCGTATCAATGCTGTCCTGTGAGCCGTCGTCGATTGCCGGATGTGGCGTCTAGCCACACCTCGAGGTGGCGAATCGCGCCCGTTGCGACGTAATATTACATAGCAATGGGTGACTCGGCCTAGCCCTATATTCTCTTGCGCCGAGGATAAAAATGGTTCTTACTGCGTTGGGATGTGCCCGCCAACATACTACCGAAAACGGGCAAATGGCATGCATCTTTGGCAGGTCTGTGATTTGTCAGCAGGAGCTGTGGCCCAGATCCGTCGCTGACCGGCACATCAGGACCGTCAATGTTGTGTGCAGCTTTCCGCTCGTCCCGTGCTGCTCATAACGGCAGCAGACGCGATGACGGACTATCCCTAGCAAACGTGGTGCGCTGACTTGGGCCTGGTGTCCTGTGTTGGCCCATCCGAAGCGAGATATTCTGGCCTGAGACGACAGCCGGGATGCTTCGCTGCCGAGCCCGCAAGGTGAGAGAGAGCAGCAACATGCAGTGATCCTGGCGGAAGAAGCGCGGGAAAAAGAGACCCCTGCCAAACTGGACCGAAGCCATCCGCTTGAGACCTAACCCAAAACTTCATTAGGGGATGCCATGCCCGAGTGCGTATCCGCCTGAACCGACCCACTGGGAAAGGACGGCGCTAGCTTGGGCGCAAGCTGGTTTCCCTCTCCTTCTGACTCTGTCTCTGGCCTTGAGGCGAAACCCTAATATATTGCACGATAGCAAAGCTGCCGTGGTGCTCGTCCCACTTGCCACTTGCCAGAGCTTACGAGTACGTGAGATCTCTTACGGAACAGGACCGTTCTTGCGCTGGCGCCTGTGTACTCGTAGTGGACGCGCTGCGTGTTACAGAGGCGCAGGGCATACAGATCAGCATATACAGCTCGTACGAGTGCAGGACGCACTGAACACAGGGGACCAGACCTTCAAGACGCCGTTAGACCGCACCTGCTGTTGTCGCGCGACAAGAGGGAAAGCACATCCCCTCCCCCTCACACCTTCCTCGACCGGTTGAGATAGTGTGGGCGCCAATCCCACAGAAACAGAGAAACGGGAAATAAAACGCCAGAAAATAAAACTAAGCAAAATAGCACCATCATGAGAAATAAAACGGCTGGTGACTTGTCGTGTACTTTGCCCTTTGCCCAATGTCTTGTATATTCTCTCTCTGGGCGGAGATCTGCGAGTCCCACACAAGTCCATCGCAGAAAATTTGCTTCTCTGCGCGCCAATACTCCGCACGACCACCTCTCGCGCGCCTTTCTTTGCCTTTTTTCTTTTTTCTTTTTACGACGACGCTAAAATGAACGTTCGGTTTAGCTGTTGGCCGCCACAATCGCCTCCCCAGGCAGGAGGTAATCCCATGTCGCCTCCTTCCTCTTTGCTTAGTTTTTCCCTTAAAATTTAATTTTATATTTTATATCTTCCCCTCTTTCTTCCCTCCCTCTTCCTCTTCCCTCTTCTCCTCTCACGATCCACACCACTTTGTCTTGTTTTGATCATCACCATCCAAATTCTCCTATCCGGGTTGTTGTAGGTGTTGCTGTCGGAAGAAGTTGCGAAGGTTGTTGTCGAAGTCGAACGGTTTGAAGCTTTGGAAGGGTTTTGAAAAGAAGATTTTTTTGTTCTCACGGTCAGTTCTCTCTTGTCGTTGCCACTTCTCCTCGTTGCGCCGCTCTCAGTGCTCCCCTTCCCCTTCGCTCTTTACCATCCGTCTTCGCGCACTCTGCTTTCCCTCCTCTTCTTGCGTCGCCTCTGGTATTCTCGGCTGCCGCGGAAGTTTTCCGGACCGAATTGCGGGAACTTGAAAGACGCCTTTTTCTCCGCGCATCAGTGTCTACACCCCCTCAGTCGCCCTATCACGGCCTTCAGTATTGCGTTGCGCCAGTCTGCGATTGGCATGACAGAGAAATACGCATACTGCGCCTGCGCATGACCCGCAAGCCGGAATATGACTGCGCCCACTCATCTCGGGACAACATGCCACCCTCATGGATGCACCAGCATGCAGCATAAGTAACGACTGCGACGATGACTGCGACGACACAAGAAGTACCGGAGACGATGATGCAACCTCGCTTTGTGCCACGGCTTCAGCATTATGAGCCCCCGGTCTCAAATATAGCCATTTCGCCGGGTTATCGTAATGAGCCAGCCAACCACTGCGCAACCCGCTGTTTCATTCACTTGCTCTCCCAAGCAACCAAATCGGCATTGTCCTTGTGCTGCGCGAAACATCGCCTCTCTTTTCGCCACCGGGCTGTCGCCGCTACAAATTCGCCGGTTACTTTTCGCTTCTGTGTCTATTCTTCCGTGGCTGGCGTCCCGGCCATTGGGCTATCTGAGCAACCGATCGCCTTGATATGTTATTGTCTTTTGCTCCTCGCCGATCACGCGTACTTCCCGGACTTCCTTTGCCTTCGGTTGGGATGGAGTTCCCAACACAGCCTGAATAAACACCTTCGAGCCCTGATGCGCTGCACTGGCCTTGGACAACAAAATTGAGAGTCAGCTGAAAGAAGTGTTATAAAGTGCATGGTTGCACAAGCCTCATGCATCCTGCATCATGCAGGTCCTTCTAGGCCGGCCATGTGCGACGGTTGCGCCCGGGAAAGCTGGGCTCACCACAAAGTCATACACGTCGCAATGACCAAATACTCCGCCCGAAGACCGTCGTTGTGCAAGGCTCGGCTGCAATTGCATCAGTTTGTAACGCGGGCATTCCTTCTGATGCGACTATGCACCGCCAGCGAAGCTAATTTTGGGATCGGAAACCTCGTCCAGTGTTTCGAGAATTTTCTTCTCGGATTTGCCTCGGCCATATTCGGATTTCTGCCCATAACATCCAGCCGTTCCTGCATTTCGTTTCTTATTCTCAGCCCCCGATATCACACATACTTCATCAGCCCTGCGTGACATGAGCCATGAGACGGCAGCTGCACAAAAAAAAACAGGATTATGAGGGACACGCACTAACATATCCCAGAAAACAACACATTCCTCCTCACACCATGTCTTCTCTTTCGCGTCGTGCATGCTACAAGTGCGGCAACGTCGGCCACTACGCCGAGGTTTGCTCGTCAGCCGAGCGTCTTTGCTACAACTGTAAGCATTGCTGCCACTACTTCTGTGCACAACAACCTGCCTCGCCAGAAGCAGAAACTAACCTCAATTGTCGCTTTAGGCAAGCAGCCCGGCCACGAGTCCAACGGCTGTCCCCTGCCTCGCACCACCGATGCTAAGCAGTGCTATCACTGCCAGGGTCTCGGCCACGTTCAGGCAGACTGCCCGACGCTTCGCCTCTCTGGCGCCGCCACTGGCGGTCGCTGCTACAGTTGTGGCCAGCAGGGCCACCTGGCTGTAAGTTGTTCCGTTCCTTTGGCACAAGGCCATCCGTCAATCGTCCCTGTGCTGCCAAGTTGACCCTTGCTCAGCGTGCTTGCCCGACACCCAATGCTGCCGGTCTCGGCCGCGGCGTTGCCCTGCCTCCCCGTGGTGGCTTTGCCGGCTACGGCCGTGGCGGCTTCGCCGTCGGTGGTCCTCGCCCGGCTACCTGCTACAAGTGCGGTGGCCCGAACCACTTCGCTCGTGACTGCCAGGCTCAGGCCATGAAGTGCTACGCTTGCGGCAAGCTTGGCCACATTTCGCGCGAGTGCACCGCCCCCAACGGCGGTCCCTTGAACACTGCCGGCAAGACCTGCTACCAGTGCGGCGAGGCTGGTCACATCTCGCGTGACTGCCCTCAGAAGAACACGAACGGCGAAGTCAGTGCCGAGATTCCGATCCCGATCCCGGAGGCTGCTGCCGTTGCTGTTCCGGCCGTCGTCCCCTCCATCGCTCCGGTTGCCTAGGCGGTGACCGCCAATCGCCAGCTGAAGCAGCTGGGCTGGCCACGAATCGTACCTGCTGCGTGCTCTCTTCCAAGAGCATGAGCGGCCACCGACCTGCCGGCGGCAACATTTGCTTTTTTGCGTTGCTTACCACATTTGCATCCTCCCACTTCCACTCCAAGCATCTCACCTACTCTTACTTCCTTTATTCGTCTTTTTATTAGGCATGCCTGCATGTCCGGACGTTTCTCTATCGTCGTTTTCGCTTGGTCTCTTTTAACCAAGTCTCCCGTCTCCAGCCATGGACACAGTTATCATGATCTTGCGTTTTCACGGCGTCATTGGTTTCGCGCTCTTCTCTCTTTGATTTTCTGGAACAAGATGGAAATAAACGAGGGAGAAAACGAGGGAAGGGGGCTCACTGATTCTTGACGGACGTCTCCAAAGAAAATATCGAAAAAGCTTCTCCTGCCAAGACGGATTCTAGTGTTCGCGCTGTTCAAATGGGGTTGATAGGAACTTTTTATTTGTGCCGGTTCTTCTCTTGAGGCTGGAAAGGAGCCCCAACTACCCTTCTTGGAACAAGGAATTTCGGAATATACCCCGGGAGACGATTTACGACATCATGGGTTACTTTTGTATTGCTGAGGACTGAGAACTGGACTGAGGATTCGGATTTGTCTCTTCCCTTTGATACCGGCTACCGGTTGCTGAAGCATAATCTCCTGTCTTGGGAAACCATCTTCTCTGTCGAGGGGTAGTGCTGATAGGAATTAAAGCTTGCTGATGTCTCTTAACACATGGGTTTGGCTGTTACCTGCCACCGTTGTTCGTCGTTGAAAGGGCCTCGGCTGCTTGCAATGTCCCGTCTTCGGCGTTGATGAGCTGGTGGTACTTTGGGCTTGTGACAATAAGAAATGTGGGGGAGGCCAACAGAAAGCCAGGGAATGCGAATCTCCCCGTTTGTGTTCGGTTGTTGGGCGCAGATGCGGAGATCGTCACATGTTGGTTAATCCACACTGTGCTCGTAGATAACTTACTTCACGTGACTTTAAAGTAACACGAAACGACACTACTTGACTGAAGAACGTACAATTTTGGAACACAACGAAGCAAGCTGGCAAGTATTTGAACGAATGTGGTATCATAGAGCTTAGTCAAAAAATGCTTGAAGCGAGTGTTAAAGAGAAGAAGAAGTCGAACTGCGAGCCTAGTCGACGGGCCGAGTTGCGCTTGTACATGATGGTTATCTGAGTCGATATTTTCCATGCGAACGCCGATCTTGAAGATAGATGGCCCATATGTGCAAAAATCAGGGGTTATAGAATATGAACAAAAGAACTGAAGAACAGAAAGTGGGTAAAAGGTGGCTGAACAGTGTGAAGAGAATTGAAGTCTAAGAAGTGGTCATGAACGTTGAGCGGCGTAGGTCCAGGCGAGACTAGCTCGAGTAGACGGCGACGTATGCGACTTCCATCATACTGTCGTAACCGTCCAGGGTGTTGGAGTCAGGGTTGCCACTAGAAAGAATACTGTTAGCCGGCTGCACAGAGTATAAGTAATGAGAAAAAAGGAAGAACATACGCCATCGTGCCACCGACAGCAACGTTCAGCAGAATGTAGAACGGGCTGTGGGCCAGGGTGCTCCAGGTGGCCTGGTCGCCGATGGTAGTGCCGTTGATGGAGAAGAAGTCGACGCCGTCGAGCGACCAGGTGATGGACTCGGTCTGCCAGTTGTTGGAGGTGCGGTCCCAGTCGAGGCGCCAGGTGTGGAAGTTGCTGCCGGACGGGATGGATGTGTAGCCCTGGCGACCGGTTGGCTCCTCGCAGTGGTTCTCGCAGTGGGCGGTGCCGTAGCCGGTGAGCTTGCCGTTGACCTGCTCGAGGATGTCGAGCTCGCCGCAGAGCGGCCAGCTGGTGCCCTCGCGCATAGACTGGCCGAGCATCCAGAAGGCGGGCCAGATACCCTGCATGGTGCTGCTGGTGCTGTTGCTGGTTCTGTTGCTGCCGGTGCCCATGCGGATGCTGGCCTCAACGCGGGTGTTCTTGCCCGGCACCGGCGTGTAGGAGTCGACCGACTCGATGCGCGCCGATGTCCAGCCCGACGAGGTCGAGCTGTTGCGCCGTGGGATCAGCTGCAGCGTGCCACCGCCGCTGATCTGCAAGTTTTCGTTGGATTCTGTGTACGTCTCCAGCTCGTTGTTCAGGCCCAGGTCGCCGGTGATGACGTTCCAGTGGGTGACGTTGGGCGAGTCGCCCGCGTTGCCCCAGAAGTCGTCGTGCCACACGGTCGAAAGACCGTTGTACGACGGCAGCGAGAACGCGGCGGTCAGGGCCGGCAGGAGAGAGACGATGAGAGCGGATGAGAACATGTTGGATAGACTTTTGGGGGGGTAAGGTGGACGTTTCTGTTCTTGTTCTTTTCGTGATGTTTTGTGCGGGTGTTTTTTTTTGCTTCAGATATGCAAGCCCGGCTGTGCTTTATGAGAAGGATGAGGCAGGAGTCCTTTCAAAGGATGTATCCTGGAGTCTGAGTTGAGGAAAGAATTTGGAGTGCTCGGGTAGAAACTAGCTACCGCTTAAGATCTGAGAGTTGCTGGAAAGATATAAAGGCTTTGCGACGACAGGAGGGTCAAAGGACAGTCAATGATGCGTTGTACCGGACAGGCAATGAGGGAGCTCTTGAAGAGTGGGATAAAAAGGATCGTGATAGGATACAAGGAGGCGAACAGACAAGCTGCTACAAGGGTGGACCGTTGAAAAGGAATGTGATCTTCTTGTATCCTGAAGAAGCACGGGAAAGAAAGAAAGGACTGCGGGTAGTCGCAAAGAACAAACAGAATGGTAAGCAGGAAGGGTAAGAGAGCGAGAAAGGAATCCAGGCCCACGGTGTGAGAAAGGAAGACTGCAGGTCCATATATAGACCGATAGTTCGGCCTATACTCCGTACAAGGCAAACGATTATTGGAGCCACCACCACCACTACGAGTACGAATTGTCCGATGGGCAGGGTACCTGGCTGACCTGCACCGAGCAGACGTGGACACGAAGTACACTCCACCGAGCGCCTTCCAGGTGGATGCAGTGGATAGCGACCGAGCAGACAACCCCGGAAAGACACGACGCCCACACCAATGCGAAAGAGGCAAGTAGGCCTCCCTCTGAGTAGGGTAGGAAGAGAAAAAAGGAGAAATGAGGAAAGCTACCAATTAACTGGATCCGCAAACAGGGGGGGCAGATGCCAGAGGAACAGGTTCTGCACTCTGATTGGCCGACGTCCCTAAAAAGGTTTGGTCAGAGATGCCCCTCGCACGAGCATGAAACAAGAGCAGCGCAAAGAAGGGCGTTTGTTTTGAGCAGAACAAGTGTCTAGTCCCAATGCGTTGAAACCCCTTTCAGGGCTGCCCAGCCCGTTCATTCCTCTTGCTTCTACGTTCTTGTACGAGCGACCAGACGTGTCTGTAGAGGCTGTGATGAGAGACAGGCTCGGCTTGGCTATAATAAGCACAGATTAATAAAAACCCTTGCCGAGGCGAAGCCCAGATGTCATTGCGCAGCAAGGGTCTTGTGGCGGAGTGGGGGGGGTTATGGACTATAGGAATCCAGGATCCTGACAGCTGACAGGAGGTAAGATACATACCTCGTACATAGTAGTAAGATACGCGCTCGTATGGTGCTTATATTGCTTGCATTGCGAATAATTCCGTTCAGGGCCACGATCGATAGATTTTTTTCCAGGGGAGGAGTCCTGCAGCAGAGAATTCCGAGGCAAATTCAGACGAAGGCGCGCAAACCCCCAGGGGTTTCCTTTGTTCTTGCTGGGGGTTCCCGTGAAGCCCCCTTTTATCTCCTCCACAGGAACCCACAAAAGCCGATTGTGAAACAATTGTGGACACTGGAATGGGAACTGGCGCCGCCCCAAGATAAGGAGGCCTATGTGAGATGCATGTGCTCGCCGGTACAATGTATCTTAGCATTCGTATGCGTACGAGGACCTGCAGGAAAGCCCCGCAGAGCTGGCCACCAGGCGCGCAACGGACGACAGATCGAGGAGGTACATAGATAGATCGTCGCGCACGTTCATCGGTGGCTTTGCGCAAAGAACTTCAGCGAGAAAATGCAACGTAGAATGCCGATCCCTCATCTTTGCAGCCGCTGGCCAGCCTCTGCAGCGAGACGCCCGCCTTCGTGATCCGCAGTCCATACGGAATCGATGCTGCCGTTATCGAAGACGACTTCTGCGGGATGGTATTTTCGATAGTATTCGTTCTTCCGGCGTTGGCGCCAACGAACTGGCGCAGATGCCAACTCCGTACTTAATATATAGCGGAGAGAGTCGGCCGGCCGTATGAGTGCGACGCAAGTACCTGAAACAAAGAAGAGTCGGCACATGTATCTTACAGACTGCGTGGACAACTCGACGACGTGGCACGCAATCCGTCCCAGAAGGATTCTTTGTCCCGAACCGGAAACTTGATCCAGCCGCAAAGTAGACACTATACTTCCAGGGCACTCACTGCAAGGGACAATATGGGTGGATGGAGGCCCGTGGCCAATGGCAAAAGCTGTGTGTGCCGTTTACAACGGCCATGCGGGAGTGGCAAACAGACGCGCAGAAGACAGCACACGCTCTGCAGCCTTCCCGTCTGGCTTGTCTTTTGTTTCCTTTGTTTCCAAGGGAGGACGAGATCGCGCTGGCATCGAAAAGAATTTCTCCCTGGGTCGTTCCTTCTTCGCGCCGCCATCGCCCAGCCGCCCCGTCTCGCACAGTAAGCAGCATTCAAGCTCGAGAATTAGACTACATAGCATAGCATCGCCTTCCTCCCTTCTCCCTTCCCCCAAATACTTTTTCCCTTTTGTCGTTCAGATTTCCTTTGCTTCTTTTGCCAGATCCACTTAAAGATACGTGGCCGCAATCGCGCGCGCGAACTACTCCGTAGCCCTGGACCACAAGCCGCGCGCTTTAATAGGCCACTAAAGCGCTGGCGTCTCGCGCCTTTACTCCCTACTGCCCCGTCTATTGTCTGTTTCGTTTACACATTCTTCTGCGACCCCGGCCAAAAGCCAATGGGGATACGCGACTGTTTCGATGAGACCGTTTCATGTTTCGCCAAGTCACCAGACATCCGAATTCGCTCTTTCTAGAAACAGCCCAGAAGAATGCAGCCCAAGCACGAGCTCGTATGTCGGGCTGGGCCGACGAACTTGGGCCTGAGCTTTTGGGCCTGAAATCGCCCAATTGCCGCCTGGTGCCTGATCAGCTGGCTGAGTGAGATCATGCCATCCCTGTGTTCGGAGTGCCTGCGCATACATGAGCACACCACGCCCAGACAAGACCGAGCCCGGGCACTACGCTGCTCTGGCGCGATATCAGTGGCGATGTTTGCGCGTTGTGGCACTCGCACGCTGCCCCGGGTGAGATTGATTCTTCAGAAGAAAAGCGACTTGGCCTGGCCCCAGAGCCCGCCCCACGTTGCAGTGTATCTGGCGTGCATTTCCCTTCCCGTAGAAGCAGTCAGATAAGGCCTGCAGCCTGTCGTAGTTTGCATACGTAAGATACAACGTGCACCCACTTTACCATGAAGTAGTATCGAGAGGTACTCCGTACGGAGCAGAACGGGAGGTAGACATCCACATGGCTGGGACCATTCCGATACTGTTCTGACATGGGGGATCCTTTGACAAGGTCCATCTGCGGCTGGAAACGCAGCATCGTCAAATCGTAAAGTCCCGATCTTATCACCACGCCTCGATACTTGCAAATTGGCCACCAATGGTCACAAAAGAGGAATCAAGCCTCCGGCTGCCAGCTGTGACAATTGCCATGACCGTCCCAGTACGGAAGAGAGGACCCATATTGACAGAGCGTAGCGTCGGCAGACTAACCGGTTGCGCCCTTCTTCGACGGTGTGTTGTATGATTGCTGAATCCTATGCAGAGAATTGCCGGATATGGTAGATTCTGATCCGACAGACTATCGAATCTAGCCTATTTCGCGATCCGTAGATACAATATCCTTGACCAGAACAGTGTCGTAGACACGGTGCTTCAGAAGAGGTGCTACGACTTTATCGACTTGGTTAGTTATGGATTGAAGATCGGTGCAATAAGCAACATAGTAACTCCTTTGTAGGCATAGCAGATATTCAGGCCCGGCGTGCTCTACAGAAGAAAAAGAAGCAGCGTACTGGGATGATCAATTGCTAATGATTGCTGGCGACAAGGATTTGGCAGAGCAGTACGGATAGCGCATGTCAAGCCAGCTTGGCAGCAGAGCCAGATGTCCCAAGCACATCCATTCGGTTCATTCACGTTGCCTCCTCCCCTGGTAAAGGGCATATTTGCCGCTGCATCCATGGCGAACGCCATTTCGTCTCCACTGTGGGAAACTATGTCGCCTCGTCTTGGTCTGTCCTTTCGAGTCTTGAGCCCGGTTGGGGGGCAATTGTTGGCCTGATGTGAATATTTGTTTGCACCGTTACATCGTAGATCAATTCCGATCACATTTCCACAAATGCCTTCAAAATGAGTATACATCCCGAAAGACTTGACGGAAAGGAAGCTGAAGATTGACAGCTAAGACGAGTCCATGCACGTCACCCAGTCCGTAGCAGCACAGTAATTATTCTCCAGCGAGAACGTGGTACAGCTTCCAGTGTTCCGCCTTCCAGAGTCGCTGAGAAAACGCCTGGCTTGATGCTTACTCTCCGTTCCCTTTCGTTGTTGTTGCTACCTTTTGACGTTAACCTCATTATTGAAGTAGTATCATACCTGAAAAACAAAACGCCAGAATAGGCTGTTGCAGTTGATAATCAGTTGCTCCTCGGCAAATTTCTGGGTCAAATGTCATCGTCGGCATCGTCGGCATCGTCAATGTCGACGTCGTCCTTGGCCAATATCTCACCAATTCGTCCTCCCCCATCACCAAGCACCTCGCCCAGTTTGACCAGCGTCATTTCGTAAACCTTGGCAACGTCCATATGAAGATCTTCATCTTCGTCGTTCTGGAAGTCTGGTGCTCCTTCTTCGTCCCCCGTCTGCCGTTGCTCATAATCGTCGTCGTTGTTGACGGGATCTACCCTCGTGTTCATTGCTGGACGTCGGCTCTCTGCTTCGTCTGCCGGGTCCGGTGATGCTCGACTTATTACATCGGCCACCACGACACGTGTCAGTTCGGCCGTGCTCCTACATCGCACCATGTCGGTACGAGTCATGCCGACGTGCAATCCTCTTTCAAAGCCGGGGAGAGGTTCGCCCGTCTCGACATCTGCACCACTTAGCAGGCTAGCGAAACAGTGATCAAGCTTCTGCAGAACTGAAAATGTGACCCTGGGCGCAGGCTGGAAGCCGCCTACCCAGGAGACCAGCTCGCCTGCGATATTCAGCAGGTAGGGTGCCTGGAGGCTCGCTGCGAGAGGCGTCAGCTCGGTTAATCAGAAAAGAGGACAGAGATAAACCGACGTGTTCCCGACAGCCAAATAACATTCAAGAGGTCGTCCACATCGCGGCCAAGCTCTGTCATGGACTTGTAGCCAACCACCTCATCGTCGGGTTCTGCGATGCCGTACTTCTTGACGAAGCGCCGGCTGATATACAGCAGTCGGCTCTCAACATAGCGCCGGACCAGGTCCTCTTTGGAAGACCCAGGACGCAAGGGATTCCGACGGGGGTGCGGTAGGCCTGGAGTGTGACTGCGGACAGACGAAGCTTGGCTTGGTGACGGCGAGAGGAGTCCTAGGTCAGGAATGAAGCCGCCGGGGCCGGGAGTGGACGGCGAAGAGAAGTTTGCCATTCTAAGAAGATGTACCTGAAGAGTTGGTCGGCAATTTGGGTTTATACAAAATTTGATTCTGAGCAAATTGAAGCAATCGCGAAGCTGCTTAAGGCTTTGGCGATGTCTGACGGCATTGAGGCTCAGTGACCAACCATTAATGTCTGAAACGGCCGATTGTAGCCTAGCTTGTAGCTGCTAGTACGGACTTCTGATTTGCAGCTACTTGCTAGTACTGTCATGTATACATTAACATGCGTCCCGCATTATGTTGCTTACGTCATCTGGAGAATGCGGCAAAAACTTCATTGTCAATGCAAAGAAGCTAAAAAACAGAATCGCAAGCACGATTCAACCACCACGACGACCTCCCGCCCCGTTCCCGCCGTTCAAGCACCGCATCCACAACTGCAACCGCTCAACATGTACCAGCCGAAGCAGATCATTCAGGTGGAGAGGGCCGGCCGCACGCTGCGGCCCAAGGGCTTCTTCCAGAGCGTCTACGACAGTGTTGCGTCTCCCGAGAACGCCGCATTCGCTCGCAGCATCGCGGCATTTGCAGTGAGTGCAAAGCCTTGACTTTTCCCACCAAATACGATATTGGCTCCATACTGACTGTGGGCATTAGGTCGGTACCGCATTTCTCGCCAGCTCCTGGGCTGAGTTTCTCCTGCCGCCGTATGTTTTTCCTCGGAGCAAAGCAGATAAAAATATGCTGCGCAACCCATTACTGACCGAATCGATAGTCAATAAGTTACTTTTCGTTGTTCAACGGGCCGACCGATCGCCGAAGGACCGACCGAACCGAACCGACCAATTGCAACGATACTGGCAGCGTCGATATCAGGCATGAGCAGCAACTCCTCTCGCCTTCTGACCCATGGCCGCAGCAGCCACGTGCAAATTTGTACGATAGAGCAAGGGCAGGGTGGAAATGGGAAATTGGAATATGACCTGGACCAGTCAGCACACAGACTGCTGGTTATCCCAGCTCACAAAGCCTTCTGATGACTTGAAACTACGGGCTGCGAATCACGTCTCACGTGCAGCAGTTTTCTCGAATATACCACCACATTCCGCTCTTATTAAGCTTGATATAGGCATGGCTTACGACGCATTTCTTATTTCCCCATGTGTTATGTTGCACCATCGATTGCCACCCGTGCACTCGTACGTCTACGGAGTAGTAATATTACAAGGATCGGTAGTGAGCTCGAAAATGGCAAGGCCGAGATCTTTGCTCGATGATAGTCCACTTTTGTATGCTTAAGCCATCTCCCGAAACATCAGGACGTACGTATGCATCCTTCTGCCACTTAATCGGAGCGTCCAAATCCTGCTGATTTAGGCCGAACGATGTAACAAACGGATTGGTGGCAGCGTAGTAGTCTCGTATGCACGGATGCTTCCATGCCCTGGCGTCCGGTTCCTGGCTCGGAGACATCCGAAGGCACGGCCGACGTCAATGAGATAGGCACATTTATTCTATTTTGCCGGCATACGTAGCAGTGCCGCTTGGTTCTGCGCATAAGCCACATTTTGGTAATGTCACCGGGCCGCGCGGCAAAGATGATCTGTCGAACTTCTCCAAGGCGCTCGACATCGTTTTATGCTTTCTGCTTCTTTTTTTCCTCTTTGTTTTCTTTGTTCCACTCTAAACTAATCCCAATCCAGAGACAGTGCCGAGCTGAAATGCAAGCAATCGAGAATATTCGGCCGTTCTTTACGAAGTACTCTGATGGTTGTCCGAGCAGATCATGAGACACCTTGGAGAGAGCGGAAAAAAATGCGATTGGTCTCGATATTCGTTTATTACAAACATCAATTCTCATGTTTAAGCAAGTGTTCTACATCTCAAAGAAACAAGACAGCTCATTCTCCTCCCACCTTCCCCCCAGGCTCTTCTGCCCCTCTGCCCCTCTCATCTCCCGCAGCTCTCTATACGATGTATAGATATACGACAAATTGAACTGCCCCCTTGGCTTCCCCCTCGGCTTTGAACTCAGCCCAACTTCGCCTAGTCACGCTCCACAACAGTGGGTGCTGTGAGCTTGAGGGTCACAGGGATGCTGTCACTATGGCTGTCACCGCTGGAGTTCCAGAGAATCTCCCACGCAGTCGAGTTGGACGGCCGCGCCCAGAACTGAGAGATGTAAGTGTCGCCATCGGCGTATTGGATGTTAGTGCCAAGGAGCGCGAAACCGGTCGTCACGGCACCGGTAGGAGCAGTTGCATCGGGCCGAACGAAGCCGATGGCGGCGAAGGAGTTTTCAGCAGGAATGATGTAAAACGAATAGCCCGACAAGGTCGCGGACTTGTTGGCGAGGGTGGAAGTCCACGGCGTCGAGCTATCAGCAACATTGACTGGTCGGACAGGAGAAGGCGGAAGAATCAGTATTGTGCATGTGCTTGTGCATGGATATGAAAATTATTGGCAGACGAGGAAATAAAATCAGGGGTGTCAGTTCAGCTTACGGGAGACATTGTAGAGTCCGGGCGAAGTATCATCGGTAACAAAGACAGTTCCTGCTCGGTTAGATGAAAGGGTCTGTCTGGGACTGATGGAGGAAAGCTCACCATTGCTGGTTGCCTGCATGGGCAGGCCTTTGATGCCTGTGCCATAGACGTAGATGGTTGAGCCAGTCGCACGTCTCTGGGGGGCCGCAGCGGCTGCAGCGGCAAGGCCGAAGAGGCCGAAAAGAAGTGACTTGAGCATGATGCAAGATTCAGAGTGGAGAGGCTGCAAGTATTGAAAGTAGACAGGAGGAACGGAAAGGCAAAGGGCGATGGTAAGATGGAGCGAGAGGGAGACAAAGACAGCAGCAGCAAATAGTTGGGGAATTGCTAGTGTTAGTGTTTTCCCGAATCCGCTTTTAGGGAGCCTTGAAGAGTATAAATGCAGATACATCAGCAACACGAGAAAGACACGGACTCAACGTCTGGCCGAGACAGGACGCCAAGGCTGGTGATGACGGCGACACTTGCGTATGCCTTCCTGCACGAGTGACAAGTCAACTAGGCGGGTGTCCACCTTCCCGATGCATCCGCATCGGCCGAAGGTTCTGTCACCAGCCGAAGCTGAAATCGTCTGCCTTATTCCCCCCCTTTTATTGCTTTTTGGTGAGGCGGCCATGTGCTACCATGCCTTGTCGTCTCGTTTTTGCCGGCATGCAGCTGCGTCGCTGAAGTTTCGACAAGGTACCCCTGCACGGTGTCTCCATAGGTACCAAAAGAGGGCGACACATGCAGGAGATAGCCGTTAATAGGGTGGCTCGCGCCGCGTGGACATGCCGGTGTTCTGCGGCGGCTTGCGAATGCTGTATCAACGGCACGCCATTGGCACAGGCTGGGGCTGAAGTCGGTTGAGTGACGTCTAATGACCGGACAGCCCCACTGGGACAAGGCACCAAGCCTCAACGGTCGTAACCCCCAAGTTGCAAAGTCTTAAAAGAGACATGACCGGGGTCCGGGGTGAGTTGCATTGATTGTTCAAATATTTCCAGACATGTGGAGAGTGTCAACGTGGACGGCCCTTATCAGTTTGAAACAGAGGCGCTTGCCAGACGTATGCCATTAGCCCCACGACGCTATTCGCGCTATGCAGTCCGTGCGGAACGATCGTGTAAGTCTTGTCTGTGTCATCTCTATGCTTCTTTACGCTGCAAGATACTTGGTTAGGCCGAGGCAAGTATTCTCCAATATTGTCCGCTGCGCAGACGGGAGCCGAAGTAGACGGTAGAAACCGCGCGGCTGCCCCTCTCAATGCCATGTAGACGGTAGAAACCGCGCGGCTGCCCCTCTCAATGCCATGGAGCTGAGGAATCACCTGGCGGATACAATCCTGCATGCAGCCCGTACATGCAGCCAATATCAGCCGCGCCATGACGCGTTCAATACTCACACTGGGACTTTCCGTTTCTGTCCATGGCGCTCGACGGGACTATTCAGCTGGCCTGATCGCTGTGCCTTGTGCGGGCTATGGACCCGTCCGGCCACGTTCTTGTTGAAGATTGCGAGCCGTGCTCACGATGGCGGAATGCATGTGTGTGCAGGTTCCTGCAGCTGCGCCGAGCACCGTCAGAAATGAGGAACCATGAAACCATGGAAATGCTGCTGTGGTTGTGAATGGGGCTATGAAGACTATAGCTTCCTCCTTTCCGTCCCGATAGCCATGTCCGATGATGGCCGACGATGTCCGACGAACAGCCGGTCTTGCTACCTGCTCGAACATGACGGCTGCGCGACCGACGAGCAGAGGTATAAGACCAGCCTGCGTGCTGCCTAGAGCCTCACTACATATTCCATCCCATCTTCATCTCATCATCCAATCCTTTGTCTTTCATTCGAGCTCGTTTGTCCTGCTCGCCCGTTTGTGCTCGAATTTCATATACTGTCCCTACTCGCTCTACACCTGCTACACCATGCGTTTCTCCTACCTCTCCCTCACAGCGGCCTGGGCGTCGACTGTCGTGGCCTCGCCCCTGGTAAGCCGGGCAAGCAGTGCGAGCTGCGAGAACACGGCCAGCAGCCGTTCCTGCTGGGGCGACTATAACATCGCGACCAACTACTACGAAGAGGTGCCCGACACGGGTGTGACCCGCGAGTACTGGTTTGACATTGTCAACACGACCGCCTCACCCGACGGCGTGGAGCGTATCGTCCTCTCGGTCAACGGCACAGTTCCGGGCCCAACGATCATCGCGGACTGGGGCGACACTGTTGGTACGTATACCTGTTTTGTCTATAACACGCAAGTGCTGGTGGTTCGCGCTGACACATGCAGTTGTCCACGTGACCAACTCGATGGAGAACAATGGCACTGGTATCCACTTCCACGGCATCCGGCAGAACTACACGAGCCAGATGGACGGCGTGCCGTCGGTGACGCAGTGCCCGGTGGCGCCGGGATCCAGCCACACGTACACGTGGCGGGCGACGCAGTACGGCTCGTCCTGGTACCACTCGCATTTTTACGTGCAGGCATGGGACGGAGTATTTGGCGGGATCGTGATCAACGGCCCTGCCACGGCCGACTATGACGAGGATCTCGGCTCGCTCTTCCTCAACGACTGGACGCACGAGACGGCCGACCAGGTCTTGCTCAAGGCCGAGGCGTCGGGGCCGCAGACGCTGGACAACGGCCTCATCAACGGCACCAACGTCTACACCACCACGGACGATACCGTTGTCGGCTCCCGCTTCGAGACCCAGTTCAGCGAGGGCAAGCGGTATCGGCTGCGTCTCGTCAACGGCGCCGCCGACACCGTCTTCAAGTTCACCGTCGACAACCACACGCTCGAGGTCATCGCCACCGACTTCGTGCCCATCCAGCCCTATGCCACTGACGTCGTCAGCATCACCATGGGTCAGCGCTACGACGTGATCATCACGGCCAACGCCACCACGGACGACTATTGGCTGCGTGCCATCCCTCAGACCAGCTGCAGCGACAACGCCAACGCCGACAACATCCGCGGCATCGTCCGCTACTCTAGCTCCTCCACGGCCGACCCGACCACGTCCGCCTGGGATGCCGCCGCTGTCGACAGCTGCTACGACGAGGATGCCTCTCTGCTGGTGCCCTACCTCGCCATCGCCGCCTCTGACGCTGACGTGACCGACAGCTTTGACGTCGAGGTCACCCTAAGCAACAACGCCTTCCTCTGGGAGATGGGCTCGTCTACCTTTGTCAACGAGTGGGACTACCCGACCCTGCAGCAGGTTGCTGACAAGAACGACACCTGGGGCGCTTCCCAGAACGTCTACGAGTTTCCCAATGCCGACACCTGGGTCTACTGGGTCATCCAGACCAAGAACAACGCGCCCCATCCGCTGCACATGCACGGCCACGACTTCTGGATCCTCGGCCAGGGCACCGGCACCTACAACGCCAGCACGGCCAACCTCTCTCTCGTCAACCGTCCTCGTCGTGATGTCGTCCAACTGCCCGGCGATGGCTACGCCGTCATCGCCTTCTATACCGACAACCCAGGTGTAAGTCTGATCTTGCCGTCTTCTGTCGTCTCCCCTCCTTTTCGTCTTCGTTTGCTGACAGCACAGGCTTGGCTCATGCACTGCCACATTGCCTGGCACACCACCGAGGGTCTAGCCGTCCAGATCCTCGAGCGGGAGTCTGAGATCCTAGCCACCATCGACACTACCACGCTGGAGTCCACCTGCGCTGCCTGGAATACCTATACCACTGCCGGTGATGTTATCCAGGATGACTCTGGAATTTGAAAGTCGGTAAAGCTGTATTATGGAGTGGTCCGAACTTGTATGTCTGTATGGAATCTGGATGTGCACCTGGATGATTCCCTGTCGCTGTCGCTCGGTTCCGTCATTTCTTTTGTCTCTCGCTCTTTGTGCGCCTCTAGTTTTGACGCGCTCTGATTATCCTCCTTCCCATTGTATCTATCTGATTGGTCTTGTATATATGTGCATAACCCATTTGTCGTATCTACTGCCTTCGTGACCGTGCCATGAAAGACCGAGGACGTTATTTTCGGGCTGACTCACAGTACATAGTGAGCAGAAGACCGCAGGCAGCAGCTGCAGAGAGCATAAAGGTACGCCGAAGATGGTGCCATGTATCACTGCTGAAACAAATGGGGCCTATATGGCCGGCGGGGAGTCGCTTTTGGCAACCTGTCGAATTAGCCGAAGTTTAGAGTAACAGGTCGGTTTGAGATCCTAGGATATAGCCGTGCCTTTTTGTAATGTTGGCTCTTGGTCTGATATTTACTGTACTCGTGCCCCGCCCCACCCAGGGCGCGCGTTTTTCAACGCGCACCACTATAGGTGGTGCTAGCCACCCTAATGAACAGACTACCCTAATGAACACTTTTTCTTGCGAAGTAATTTCAAAAAATCACCACGAATTCGCAAAAAAAAATATGGACGAAGACGATATAGAGGAGCGACTAGCAGAGGCTATTCAATTTAAAAAAGCAAACCCGAATACGCTAGTTGCTACGGTTGCGCGGGAATTCGACGTCCCGCGCCTTCGGCTTACTAGGCGCCTTGGTGGCGGTTTGGGAGCAAAAGGGCGCCCTGCTACACACACGCGTTTATTACAGCCAGAAGAGGCGGCTGTATGCAGATATATCGACAGACTAGAGGCAGTAAATCTTGCGGTGCGGCGCGAGCTTATTATAGAGGCTGCTAATACGATTCTTTATGAGCGCCTTAGTGATAACTACGAACCTGTTGGAGAGCACTGGACTGCTCGCTTTATACAGCGCTACAAATACCAATTTATGCGCCAAAAGACCTTGAATATAAACTGCTAAACTAAAGAGAGCATTCCTGTTATAAAGGGGTACTTTGAAAAGCTGCAAAAGGTTATAGCAGACAAAGGTATTATTCTATACAACATATGGAACATGGACGAAAATGGGTTTTAGATTAGGATGGGCAAAGATTAGCTGGTTGTTACTAAGCGAAAGAGAGCATAGTATTTAGGTATGGCAGAAAACAAAGAGTCTGCAACAGCGATTAAAGCTATTTCGGCTGGTAGTTAGCATCTTCCTACGTTTTTGATTCTAGCCGGCAAACGTTATATAAGCCGCTAGTATACTTTACCGCAGCTGCATAGCGATACTGTAAGGGTATTCCACACACGCGTCCCTACGCACCGGTTCGGCAACCAGTCGCTTACCAAGCGACGGACTTAACGAACTATCTTGACACGTTGCACGGGACTAGCACAGCCACTTAGCTGTGCCACGCCCCACTGGGTTTGCGCTATACCGCATCTTCCAGCCACGTATATATTAGCTGGCAGGCCTTCGCCTACCAGTCTCCTATAGTTCGTTAAGTTGAAGTCTTAATACAACAGTACAAACCGGTTAAGCCTTCGTGACCACGCATTGCACACCACCCTCTTACAGATTGTAACGCCGCCCCAGGAAGGGGACCGACGCAGGCTACGCGCAAGCCGTACGCAGTATGCGCACAGCGTATTAGATGCACATCGTGAACTAGAAGCGGTGCTAGTGGCGCAGGCTGCGTGGCGCAGTCTGCGCACAGGCCACAGCACGTGCTAGCGCACGGGCCAAGTAGAAACGGGGTCGCGCCTGTCCTGCGCACTTGGTGCGCCAGAGGTGCGCCTACGATAAAGAGTGCCTCCCGCACTCCCTTAGAGTGCAGAAGGCAAGAATTAGCTATTGAATATACGGCTGCTTCCTCCTGTTAAGAAGATACCTCCTTGCCTGCCTGACTTACCTGGCCTACCCAAGTACACCTTTAACACAGATACTTTAATTTTGCTAAACAAATCCGGCTATACTAATAACAAGATTATCTTTTGCTAGTTATAGCACTTTGACAACTACTCGAAAGGCTGTATAATAGGTTTAAAGAGACTGTTAATACTTAATAGGCACGGCAGTCACTATATAAGGCAATTCATCGAATACTATAACAATAACAGTATTATACTATTTGGCTTCCCTTCGCATCTTACCTGTATCCTTTAGCCCCTTAACGTTGTTGTTTTTAAGCTGTTAAAGCACTACTATGCTAAAGCTCTTAATATCTTAGCTTAGGATAAACTTATAGACTTTAGCAAGCTTAACTTCCTTTCAATTATATAAGAGATCCGACGACAAGCATTTAAGCAGCCTACGATTACCTTTGCGTTTAAAAAGACTAGTATTAAGCCTTTTAACCCCTATATTATACTTGACTAGCTTAAAATACATTAAAGCTAGCAATACTGATAGCGTACTCTAACACCGCCTCTAAACATATTATCTTTACCTGCTAATACACTAACCACCTTATATTATATTAATAAGGTAGCAAATAAACTTAAAGGCTAGATAGAGGAGAGCACCGATTTGGACCAAGAGACCTACGATAAGCTTCGCTAGTTAATCAAAGGATTAATAACTATTGCTGCAGAATTGGTACAGACAAAAAAAGACCTAGGCCGTACTAAACTTGCTAAATTAACAAGACGACAAGCCAGGGCTAGAGCAAACTGTGAAGGTTAAAGGAGGCTATACGTAGCGGTCATATAACGTGATGCACTGTGAGGAGCAGGAGGCTGAATAGGGTCTAGTGTGGGCGAAAGAGTGTTGTGTACTTAGGAAGAAATAGATACATCGCGACCCTTCTGGGGATCCGTATTAATACTAGTGTCAGGCCCCGCTTTTGTGCCTTCTGACCAATTACAGGCCAGTACGGCCAAGTGGGGCGGAAGGGCCACAGTGTGGCGGATTCCAATGCTTGACACAAACACCAGCCTTTAGTTAGGATGGACCCTTAACGTAACCACAGCCCGCGAGATGGTTATACAAAAGGACGAAGAGAAGGAGGCCAGGGAATAGCGCGCAATCAAGGCCGCCGAGAAAAAGTACTACATGGCGATGAAGAAGTGGTCTATGGAGGCCGCGAAAAAGGCTAGGTGAATAAGAATTGAAGGGAGATTAAGCCCACAGGAAATTCGGGAGTCTGGGAAGCGTATGCGTCGCTCAAAGAGAGGTTAAAGTTAGAGGTGGTGATAATTCAAAAAGTGTTCATTAGGGTGGTCTGTTCATTAGGGTGGCTAGCACCACCTATAGTGGTGCGCGTTGAAAAACGCGCGCCCTGGGTGGGGCGGGGCACGAGTACCCAGTATAAATTTCCGGACTGCCGCATAACGCTCACCGTCTTGGGCATCGGTAAAGCGAAGTGGCTGTTGTTTGTGTACCTTTGGCGATTGCTATTGCACCGTTATTACACGTGCTGGCACAGACTTTCACAAGCGTTCCAATGTGAGAGAAAGATCGGTGCTGCACGGGCTTGGAGGTCGGGCGCAGTCGAGTCTAAATGAATTATGAAAATACGGGGAGATACCTGATTGAAGACTGTTCCGTGTCGACCTTGGCACCTTCTTGGCATTTGATCTCACGTCTGCAGCCAAGTCTTCACGTATGCGCGCTTAAAAGTACGCTCCAGGGTAGCTTTGAAGGATGAGCCATTCTCGCAAGACTGCCCGCATTTGGAAGTTCGTACGGACGGAGAAGGAAAACGTAATGAGACGATAATATTGGGGCACAAGAGGCTAAAGCTGCAGTAACGGCAAAAAAGGGGAGCAGTATGACATTGGAGTGACAGTATGCCGTGATCTCAACAGGTTAGTGGCTCGCCGTGTACGCAGGAACAAAATTCGCAGCGGCAAAGAAAAGAAAATAGGGATTATTTCACGCATTCGTGCGGTTCCATCTTCACACTGTAATTTATTCCCGTGCTAAGGCTCCAGACATGTTGCGGGCACTTGCCAGTTTCGCTCAGGCAGAAATTGGATAGCGTAATGCTAACCTTGCCTATAAGGGGAAGGGGCGATGGTGTTGTATGTACGGAGGTCCCTACCTAAAGTCGTGCCCACCCCCTTCGATGTGACATCGGCAGTATACAGTCTGATTTGCTGAGTGCACGGAGAACAAACTTAGCGATAGACTGATAACAGTTAGCTTATAGTCCCACTAAGAATTACTGCATATAAGGAAATTACAGCATAATACGTGCTGATAGCTTACCGAAAATGTACAGTGCACGTAACACCTTATATACTGTAACTTTATGTCTTTATTAGGAAAAGCGGTGAAACAGGGTGGGCATAACTTTTGGTAGGGACCTCCGTAGGGCAGAGACATCAGAGGACCACTGCCCCTTTCTCCTGATTTCTGATTGGAGCACATCCGAGAAGATGATCTAGCTTATTTCTGACGTTATGCCGCCTTGGGCATCCAATGCGATCGGACTTGCGACTAAACTCCACCACACTCCCCCCCCCTGCAATTGAGCCCCCCGACTGTGCCTCATGCGTAAGACTAGCTGCATGCAACTTAGATGGTGAGATTATTGGCAATACTCTGTACTCTGTACATTGAGTGACTTGCTCTCTCGGCTTTAGAAAGAGAATATAGCCGCTGGAGACCATGGCTTTGCGAGAAGATGCTGCAGATCCAGGACCGATGGCTGTGGCGTGCACGCTTTGGTTCGCGATGAAACCAGCGGTCCACCTGCTGAAAGCCGGTTCAGATTCGAGCTACTTATCTCCGGCCAGCGAGCGGATAGGATGGCATTTTATTGAGCCGTGTCTGACTTCGTGCAGCCCATTGCATACATGTAGTATGGACGGAGCAAGAGAGACTAATACGAAACTGACCCATACTATGTTCGGTACCAACATGCACCACACCACCTTGCTACCTGCCGCTAGTCCTGTTCCTGGCATCGTGAGTGGTACCTTTCCCGCATTTGTATGTCTGAGCCGTTATTAGTCGCTGACAAAATTAAGAGTAGGAGTGATGCAAAGGACCGCACGAGATTTTCTAGTCCAGGAAGTGGGTGTCTATCGGTTGGCCTCGACCACTCGCCCATACCCACATTCGGGATGTGGCTGCCTGGGTTTGGGCCTGATATACCTCGACTCTCTTCCCGTCTGGCAGCCTTTCTTTCTCTTCTCTTTCTCTTCTCTTTCTCTCTCCTTACCTTATCCGTCAACTGTCATTCTGACCGGCCTGCTTTCCTTCAGCCGTGCATTCCTCTCTTGGTTTGCGTCCTTTCGTTTTGATCGCCTGATCACTTACACTCTTTATTTGCCTCTTGTTCTGCCCTCGTGGCCCTTCCCCTCCTTCATTCCTCCCTGAGACCATCGGAACCAGAACCGAACCCCCCCCCCCAAAATCAAAAATCAAAAATAGCAAAAATGCCTTCCCTGAAGACGGCCCTCGCCGTGGCTGCTTCGGCTGCTGCGGCCATGGCCAGCAACGGCCAGGTGAACGTGTACTACGGCCAGAACGGCAACACGGAGCTGTCCGAGGTGTGTGCCACGGGTGTCGACTACGTGACACTGGCCTTTGTGGATGTGACGCCGGAGAACGGTGGCAAGGCCGGCTACGCTGGGGACAACTTTGCCAACCACTGCTGGGCCGGATACTACGACAACTCCGAACTGCTGAAAGACTGCCCGCCCATCACGAGTGGTCTTGCGGCCTGCCGCAACAGTGGCACTAAGATCCTGCTCTCTATTGGTGGCGTCTTCGGCCTGGGTTCCAACTACACGTTGTCGTCTGATGCCAATGCCGAGGCCTTTGTCGACTTTCTCTGGGGCAGCTTTGGTCCCTACGATGCCGCGTATGCTGGCCCGCGGCCGTTTGACGTTGTTGACGGCTCCACCGTGCAGCACAATCATGTCGACGGCTTCGACCTAGACATCGAGGAGCTGTTTGCCGACCAGGGCCCCTGGAACACGCTGGTGACCTCGCTGCGCTCCAAGTTCGCCACGGTCGAGGGTGACTTTCTCGTCACTGCTGCGCCGCAGTGCCCATTTTCAGACGCCAGCTTCCAGATGGGCGACATCATCAGCCAGTCCAAGTTTGATGCCCTCTGGATTCAGTTCTACAACAACCCCGTGTGCGACGCTGTCGGCTCCGGCTTCAACTACGACGACTGGGTCCGTCACTTGGCTAGCTCTGCCAACGCCGACACTCCGCTCTTCATCGGTCTGCCTGGCAGCATTGGTGCCGGCTCCGGCTACGTTGAGCCCAAGGCCTTGGCCACGCTGGTTACCGAGTACAGCAGTCACGCCAACTTTGGTGGTGTCATGCTCTGGGACGAGTACTGGGCCCAGCTAAACACGGTCTCGGAAAGTCAGAACTACCTTGGCTACGTGCAGTCGCTCGTGTGCCCAACCCCGAAGACGACGTCGACGAGTGCCACGGCAACGAGCACGACGAGCACGTCTGCTACGAGCACTTGGACTACGACCACGTCGACGAGCAGCTCTTCAAGCACGACGGCCACCAGCACTTCGGCCAGCTCTTCGACGAGCACTTCAACCTCGTCCAGCACTTCGTCCACGAGCACTTTGACGAGCACTTCTACCAGCACATCGTCTACGAGCACTTCGGCTACGACTTCGACCAGCACGTCTGCTACCAGCACTTCCACCTCCACCATCAGCTCTTTCAGCACGTCGGCTAGCAGCACCTCGTCCAGCACTTCGGCTACGAGCACGCTGAGCTCGTCCACTAGCAGCTCTTCTAGCACCTTGATCAGCACGTCGTCTGCTTCGAGCTCAGAGTCTACATCTGCTACGTCTACCGTGATTCCGACTACCGTGAAGACCAGCGTCTCGTCTACAGCTCCTGCTTCCTCTTTGAGCGGGTCTGATTGCGATTACTCGACCAAGTCTTACTACAGCTCTACGACATCTTCTGTCGTCGCCTCGGCTAACACTACTGCCTCTTTCGCGTCTACGGAGAGCGCATTTGCTTCAGTGTCGACGACCGCAAGCGAGACGTCGTCTGCTACCTCTGTCCTGTTCTCCGCAACTCTTTCCACTACAGCAGTCTCCACCACCGCAGTATCCGTGGCAGTCTCTTCGAGCGAGATCGACACTGTTTCCGAGAGCTCCGTGCCGACACAGTCTCCCTACGGCTCCAAGGCAATCTCCTTGAGCGGCTTCCCCACCGCTTCTGCGAGCGGCAACTCGACGTACTCGATCTCGCCGATCCGGTCTGTTCCCGGTTCGTCTATTTTGGCGACCAGCATTGCTGTCTCCAGCCCGGCGCCAACTAGCACGGGCTCCAGCTCTGTCTCGAGCTCCGACTCTGGATTCACCACCAGCACTGTGCAGACGACCGTGACGAGCACAATTCTCTCGTGCGCCCCGACTGTGACCAACTGCCCTTACGGCAAGGTCACGACCGTCGTTGTCGACCTGTACACGACCGTCTGCCCCGTGACGGCCACTGAGGGCGAGACGACGGCTACCGGCAGTGTCGGTGTCAGTGCCTCGTCGACGACGGCGACGGCATCGACTGCACCGACTGTCCCGGTTGCCGTGACTGCCAGCATCAGCACCATCTACAGCACACTGTACGAGACGATGACATCGTGCGCGCCGACCGTCACGAACTGCCCGGCCCGCGTGTCGAGCACAGTTGTGGCCGTGGGCACAACTGTTGTTTCTGTCACGGTGCCATCGTCTGCAGCCAAGACCGAGTCCATTCTGTCGGTGAGTGATGCTAGCAACGCCGGTGTGCCCTCGTCGGCTGCTGTGGTTGTGGCTTCGTCCCCGGCTGTGGCTCCTTCGCTGGTCGTGACGTCTTCTCCGGCCGTTGCGGCTTCTGCTGCACCCGTTGTCTCCGTTGTTACAGTCTCGGTCATTCCGGCCGTCTCGGTGCCTGTTCTGGCCCCCGTGGTGAGCAAGCCATACGGCAACGTGACGTACCCAGTCGTTGCAGCAGCAGCTGTGACTGGCTCGCTGTCGAAGCCGTCGGTCGGCCTGACTACAGTCGTGGCCCCTGCTGCCAGCACGGCCGGTAGCGGCAGCAGTGGCAAGACAGGCAGTGTGGGCACCAGCGCCAGCAGCCCAGTTTCGACTCTGTCAGTGGTGACGGGTGCTGCCTCGTCAGTCTCCGGCTCGATGAGCCTGGCTGTCATTCTGACGGCAGGTTTGATGATGTGTATGTAAGGCGGAAGTACGTTTGCTGTCTGCGATGTACGTCTTTCGATATCTACTTTTCTTTTTACTTGTTTTTCTTGTTAGTCATCTAGCTACTCAAATGCATTTGTCGGCGACTTGATCTCCAATTCGGCCGAGCTGTTTCAGAACCTGTCGAAGCCAGCAGTCGCTGGCAGTCGTTGCGCGGAAAAATGTATCATTAAGTGAGAGTGGCCGATCTAATGAGCAGAGTATATAGGAGGGAAGTTTCATTTATCTATTTTTTGGTTCCAAACCTTCATTCGCGTTGCTTGGGATGGATTGAACTGAAGTGGACACAGCGCTCTGAATTTTTATGTCCTATACGAAACGTTGTTGTGCTTTGCTTAAGGTTTGAAATTGTTAGCGTAAACAGCTGTGATCAGCATTCGTGATCAGCGGTCAACGATCGTCGATCAACGATCGGCTAGTTGTAAGTACCTGTACATGGGTGACTCACCAAATGGGCTTAGAGGGGTGTGGGTTTCTTCGGCCTTAGTGGCTATTGTTAGCCGAAATGGAGAAACGAATCTCCAATCTAACCCAACTACTTTATAAAAGCCTCCCACCTTCTTTCGCTGTGGCAACCTTCAATCTTCTCCTCTTAATCTAATATCAGAGAACGGAGTTGTTCCGATTTTCGTCTCGCTCCCCCCTCCTTCTCTTTCCCTCTACTTCGGCCTCGTTCTTGAGGCCGTTTATAAACTCTGCAAGAATGGCAGCAACAGGAGTATCAGCCACCGCCTGCCGTCGTCTCTCCAGGAACATCTGGTTCCGGCCCTCCCAGGAGTCTGTCCCAATCGACTCGGACTAGTTGGAATCAGCAAAGAACAACCCTTCACCCGTTGCCGTTCAATGCGGGTGGTGATTCCTGGGCCGACACCAGCAGTGATTTCTGTTCTTTCTTTCATTCTGCAGCTTCTTCTTCTCTTTCTGATTTAGTTCCCACTCGCGATTCATTTACAACAGCCACAGCCGAGGCCTGGCCGATACTTCCTTCTTTGTCTGTTTCCGACCCTCTTTACGGTCTTGTTCCTACCTCCTCTGCTTCCACTCCTCTCGAGCAGTCGCAGGATTCCTTCGATCAGGTGGACTGGGGAGCGTTCATTGTCATTCCATCGGCAGATACACTGCCGCATGTCTTTACAACTATGGATCCGGCTGCGGCCGAAGCAGACGCGGACGCGGGGGTTCTTTCTGCGCTCTCGTCCGTGTCTGCATCCACATCCATCAATGCGTCTGCTACGGCTGCCACACTGTCCTCTTCAACAACTATCCCGTCATCTTCGACCTCGCCAGCGGGCTCGACTTCCTACAATGCGTCTACGCCCCCCATAATCACATTGTCAGATGTCCCGACCCACAGAAACAATGGTGATAACTTCCCGCTGTTTTCCTTCCTCAACGTGCCGTCTTCTATTGGAGCATTGGATGCGATACAGCCTGCTTCTTCTTCTGCTTCATTACCCGCTGCGATCTCGTCATCTTCTGGCTACAATCACACTACAGCGGCCTCGGCCGTGGTGCCTGGGTTGGCTCTCAACAAGCGACAAAGCCGGTCTTTTGAGACCGAGGAGGATCCAGAAGTGATGCTCAAGCGACAGCGCAACAGCATGGCTGCCCGCAAATATCGCCAGAAAAAGGTCGACCGGATCAGCGAACTCGAATCTGAAGTAGGCCAGCTGCAGCAAGAGCGTGATGCGCTCAGAATACAACTGGCCCGCCAGGAAGCGGAGACGGCTGCGCTTCGAGAGATGCTTTTGGGCAATGTCGGCCGGAAAGACGGCGACGTTGGGGGGGAAAAGAGAAATTGTACAAGAAGAACGGGCGACGACGTTGCATAATCTAGCGCAGATGTAGGATGTCAGTTATAGTCTTGATCTGGTTTGATGAATAGTACAAAGAACAATGATTGCAGCCGTTCTCAGACGATGTCGACTCTTCAATGACATTTTCGTGTTTTCCTTTCATATGTTGCGTCCAGCTTCGACGAGAAGCCTTGTGCAAGTTCTCAAAATAGAGAATACGTTTTCATTCATGCAGGCTTATGCTTTTACAGCAACGAACGACACTTACCGTTTCAGTAGAGTTGACATGAATATTGACCTTGCTCTTGGCAATAGAGATAACTTAATAGCCGGCTGTGAATGTATGGGAGAGGACTTGCCAAGCTCTAACCTGGATCATGATATAGTACAAATTGTCATTATATACAATCGAACGACGTCCTTGTCCTGCACGTCGAGCACTATCTATATTATCACTCGGGTCAGTACGGCGCTCTAACATAAGATGAGAAGCATCTTATACATGATAGACTGCAAATGAATCATTTTCAGTCATTGGGCACTGTCAGTTTTCTATCCTGTAATCTCTTGGGTATACAGTCCGCACTTCCCCCAGCCATAATTCTATCAAACCAATGAGCATACCCGAGACAACTACGTTGTTTACATCGCCACCACTGACTTTAAATGGATGTAACTTTCATGCTGTCAAAACGGGCAAGAATGTAAGACTATCTACAAGGCGTCACTTAGTTTTGTTGGATGCAGCATAAACTGATGGTTCTCCAAACGTCCACTGCCGTAATCAAGTCTAGCCGCCTTTGCTACAAAAGGCCGCAGGTGGGACTGATGCCAAATGATGCAAAATGAATCATCCACTAGACATACCCCTCTCCTATCCTAGACTAGCGCTAGCTTCCCTAATACGAGAGGTATCGGTACATATTGCTGTCTGTTTCTACAGAGAAGGTTATGTCAGAGCACAGGATCAAATGCCACTGATGATTCCAGGAAACAGCGTCTCGGTAAAATCCCATAGTATCGACGAGTAATCAGGTGCCCAGGCAAAGCCTGTCCAGTATGTGCTCCGCTGGCCTTGGAGCGCGTAGAGCTTGTTGTAAAAGCCATCTTTGAGGTCTGCCGCAGAGACCTTGGGCGCGTTGGCACCGTGATCGGTAAAGGCAACGAGCGAGGGTGAAGCAATGTCGTATGTGCCCGCCTCGCCCATCTGGGTCAGAGATTGGTAGATCATCGTTTGGGCTTCGCTGGCGCTGAGGCCGGCAACCCCAAGGACGCGGGTGGTCCAAAGGTCTGCCCCGGTGCCCGTGTCGGCCTTACTAAAGGCATCGGTAAAGCTGCCGTGCGGAAGATAGTACCGAGACGGATCGTTTGGCGCGTTGCGGATGCCGGTCGCATGGGAAGGAAAGCCGGTGTCCTGGACGACGCCCACAAACAGGGTTTCCCATGAGAACTTGCCAAAGAGCAGTGCCTCGTTGTCGTCGAGATCCCAGCTACCAACGTTGTTGGGTGACGGTGGCGCTGCGACGAGCAGCTTCTTCGCCTTGACCGTCTTCTGTCCAGATGGTGTCTGCACCGTCAGCTCGACACCACTGTCGGAACGCTGGCTGGACACGACCGTGCTCCCGAGCAGCACGTCGTCCCCCAGTAGATCGAGAACGCGCTCATACAGCGTCTCGGCCGAGTACGTTGCGGGCCACTTGAAAGATGGTCCGATCAGGCCTAGGCCAAAGGCTTGGATCTGGGGTAGTCCCACCACCGACATGACGAACCAGGTCGGCATGTTCAGCGCATCCGACAGCCACAGGAGGTTCCGTAAAATCCCGAGGGACCCGCCGAGATCGTATTTTGCCAGGAAATCGCCAAAGGAGAGCAGGAGGTCATCGGGCACATCGCCCGTCTGGAAGTAGCCGTTGGCAAACCAGGCCTGATATTTGACGGCATAGGATGTGTACTCCAGAAAGGCAACGGGAACTCCGACGAGATCGACAGGACCGTAGCTGACATCTACTGGAAGTCCTGTGCTAAAGTCGACATTCTTGGTCAGGAGCAAGAGCTCAATGTCGCTCGCCAGAGTCGGGTCGATCAGCCCGACATTGAAGCGCTTGAAGAACGCAATGGTCGTCTCGCGGTTCAGATATGCCTCCACACCATAGTCGATAGGCCGCCCGGCGGCAGGCTGATACGCGTTTGCATGGCCCCCCTCGTGAGCAAACTTGTGTTAGCTAAGAAGAGGCACGGCTCAGGATCAAGCAACTAACAAGCTTGCCTGCCTTTTCGATCACCAAGACAGTCTTGTTGAAGTCCTCCCGCAGACGGACGGCAGCGTAGGAGCCACTGGCACCTCCACCAATAATAGCCACATCCACTTCCACTTCCTGTGCCCAACAAAGGTGGGCCAGACTCAGCAGAGCGCCGACTTGTCCGAGAAACTTCATAGTGAGCAAGACAGGCAAAAAGGGTAACTGTTGATGAATATACAGACTCACGAACGAGACAGGCTCAAATGGATTATTACTTTCCGTCAGACGGAGATGGCGTAAATGGAACGGTGATACGAACTGTCAGATGATACACGGTGGATGATCCTTATTTGCTGAACCCCAAATCTTGTGCACCCAGGGTTCAGGGATGAGCTGAAGCCAATAACACGTCTATTTACACTGGGCCATTCCAACTGGACCGCCAAGACATGCAAAGTTGCCCAACAGAAATGGTAGCTGGTCTGTTAGTACCCAGTTTCATCAACCGTCAGGATACAGATGGATCCCATTCGAAATCGCCTTGCATTTAGTCTTCAACCGCGATCAGAGAAATGAAATCTAGGTTTCGCTACTCAGAGAGGGCTTAGACGGCTCTACCAATTTCACTTGTCTTGATGAGCCCAGGTACTGCACAGTCCTTGCACTGCCTCCCCGAACACGGGGTCCCTCTCCGGCTTGGGAACCCTCCAGACCGCCTCAAAGTCTCCACCGCCTCGGAGTGCATCCCACTCGCTGCCTTGTGGATAGGCACCGATCATGGTAAAGCCTGTTAGTGGCAGCCCAACCAGAGCTTGTCTCGGGTTCTCGGCTTCGACGCCGCGTCCGCATCCGGGCGAAAGCAGTCGAAACGCACTCTCTGGCCGGGTGTTGTGTGTCTTGTGAGCAACGCCGGCTGGGATGACAAAGACGTCGCCCGCATTGGCCTCGATTTCCACTCCCCCGGCTTCAAAGGCCGATCCCGTCGTGTTCGCGTCGAGGTCCTCTGACTTGTCGCCGGCACCGAATCGTATCGTTGCTGTACCTGAGAGGACGGCCATGCACTCGTGGACCCCGGAATGAAAGTGCGAGTCCTGCGTCTGACCATAGCGGTACAGCCACTGGACTTCCCATCCATTGCCGGTGAATCTGTCCCAGGCCTCAATCGGAACGCAGGCCTCGCTGTCGTCCCCTTTGTTCAGAACATTTTTGTAGTGCAGCAACGGCCATGGCGAGTTTGGAACGAGTGCCGTTGGTGAGAGCCAATATTTTGTGACCTCAATCATGCTGCCGTACTTAGTAGGTTTTCACTGCCAACGAGCATTACTGAGACGGACTGTTGGGACGTCGGACTTTTGCAGCATGATCAGTTGGTGATAATGACTGTCGGCTTTTGCTCGGAGACTTGCCGATAACGGGACCGCCCGATCGGCTTTGTTCTCCAATTATCTCTCAGAATTAAATAGAATATAAAACCAGCAAACATTTATCGTGGTAAACTCCCGACGGCGATTTGAGCTCTCCTCTCAGACGTGAGACAATCCCGCTTTGCCAGGCCTGAAGCCTTTGCTGAACGAAGTCATCTATAAGGAGGATACTTCTCAGATAAAACCAACCGAAGCCCTTGATAATGGTTGTAGATGATGCACGCCATTAGCTGCACGAGGTGGCGCAGAGATTGTGACATCGATCCTTGACATTCTACGAGGCCAAATTAATAGTAAGAACATGTTATATTTTATCCTGTAGCTGTTCTTCTAAGGTTTTCAAACACCATACTACCGTGCATCCTGTATAGAAACAGATCGCGTCTTTCCTATTTGCTCAGGGAAAGGCAGGACGGTAAACTATCTAAAAGAAGACTGATACACAAGCCTTCACGGCGAAATCCAGTATCCTGAGACCCAGGAAACGAAAGAATGAAAAAGGCGTTGAGGGAATTTTCTTCCACCCCGGAAGGATCATTACATGGCGCACTGATCGTTCTCAAGATCGCCCATGGTGATGCAGCCAGAAATGCAATACGAGTTGCCAACCAGACCACCCTCAACGTCGATGCAGCGATAGAGCACGTTGAGCAGCTGGCTGTCAGCCAGGGGCGGAATCGTGCCGGTGGCATTAACGGCAGTCTCAAATTCAGTGATGTTGTAGCCTGGAAGATTCAGCACACCGAAGAAAGGTTCAGAAGAGCGGATTGAAGAAATAGCAGATGTATACGAAGATCTTACCATCGGAAGTAAAAAGAGTTTGACCACACTTGTATTCCTGGTACTCGCAGGCAGTGGTGAAGGCAGCCGTGGGATGGATCAGCGCCATCAGGGCAGCGGCAGCAAGGCCAAAAACGGTCTGTTGGAACATCATTTTCGGAATGGGAGATGAAGCTTGGTGATATAAAAGGGTTGTTGTTGGAAAGACTGAAAGAGCTTTGAAAAAGGGTTTAAAGTGTTGAAGACTTGAGATGGATGACTTCTTTCTATCTTCTAATTTCAGGAAAGGGTGCCTCGTCAGGCTTATATATTCTTTCCTGGCCAGCCTGGCAGCTTTCTAGAGGTATGGTTCTTTCGGTGGCGGGAATTATCTCACAGTTTGCCACATCTGCTGAGCTGTATTACTCTCTATCACGATCCCCTCTTAGCCTCTCGTTTACCCAATCCATTCGCCTACTATTCGAGACACCACACAATGGGAAAAAAGCCTCCAATCAAGCAATAACGGGTGCAGATTACATCCAGAGCAATCTGTTTCAAACGCACGACAATCACAGGAAGATGTCTTGGATTCCCTGCATTGACTGGTGCGAATTACATACCGACGGAGCGATTGAAAAGACAAGAACTGACAAGAAGTACACCAGAGTTGAGATTTTCCCTTACGTGGACGAGGCCAGTGCAACATGACGATCTACACGAACAAATCAGTGGCTTCTATTCTGGCTTGTCTAGGATTCGTCGCCAGTTATTTTCCCATGGTGATAGATGCTTATCGAACCGCCAAAGAATACGGAAAATAAGATGCGAAAAGCGGAGTCTGAAACCGAGAAACTGGAGAGATCATCGCAGTCGGAGGGTTACGCACTGACACTGCATTGGATCACCGGAACATATGCTGAAGGACAAAGAAGTAAAGCACACCGAGTCTCTTCTAGTACAACATACCGTATCAGGCAAACTAAGATTAGTCAGCCTGTACCACTTACGCTCAGCTATGGAGGCGAAGTGAGCTGTCACTTTCAGTATTCAAATATGCAAGGGCGATGCACTTCGCATTCCTCCATAAGTTCATGACAGACGGAACGGCAGCGGTCAGTGGCGATCTAAGGACGATTCCGGAATGAGCGGTAGCTAGGAACCCACTTCATGAGAGTAATGGGAGGCCCAGTAAACAAGTTACTCTGGCTAGGACATTTTCCGACGAGGGAGTAGAATAGTTTTCTTGAGATTTAGTGGAGGAGCGCTTACCTATGTACCGGATAGCTGAATCAATGAATCAAAGCATCAAGACCGTTGAGAATGGTAGATTTTTCGTACGAGAGGCCGTACCACACGCAATAGATTCTTTAATCTCCAGTATTTCAACCGGCAGAGCTCATCAGTCCAACAACAAGATCATCAGTCCAACAACAAGAACGGCCACTTCCTTTTTTCCGCTTTTTCTGCTTTTTCTGCCGTATTTTGCGTTCTTCCTTTCCTTTTCCGCCCACCAAATCCAAGACAATACGTAGCAGATCTGCACCAATGACAGCAAGACAACTTCACATTCCTTGGTAAAACAGAAAGTAAGCGCTGGTAGAGAAGGAAAGAGGGGGAAAAGGCAGAGTCAGCAGGTCAGAAATGTAGGAGACATAAGAAAAAGAAAATGTGAAACGGCCCCCAAAACCAAGACACGATCTCCACTCTCTCATTGTCCAGTTCTAAAGCCAGGTGACCGCTCTTGCGAATACGATAATAACCCTTAGGTTGTTCCCGACACATAATGAAAGTCAATTTACGCGGCCTCCCTTTCGTGGCAAACACGCTCTACAATAGTTTATACAAGAGTTCCTTTCTATATTTTCACTAACGCTGTTATCTCTTTTGCTCCTCATTTCTCGCAAGATCAACATAGCAGCTTTCTATTTCCGTCTCAGTCGCATACCAGGGAATGACATTCATGTAACTCTTTCCGATGCATGTTGACTTCACCTCCTTTCCACCCCCATCTTCTAAGCACTCGCAATTGAATTTGCATTCCACCGGCTAGAACGTTGAGATTTGTAGACGGAGACTGCATTTTCTAACATCCCTTCAACTTCCACGCTGGATGCGTTGATCGAAATATTCCGCCAGGCATTCCTCAACCACGCGCCCACGCTGCTTTCGTCCTCTCAAGGTAGTTCCGGTAACATTAGAGGTATGCGTCTGACAGATGCAGCTTGCATTGCGGGTGCTGAACGTGCCGCGAGCGGACGCGTACTCAAGTATCGTTGGATAAGGGGCATCTGTACACAACAAATGAGCGATGTAAGCGAAATGGGGTCTGTACATATACTCTGGCACTCTGATTCTTGTCCTTCATACACTGTTTTGTTCAGTATCTGTTTGTCTCTCTCTCTTTCCATTTCAAATACTCAGCCGTTCTTTCTAATTCAGAGTGTCCTGTTCAAAAATACATTTCGAGATATTCTCTGGCTTCTGGTTCACCATAATTGCATACCCAGTCTCCAGTCCCTCCTTCAATCATGGGCGTGCTTGATGCCCTCCTTACACTACTCGGTGGTGTTGGGTCCTTCCCAACAGGAACTGTGTCGATGCCTTCTAAAAATAGCCTATCCTTTGGTGGATCTTCACCGTACGCATTTTCAGCGTTGCCAGGTGCAAGTTGCTGTACGAAACTTTCTGCACAAAACAGCTAATTCTCTGACAACAGACCGGCTCCTGGTCCTTTCCTGCTGCAAGTACAGCTAAGCAGTGCCTCTTCTACCATCAACCGGCGCCAACGATATCAGAAAAGACAGGCGATCGCCGCTGACGTGTATGTCACCACATCAGCCACCACAAGCCTTCCGTGTCAAGAAGCTGCACTCTTTTCCCTCATTGGCGACCAGCTGTATTCTGGTGGCCAGTTGGTCACGGCCGATCCAGAAAACATCTCCTACCAGCCACTCAATGGACCAGTCGGGAGCGTTGGTATTGGCCCTGTCGACAGTGGCTTCGCCGTTGTCGAAGGCGTGTTGCAGTGGTCAAGCACCACTTTCCCCAGCGGCAACGCAAGTTTCTGCCTGTCGGTATCAGGACCAGAGTCTAGTACCGTTGTGGCAGTGTTTGTTGCATCAGAGGGGTTGAGAAATTGCGTCCAGGCAACGCTTAATTACATACCATGTGAGTTGCATACGAAGCGTCTTCTATCTTAATATATACTGACAGGTCAGATTCTCTTTGCTCGGCCTCAGAGAGTAGCTCCACCACAATCAACATCTATAATACGGAGAACAACTACTACGATGGGGGGTCAGATTTGAGTGGGTCTACTGGCAGCTCTGGAAGTTCTACAGGCGGCTCTTCTGGGAGTTCCTCTGGGGGACCTTCCGGAAACTTCGGAAGTACCTCGGGAAGCTCTTCTGAAATCCCCGGCGGCTTAACAACTCCAGGAAGTGTTGCTGGAAGTTCTGGGAGTGGTTCTGCTGGAAGCTCAGAGGGAGGTTCTAATGGAGGCTCCTCTGGAGGCTCCTCTGGAGGCTACGGAAGCGCTGCGGCTGCTGCCGGAAGTTCAACTGAAGGCTTCAGTGGGGGATCTTCTGGAAGCCCTGGAAGCACATCAGAAAGCTCCTCTGAAGGCTCCTCCGGCCACTACTCTGATGTCCCTGGAGGCTCCTCTGGAAGCTCTGGTAGCTCCGCAGCTTCAGGACAACTCTCCAAGGGTACCGAAAGCGGTTCGGAGGCTTCATATGGGGGCTCTTCTGGGGGCTCCACAGAAGCCTCCAGAGGCTCCTATGGTGGATCTTCTTCGAGTTCCGCTGAGAGCTCTACAAGTGGGGGCTCCTCGAGCTCTGCTCACTCAGGAAGCTTCTCTAGTTCTTCCGGCTCAAGCAGTAGCTCGTCAAGCACAAGTGGCGGAGCCGGGAGCTCTGGCAGCTCTGGAAGCACTGGGAGCAGTGCCAGTACAGGCTATGGTGGTAGCTCTGCACCTGGCGGCTCTGGAGCGAACGGTGGCGGCAGCAGCGGCCATGTTGGAGGGACAGGAGGCAGCTGGGGACCGGGTGGTGCTGACGGTGCTGGTGGTGCTGGCGGCGGTCCCAGTGCTCCTGGTAATGGTGGAAGTACTGGAAGCAGTACTGGAGGGGCTACCGTGATAGTTGAGGGCGTTCCAGGTACTGCTGGTGCCAATGGAGAGAATGGTACAGACGGTACTGACGGCACTGACGGCACCGATGGAACTGATGGAACGAACGGCAGTAATGGCACAAACGGCACGAATGGTAGCAGTGGCACTAATGGGTCCACTGGAGCCACTGGAGCTACCGGGGCCACCGGCCTTGCTGGTATCAACGGAACGGCAGGTGCTACAGGCCCTGCAGGTCCGGCTGGATACAACGGAACAGCTGGGCCTACTGGTGCAACTGGTGCAATTGGTGCGAATGGTGCGGCTGGGCCATCTGGCTTCAACGGCACCGACGGGGCTACTGGGGCTACTGGGGCTACTGGGGCTACTGGGGCTACTGGAGCTACTGGAGCTACGGGTGCTACAGGTGATACTGGCCCGGCTGGTGCCAACGGTTTCAACGGAACAAATGGCACCAATGGCACAGACGGAGCTGCAGGAGCCACTGGAGCTACAGGAGCTACAGGCGTTTCGGGTGCTACTGGCCCGGCTGGTGCTAATGGAATAAACGGAACAAATGGCACGAATGGCACAGATGGAGCTGCTGGAGCCACTGGAGCCACTGGAGCTACTGGTGCTACAGGCGCTACAGGCGCTACAGGCCCAGCAGGTGCTAACGGAATCAACGGAACGAATGGCACGAATGGCACAGATGGAGCTACAGGTCCCCAGGGCCCTGCCGGCGCGAGCGGTAACGACACAGACTCAGCACACTACGAAGGTTATGAGTACTGGGGCTGCTGGGCCGTGTCTGCTCCAAGCCTGGGCGGAAACCCGGCACTGGCGCAAGAAATCATCACCGAGTCCATCAACGAATGCGCTGATTTCTGCAACACAGCCGGCACCAACGGGGGGAGGACGATGTACTTTACGCTGGGATCACGGACGAACGCGACGACGGGCGGCACTGAGTCCATCTGCACGTGCGCCAACATCCTGTCAGGATCGACAGCCATCAGCTCGACGACATACAGCTGCAGCACGCCGTGCACGTTTGAGAACTCGGATGGCACCACCGCCTATTGCGGAACCAACAGTGGTGGGTTCCATTTTGCGTCTGTATTTGTGGCGGCGTGATGGAAAAGAGAACTGTTGCTCGCTTCTTGTCTCTGTTCTTCTTTCCTTTGTTCACGTTTTCTTTTGTTTTGACGTCGAATTTGTGGGCACCTGTTCTCGGTCGGATGCTGGCGTTCAAGACACGAAAGTCGGCAGACTACGCATGACATAAGGTTTGGTGCGATCTCACCAAGGTGGAAATAATTGGGATTGTCTTTCTGTTCTTTCTGTTGATATTGTGGTATTGAGTGGGCTGCTCTACATGATGGTTGAAGCCAAGGCGCAGGTAAAACTGCCTAGACGTGCGCGCTAGTACGCCAATGCAGCTATAATCGTTGCCTGCTAAACTACAGAGCAAAGAGTTATTGTTTTTACATCACCAGCAGTAGCTTTATACTTCGTACTTGCAATAATGACATCTGCTTTATTGGCGATGCTGACTCTTGCGCTTGCTCATTCACTCACCCGCCCACATGCCCGCTTCTTTCTATTTCGCCTAGAGACTTTCTCTGTGATATGACCAGGTTATGAGATATTTTCTTTGAAGTTTCTTGTCCTGATCTGGGCACTTCATGGGAGCTGAACGTAGGCTCCTGGTCGCACTGTGAAGCACGCGCGAAACGCTCCGCCGCGTTTCCACGTCCGCTTTGACCTATATCAACATCGCCGTTGCTCGCTGGTCGTCTTTCATAGTATTCTCTTGGTAGCCGTGGCTCTTCGACAGTTGCATCCTGTGCTGGGCTCACCCTGGTTCGAAGCCGGCGATGGGGATCAGGCACCTTCAGGTCGGGAAAGCTGTCTGGAAAGTGCTTTTCCATCTCATCTGCCCGACTGTCTGTGATTCGCGACTCTTCCGAGTCACCGTCGGCAGCCAGCAATAGCGCGTACATGACCCGGCTGTAGACATACTCAAACGCCGGGTGCATGAATTTGTTCCAGATAGGCAGTTCGGGATCTAATTCGATCAGCTCCCGTCGTAGTTCGCTTCGATAGCCGTCTCTGGTGGCTAGTAAGTATTTATTGAGTCGCGTCCGCAATGCTCCGAGCTTATCGCCCATCTCCAAGTATTGCAGATGGTCGAGATCCACGAATAGGGATCTGGGGTCGTGCGAGCGACATATCATTTCATTCAAACATGCCACCTGCGTGGTCAAGTCTCCAAGCTCGCGGGCCGCGTCCAATGCAGCTTTCAACAGCTCGTCGCACTTAAGCGACGTCTCTGAGCTCTCAGCATCTATCACCGGCCAGCCGGGGTTTTCCGCAGCCATGGGAGCATACATCGGAAGAACTTCCAATCCGTACCAGACTTTTCGTCCAGGAAAAGTTCTGAAGAACTGATACGACAGATTGCCTTTCTTCCCCCAATGTCCGTCGACAATTTTTGAATGCTCTGTCTCAGCTACTATCCACCTGAGATAAGAGCGACACTTGATGTTTCCTGGATCATTCTCCTTGAGAGAAGCCGCAACCAGTCTAGCTTGCTTGAACGCAAACGAAGCAACCTCGAGAAAGCTGCTGTCATCAACGAGATAAAAGTTGATTCCCTTGCATATGGACACAAGGATATCGAGAAGACAGATCCTGCTCGTCTCGTCGTCAACACTTGCTACCGCCCATTCGTGGACGAGTTTGGAAACTCCAGCGACCAACGAGTCCGTCTTAAAGAGACTGGTGCAAGTCTGCACAGGCCCAAATGCTGGAACAAAAGCAACGACGATATCACGCAACTCCCAATGACGGCCCTCATTAAGTAAACTGCGGTAGTGGCCTACCCACTTCTGCCAGCCGCTTGCATAAAAATCAAAGTCAAATGCCGTGATAATATCCGAACTATAGTAGATCGTGGTGAAGATCTCGAGGGAACGGCAAAGAATTTGAAGCTTGCAGAATTATAAGATATGCAGTTTATCGTTTTAAAGGAGAGGGGAACATACCTCTATCGTTCCCACGCCATCTGGAACCGCCTGCTCTTGCAAGAAGTTGAAGCCGATACAAGCTATGGTATTTGCGTTCTGCAGATCCGGGTCGCTACGACACCTAGCTAGCTGTAACAACAAAGCAAGGTTGACTTCTTCGGCTGGTTTGTCGGAAAGCTGTCCAGGTGCCATATCGGTCGATGCCCTGCTGATGTCGGTCTCGCTGGCAAAGAAGCCAAAGAGACGGCCATAGTCTCCTTGTTCAAGCAGTAGGTTTGCATATACAAGAATTACCGAGACATCCTGGAGGTGACCAGAAAGATTGTTCTGTAAGTATGCGTCTGCTTCACGAAACCTGCCAAGTCGCCTCAGACGGTCAAGTTCGGCCATCTTGCTCTCTATGTCCTCTTCAATATCAAGTTCGAGATGAATCGTCATGTCTCTTCTGAAGGAAGGGTCCCAGATTACAGCGTCACTAACGCTCGGTAAGGGCAGTTTATGATGCCGGCCTTCACTAGTACTTATTTCCTCGCCCCCTGGCGTCCTGACGGAAGTGAACATTTCTCTGCCGGAATGTGTAGCCCTATGGAGACTGTTGCTCCTATGTCTGACGTAGGAGCCCTGATGATCATAATCCGAGTCGCTTTCACTTTCAAACATATCCAGTCGACTCCGGGCCTTCCTGTTTGTATAGTTGGTTTTTTCACGAGGTGGGGATTCGACGGCGTACGAAACCTCGGAATCAGATGTACGGAGTCGCTCTCTTTCTGGCCGCAGCACCGCCTGGGCAGGGAGCTTTACGAGACTAGAGTCGGGTGCAACAATATTAGCTTCGTCCCCGGCAGCTAGCAATTTGTTAATGTCCAAACGAGGTCGCCGTCCTCGCGCAAAATCCGCGGTCGCCGCTGCACTGCTCCGTTAGGCCTGAAGACACGAGAAGGGGAGAGAGACATGACCTACGACATCGTATCGTGCTATTTGTCTGCTCGAAAGAGGAAATTGTCTACTCTGCCTGCAAGAAAGGCCCTACTTAAAGAAGGACAGGGACAACATGATGCGAGTCTTCGGGTGTGATGAAATCCCGCTTTATGCAGGCGAAAGGTGCCACCAGCCGCACTGTTTCTCTTGTCTTCCATGACTTGCCGTCTTTTCTTTCTATTGGCCAACACAGGATGCCGAAAGGTCGCATTATGGCTTATACATTGTGCACTACAGGCTGCAACGCAATAAGGGATGAATTTGTGCCCTCCCGGAGTGAGACCCGTATGGTTATCTCTTCAGGATAAATATCCGGACATGACGCACGTCCCGTAGTACGCACTAACGCCATCTGGAGCCTTCGTGGCTGTATTTCAAAGTATATTACTTGACTGAATCCCGGACTGAGTTATGCGCGCAGGTCAGAGCAGTCTCTTATCTGGTGGATGAGGGGTAGATATCTAGTACGGGATTACACGGGTGACGAGTGTCACCCCCTGCGACCAGGCAAGGCTGGGCATAAGGCCTCCGTCACTCTCTTATAGGTGTCTGCCTCCCGCACCAAGGTCGTTTAGCTCTTGTTCCACTCAACTGATCACAAACTTTGGTGTCAGGAGCAAAATGAATTCTGAACACGGTCACGCGTCTGTTCCGAGGCGGCCGTCGTTCGCAAGAAAGACCAGGTCGCGCTTCTGTCGGTGGGGAAAAATCGAGCATGGAAGTTTGGGCTCGTTCAGTCTTGGCAAGGTGCTTATCGACTGCAAGCTGCGCTGCGGTGAATGTCAATGGGGCACGTTAGGCGAGCCGGCCACGCCAGCGGGAATTATATATGTCGACCTCAGCTTCATCCAGCCAGAGAAATATACATTGGCATCAGCGAGTGTGTGTATATCTTTCGAGGACTATGAGGAGCACGAGGAGCGCCCCCGATCTCACCGGCGGGGACGCAGAAGCAAGGAGGACGTGAGGGACGCGATGGTCAGTCGACTTGCTGTCACAGAGAAATACGGCCCAAAAATGATCACTGGCACGCCGTCTACTCGTAAAGAAAAAACCACAATCAATGCCACGCCAGAGTTCGGCGCTGGTGGTTGCAGCATTGGCGGAATCGGTTTTAGGTCTGAAAAGACGACCAACCGTTCGAGCCGGTGGATTCTGAGCAGCCAACCTCTTGCCGGCCGCAGCCGACACGGTATTCCTGGGGTCGGCTACAACACCATTATCTGGAACTTGGAGGAAAACGATCTCATCGCGCAGCCTCTACATAGCAACGTGTTTCACACCGGACTCGCCATCACGCACGAGGCGCGACCGTTTTACATCAAGGTCCAGATAGCAGGGAAGCTCCGGAAATTGACGGACCGCCTGAAATACCAGTTTCCCGCCCGAGCTCATCAGGAAGAAGGAATAGCCCTCACACTTGTGAACCTGGGCCCTGAGCATCAGTCTGAAGGCTCCTTGGACTCCGTCGCGGAGGGCCTGGCTACGGCCATGAAATGGAAGAACGAACACGAGGTTGCGTCCGTGATGCCAGATTCGCAGTCCGATATTTCATTTTCTAGTGGAACACGGACACTTGTGAACTCTGCAGCTGATGCGACGCTAAGAGAGGAGCCTCCTGTGGGACTACCGTCAAGTCCTTCCAGCAGTTTGTCCCAGCGATCTACGACGGACACATTGTTAGGGGCCCTTGATATGTTTTCAGCTTCAGAGAAATCAGAGATACGGTCTGATATCAAGCAGGCCTATGTCTCTCCTGCTACGGCTGAACTACAGAAAGCTCGCGTTTCCATATCGCCTTCGGATGATGCTCTCAAAGAAGAAGCTGCAATGGTGGAGGAAAGGCTTCGTCGGTTGTCGGAATACCCCACCGTCGTGATGATGATGCATCTACTTACACTGTTATTAGATGCATTAAACCCGGTGAAACCCAAGTTGAAGAGGGGTTGATAGAGGGTTGTGAGTAGCCAAGATCGGCCTTAACTTTAGGAACTGCCACGTTCCACTGATGTGATTTCCAGAGTGGAGTGAAGTGGCTGCCAGAGAAGTTGTTCAAAACTTCCGCTCATACGATACAATGGAGAAGGAGATTACTGATAAGAACATAAGGTCCTGGTATTGAAGCAATAACCACGTCACTTGGGTTGTCTTTTGTATTTAAATAGCATTCATCGTTTCTTTTCTCAGGGCTCCTTGTTTGTATTTATTTCGCCACATCTTCACATGTTCGTTTCGTAAATATAACACCAAGACAAGCTAGGATTCTTGCACAATACCTTATAGGCCCGTATGAAGTCTTGCACGAGCACTGTATTCTTATCTCTGGCATGCGTACGCATGGGGTCTCCCAAGGGGATAGATACTTTGCACGACTCTGAGAATTTATATGGTTGCACTTGTTTAAAGCCTCAACTTTTGAAGTTACTATGTTCTGCCCTAGGCTGATGGTGCGGGCCACTATTTTTCCTCCATACGAATTTGCACATAGCAGGACGGACTGCACAAACGCAAAAACAAAGTTGTCCAAGACAAGCCAGCCAATAAACAGGCCCTCAATATCACCATCCGTGTCGGTGACCTCGTGATGCCGGAAAGCCCAAGTTGCCCCAAGGACGGAGAAAATGACCGTCTGGAGGGTCAAGGTCAAGGCATTGAGTAAATCGGCATCTGCGCATTGGCAGAGTATTCTGTGAAGTCCTAGTATGGTACAATCGGACCAACCGAGAAGACGTGGCACCAAAAGACAGGCGGCATCCGAAAGCTTGAAACCATAAAAGGCGGTAATTATGCCGGTGGCGAGGGGCGGGGCAAATTCGGCGATGAAGAAGAAGATATACACGCCAACTGCTTTCCGTCTACCGACAGGGATGTAGTAGAGGCATGCAAGCTTGGATGTGATTAGTAATCGGTGAAAAGACACCTTCAAGCGCAACCAAAGTCAAGACCAGACTCACAGGATCAAAAACATTGATCAAGCGGCAGCAGTCTGGGAAATGTTGAGTCAGTCGCCGAAGGTAAGTCGCGTGGGGAGCATTTTCTCCGATTCTCCGGAATACACAAACCCCCAGGACAAGGCAGGCTGCTTCATCGCAATGAAGCTGAAAGCGGCATAGTAAAGAGAGACATCCGTGGCGTTCTTCCGTCTACCGATACGCCAAAGTTCGAGAAAAATATAGGATAGTGAGCGCAATCAGAATACTGTTAAAAGTGTCCGTTGCCGGTTTTCCTGCGCGCTGCCCCGATAAACCGCAGAACTAACGCTCTTGCTGAGTTTGGGAGTTCGGGATAGACGTATTGCCACATGGCGACCGTGAACTCCCAAAGTTTTTTCGCTGACTTTGTTGAAGGCCGCTTCCAGCCATTTCGGAAATACAATTATACTACTTATAATAACAACAATCGAGCTGCCGTTGAAGTTGGGAAGCAGCGTATTGTATGGCAACGCCATATTTTACGCACACCGACGTAGCCACCCAAAAATTGTCCGATGCGCAGGTCCGGACATATCTCTGATCGAAAACTGGGATAAAGACGAGTATATATCCATGCTAGGCGCCCATATATCTCGCAACGGCTTGGCGTCACCAGTGCCAAGCAATTTGCAATCCTCCGGTCACATTTAGAGTTTAGTCACCGGCCTCACCTCAACTATGTATAATGGAGCTTGCCTCTTAGGTCACATCGCCCCATCTAACATAAGCTTAGCAAGGCAGTCCCCATATGCAGTAAGTATTGAGGTTTCTTCAGACAGAGGTATAAGCGTAAACGTCTAGAGGTGACTGGTATATGGGCTGCTACGGGTACAAGTACGTGTGGCTTTCTTTTTTCACAAACACATTTGCATAGTAGGCCACCACAATAGCAAATGAATCCATAGCTTTATCTATACAGACAAGGATACTTAAACACTGGCAGACGCATTTGGTCTCATCCTCAAGGGAGAGTTTCAATTCTCGCCATTTTTCAGCTAGACAAGAATTTGACGATAACTTATCGAATATTGGATTTAAGTGCGAAAGGTGGCAACTCTGGATATCAGTAAACGAGGCAGGCAGCCATCTGTGAGGCTATCGTCAATCCGCACTTGATACACTTTGCGTCATCTCGCGCGAGGCCTACATACAGGGGGGATACGCTGCAATCAATGACGGTTGCCTATGGCGCCTGCCTGACTGTCAGCCGAGACTTTGCTCAGCTCTGGTTGTAGGCATGTTTAAGCCGATGTTATTATGTGATTTGTGTCGGGAACTAATTGGGCCCCAACAGCACGATCCGGTCACCCTGACTTTCCCCGGCCATCTCTGTCATTCTCTTCGAGCTGTCCACACCTTCTTTGAAAATCACAAAGTAATCACTGAAACACCAAAGACGGCATAGCGAATTACCTCCTAAATAAATAAACACACCAGGTCCATCCTAGACAGCGCTAAAGCTGTGAAAAGTAATATGTTATAAGAATATATCAAACCATTCTCAGACCAAGCTCGCAACACAAAAACAGACTGACGATCACGGTTTCCTGCCCCAGATAAAGTAGACAGGGATGTATAGATGTACGTTTGGGTTTCGAAGGTCTTTCTTCGCCTTGGCAATAAGAACCTGTATCTCGTCCTCCTTCCAGCCTAGGACTTTAGACAGGATACCTGGTGTATAGGAGTCGACGGCCTGCTGCTGCTGGACAAACTGGAATTTTCCAATCTCCTTAAGAGCTGGATCCTTTGGCCAGGCACCAATTGGACACTATGGCAGTGGTGAGTTGGAAATCTTCGGTCTTGGAAAGTAAAATCGGCTTACCTTGCGGATAACCTGCTGGACGTCGGTAAACCCAGCCGCCTTTATCTTATCCATCCACTCGGACGCCGTATCCCAAGGCTTGCCGAATTTTGTCAATGCCTCGGAAATAAGCGAGGCCCACTGCATAGCGCTCCCTGCAAACTTATCCGAGCCGTCGTCGGTGACGAATTTTGCACAGACGGTCTGGATCTCAAAGTAGCCACCGGGGGCCAAGTTCTCGAAAGCGCGCTGGAAGAGCTTGTCGGGATCGCCAACGCAGCCTTCGATTTCACGAGCATGGATGTAATCAAACTTCCTACGATACGTCCATTCTTCCTCAAAGTCGTCCACCTCGAAGCTGCAGTTAGGGGCCGTCCTATCTTCGGGTAAGTAACGTGTTATAAGAAGAGTTATCAACATGGATTCTAGCTGAGAGCCGAGCCGACGTACCACTGAGGCTGAATTGGGCTTAAATCGGTGCCTAAAACTTCGGCCGAGGGATATTGGCTAACCTTGTAGTTAGCAGTTACTTCAAACTCCAAATGGTAAGGTGTCTAACTCGGCAAAGTCCAAAGCCCAGATACCGGTCCCTGTGCCTAAGTCGAGTACGTGCTGCCGGTGCTCGCCAATAGGGGCAAGTGAAAGATCGCCCTTAAGAATCAGGCGGTAGATGTGGTGGCCCAGGTCCATTCGCTGTTGTTCTTCGTCGTCGTTAGGCTACCACGCAGTGTCAAAAATGGCCTGATCCAAGAAGTGGCATATGTTGGTAACTTACTACTAGATAGGCGCCCTCTCGAAAGGCATGGTAGCGGCGCCCATTCTGACTCGTGGGCCTTCATATTAGCGTCACATAAAACGTCTTACACGATAAACTAGTCTCGGACGAACCTCATATCTGACAAACATTTAGCGTTCGATCTTGCCACGTAGCGGCAAAATTAGGGGGAAAGTTGCGCTTGCCTGTAATTTAAAATACTTGAGCTCAGGGACGAGACAAGGCTGGCGGATGCCTCCCTACAATATTGTTAAAAAGCAGGCATCTAGAGGACTCTATCAGATCCATGACCTACGAAGCACCATCGTCATAGCCTAGATCATCGTCGCGATTCTAGAAATAAAGTTTTAGTGCCGGCGACGAGACCTCGCGGAAGGCTTGCCATTACTTACGTCGTCTACCTGCATCGGACCCTGTACGACAGTGTATTCAGCCATAATTTAGTCGAGTCGCACTTGGTCTCTGCCACTGTCGCTGTCGCTGTCGCTGTCGCTGTCGCTGCCGCTGTTGAAGATGTTCGTTTGTAAAGTGGGAAAGAGGTGGAAACGAATTAATAGCGGGCCTATCCCGAGCATCCCACAGTATATATACTATGGCATCAGGTGGAGAACAGATCATGACTGTACTCGTACGAGTATGAAGGCGCTAACGGCTTTGGACACCCTCTTAGGAAACGGCCGGATGTTGGCCGTTATTACCTTCCGGTTATTTAGATACTATATTGTCGCATGATACTTGCACAACATAGGCATAACTGTTGTTGTAACGTGACTGCAGCAGAACAAACATGTCGTACGACGGAAGCACCATGAGCTCCGTGCCTGTATGGATCGTTCTGCAGAGTACATATATCTCATATGCCCTAAGATAATGAAAGTACAGTGACGGGCATCTGCACTTCACACATCCTCTTCCTTGAACCGGACTGCAGTTTTATAGATACTTCATCGATTGACCTGAGTTTTCACGGCCCACAGACAGAGACGCGATAATGGCCAGTCCACTAAACTCCAGTGGGGTCAGAGACACGGTTTTGTAAGCCTCTATGTTGGCAACTTTGTAGGCGTGTTTTCCAACTCAAGAGTAAGGCCTTGAACGGTGGCGAAAGCAGCAGTCGTCTCATCGGCAAAGGCCGTCAAGAAAGCTGCCACTGAGCTCTTAGGGAGGCTAGCAGCGACGGCCTTTGACACTGTATTAGGATTGTGTGTGCCAGCCAGTTGTCGAGTATGACAGTGTAGATGACCGAGCATATGGTGGATATTCTGTACGTCAAGAGTCCCCGAGCCCTGCGGTCGTGCAGGTTTCAGTCTGGTCTAAAATGGTGGGTAGGTTGAAGAAGATGACACCAGCCGACAAGGACAGTGCCAGCGAAGAGATGCCGATATCACGGCTCTGTGTTGGGGTGCAAGATGCACCGGCTGTTTGAAAGTGCAAGCGGGTTGAATAAGAGGATTATGAAAAATTAGAATACAGAAAGAAAGCCAGAAAAAGGAAGAAGAGCAGGAGACAAGCAAACACGAACTGATATCTGACGTTTCCAATCAGCTTGGAAGACACGCAACCGCTGATCTCGCCCAGGGTGAAGCTGGCAGCTGTGGTGCGCGAGGCTTTTGAGGAAGAGCAGCAGGTCGTTGGTGAAACCAGTTGATATTCTTGTCCGGGCTAAGATTCGCGCTGATGTATGACAGGATTGGTCACAAGGCCAAGGCCCACTTCCAGCATCGAACCTAGGAATCGGAAGCTTGTATAGTAGCCTGGCGGCACGCCATGCTTCTCGGCCGACCCTACAACCTCGTTTCGTTGCTTCTCGGCCGGCTGTGCCGCCTGGTGATTTTCCTTTGTCGACGAGGTATGTGGCGATGCTGTGATGATTCAGGGCAGAAAACCGATGATCGTACAGCAGCAGGAGTGCAAGATCGCCCGGCCGCAGAACGACGATGGCATCGGCAAGGTCATGCAGGCATAAGCTCCGCACTCTTCCCCTCTTCTTGGTCCCATCTTGCTCACGGCTTATAGTTCCGCGACAAGCTGATCGACCAAAGAATCTCAGACATCGGGATTGGCAATGTTGACGGCAGATCTGACCTGCTCCAATTGTATGGCTGATAGTATACGACCGAATCCCGTTCCAAGCATGCTGACATGTTCTCGCAGGCTGCTCGAAATCAAGACCGATGGAAAGTCCCTGGAATTTGAGCACATCGAAACAGCAGTTTGTATCATCCTGCGAGCCGTTGTTTTCTTCCCGTTCCCAGCGCCAAAAAATGCCCTCTGACTTGCTACTAACGTGGCTGGCGTAGATACTGTCGCAACGACAATCCAGACTCTCCTCAGCTACATTATGCGCGACGCCAGAGCCTACGACAGAACGATGGCTGAGCCGGACGAGCGCACCCAGCTTGGGAAGCTGAGCAACACTTCCCAATTAGCCGAGGTCATGGAGAACTGTCCTTACTGTGAGTGTGCCTGGACAATCATTCTTCCCCTCTCTTCCTCTCTCTCCCGGGCTGTCCGCCCCCCCCAGCTCCACATACTCCTGCTAAAGCATGGCACAGACTTGGCCTGTGCCAAGGAGACTCAGCATCTATGTCCTCCTGCTCCGAGCTTGTTCCCTCACCCAGCTCCGAAGGGCGGGCTAGAGTTTAATAGAAAAATGGCACCCGGCTGCGCAGAGGTACGCTATGATCACCAAGGTCCACAAATATATCACTTGCAAACCGTATGTTGTGCACCATGGCCCAGAAATTCATGGGCCGGATTTCGAGGACTTCCGACCGAAACGCTGGCTCGAGAACGAATCCTGCGCTGCCATCTACGCCAAGTACCAGTTTGGACTCGGGTATGGCTCATGTATCTTCCTCGGTAAGAATTTCGCACGCACGGTGCCGGCGGCGAGAGCTAGTTTATTGACATGTGCCTCGGCCTCGAGGAAGCTAGCAGCGGAGGCCTTGATAAGGGGCAATTGAAAATGGCGCAATTCCTCAAGGACGATTCAGGGAGGCCTGGATTTTGACTCTGGAAGGCCAGGATGTCCATGTTGGCTATGGAGTAAACCCGACTACGGAGTACGACGTAAAGTTACATTTGTATCCACTGATTGCAACACGAAACCCAGAATTGCAGCCGAGACGACCCGCCTTATCCCATATGATTGTGTAACCGACCGTTACAGTACTCCGTAGACCAGTTGACATCCTTTTTCGGCTTCTGCCCGTCTACGTCCTCTTGCCCGCCACGTCGTCCGGAGTATCGTATTCTCGATAGCTCGTCCAAGTGATCATTCGTAAGTTACGGAGTACTCAAAATGTGTAAAAACGAACGTCTTTGGCCACTAGCTAATGCGATTTAGGGTTAGCGCTGGCCAATAGAACAAATTCTTCCCATCAACCCGCAGCAACCGGAGTTTTGTTATCTTGGGAACCGTTGATTAGTCCAAGGATGCAAGGATGCCCAGATCTGATCTGTCCCTATGCTTCTTTTTCCATTGGTGTCTGCATCTGCTCCATACAAGTATTGCTTCACCTTTATGATTCGTCGCCACAAACCCTCCAAAGCCATACCGTTACATAGCTGCACAGACGATCAAGCTGTTTTGTATATTATCAGCCCACTTCCAGAGACGCAGTCCCATCCGTCCCGGATCAGTCCAGCGTGGCGGCAAATCGAGTCCGGCGGCAACAGTAAAAGAATTCCAACTACAAGACAAGATACCAGAGTAACAATGCACGGGCCACATGGCAGAGTTTTCAGACCTGTTTTATGCCTGCTTGGCTTCCAAAAGCGACGATCTTTGACAAATCATATGCAAGAAGAGGCCATGGGTGGAATCTAAATGTATTTCTTCGGACAATATCCTACGTGTCTCTGGGGCACGGACACCCTCACTATTCTCCTTCCGGCCCGGCCCACAGCCTCTATGAGCCGATTGGTGTTGTGTGACAGCCGACAAAGCTCAAGAACCGGCTCTATGGTGTAAGCGAAGCCGGTGTAGCGCGCCTGTCAAACACGTGGTCGGTACGACGACGTATGCATGGATCTTGGTAACTGGATTGTATTGGTCTAAAACAGTGCTTACGCGGAAAACAATGCTCAATTAGGTTGTTGTAACGCAAAGTATGGGTATGATGGTGCAAGACAAAGAAAAGGAATAGAAAGGAAAAAAATAGTACAGGCAATTGTGTATAGTACACGAAACAGAAGACTGCATCAGGCTGTCACTTGGACATTTCGCGCCGTCCGCCTCTCACTGCTGCAACTTTCTAGCGGGCCTTTGAGTCGGAACTCCGGGTGCTTCCCGTCATCGACTGGCTGTTCAGAGACGCCATCTTGGACATCTTCTTGCGCTTCTCAAACTCATCCAGCAGCTCGTGGATGGTGCCCAGAGGGAACTCGTGGATCATAGGCCGCGTGGAGGCAGGACAGACGTCGGATTCGAAATCCTTGAACTCTTCCATGGCCAAGTTCAGGCGCAAAATCTGCTTCCAGGACACGATGCGATCGCCGATCAAAAAGGTTGGCACGCGTGCCATGGCCATCTCCTCGAGGATCCAACGGCGGTGGAAGAAGTCGCGGTTGAGGAAGTCGGCACAGCCAATGGCGGCTTCGGCTCCGGGATCGAACAGGCCGATGACAGGCACTGCCCATTCGTGAAAGGGCGAGTAGTTCTCCGGATGGGCCTCCTTGTCGCCAGGCTCCTGCCACTCGGGCGGCATGGCTTTGTCGAATTCCTGGATCAGCTGGATGCCAAGCTCCGTCTGCGGAATCTTCAGTCCGACCCACCCGACCACCATCTGTGCATGCTGGTAGACGTGATACATGATGACTCGATGTTTGGAGTTCTCGCGCGCATCCGCCGGATTGAGGCAGATGCAGTCGATCCATACCCGCAGCTTCGGCTTTCCGTCGTATTCCCGTCCGCCAAAGTGTCGGAGCAAGCTTCGCAGCCATCCTGGCGCCGCGCTTTCCTTTCGCCGCGCAAGGTTTTCCTGGCTTGCCTTCTGAAGGGCCGGGTAGAAGACGGCGCGTACATGCTTCAGGCCCTGCGCTATGTGGACTGGTACGGGGATGTATGCTCGGTCCAGGAGGATCTTCTCCTGCACGGTCGGGTCTCCCAGCAGCGAGGAGATGGCGATGAATTCGACGCCGTCGCGAAGAGGCAGTGACACGAGGCGGCAGACGACCTGGTCGCTGAGCTGGCTGGCTGGCTCGATTTCCAGGAAGCGTACCTCGTCCCGAGATGTGCTCAACTTTATGTAATGTATCTTCGCTTGCACTGCACTGGACGCCATCGTAGCATCGGCAGGCACTCATGCAGGTAGCTTCGTCAGGAAGGAGAGACACGAAGCTGCATGAGCCCATCCTGCGGCTTTTTATCCGACGCACGTTCTCGTCGCTAGCTCGCATGGGCCCTGCTTTGCTCACCTCAGGCCAATAAGCAGGGTGGTGCCTTTTTGAAATAAGCTCGGTCAGAAGACTACGTACGGTGTATTATTTCCACTCCATACCTCTGCCCCGTATACGACGTACGGAGTACGAATACATGGTAGGTGTCGATGACAAACACCCCTGCCCCTGGCCGGCCGCGATCCCTGCAGAAGCCATTTCCGTTGCAAGCTTCCGTAGCACCCCTTGAGGGCATTGACGCTAAACGAACAGGACCCTCAGGGGCATCCTTTCCGAATGAAGCCCTGAACGTTGTATGTGTAATGGCGGTGAGGCCTGATGCTCCAGTAATCTCCTCGCTTCGCCCGTCTTCCTTTCGAGCATGTTGTGACTTGTCGGATGGAAGGCTGTACTGCGGTGGCAACACTGATGCGTCGTGCGAGGAGCTATTGACAGAAATCCGTTTCTGTGGGCAAGCGTTCCGCTTTCCTCGTCTAGAGCCAATCCTAAACGCGTTCTACAGGTCGAGACAATGCTCCTCGTACTATGGGACAGAAAGCCAGACGACAACCGTTAGTGCAGGTTATAAATATCAAGGATACACGTCGTAGCTCTGCTGCGAATATCTTACAAATTCTGTGTGAAGCAGCGACATTCTGGACGAAAGATCCCAGTTCTTCCTGTATCCTCCGCAGCCTCCAATCTCTTTGTTTCCCTGGTTCCCCTACGGAGCTCGCGATCAGACCCTCTACGAGTGAAATTGTCAGGACGCTAAACGACACGTGTTGGCAAGCCATGGCCTCCAGTGCAATGATTACACCGCCCCCCAGCCGGTCCGGCACGCTCACGCCGCCGGATGCTTGCTGCCTCGACCAGGCGCAGGCTGCCGACAAGCTCCAGGAGTATGCGCACGGCCGGTGGATCAAACTGCCGGAGGCGCTATTCTCGTCCATCATGTCGGTGGAACCGGAAATCAACCCCATGCACAGAACCTCAAAGGCACAGTCTGACGCGTGGCTGCGGAAGTAAGGAGGCAGTCCTGTCTGAAGTGTGTTTCTGGCGCAAGAGATCGCGACAATGCTGACTAAGAACAGTGCCCTGAAAATGGACGACAAGACAGCCAACATTTGGGACCGGCTGGACATTGCCTACATGAGCGCTATCCTGGCACCGCACGCCGATGCCGAGACGCTGAAGCTGATGAACGACTGGAACGGCTGGGTGTTTGCCTTTGATGACCGTAAGTTGCAATTCCAGCACCCAGGATCAGATGTTGGGGGCCATTGGGGGCTGCGATCAGACGTTGGGGGCCGCGCTACTGTGCGTCAGGCCTATTAGAGCACATTTCGATCTGCGGCAGGCCACTAACATTTACCGAAATTGCGCATGGACTCCGCTGACTGGAATGACGTTTTCTGCAGCTTTCGACGAAGGCGACTTTGCCAGTGACCCTGTCAGGGCAGCCGAGGAAGTCATCTACACACTCTCCATGCTGGATGACGTTCATCCGGTAGTCTCTGCAGAGGAGAATCCGCTGCGGCATACGCTGCAATCCTGCTGGATGCGTTTCAAGGAGCGAGCCAGCCCCAACCTGCAGTACCGCTGGAAGCGGCACTTGACGCTGTACTGCGTCGGCGTGTTGCAGCAGGTTGGTATTCAGAACAAGGCCTCTGCCAGCCGGCCAACAGTCGCCGAATACATGGATATGCGTGCGGGCTGCGTGGGAGCATATCCTTGCATTGGCCTCATGGAGTGAGTGCGCGCAAATTGCGACTGCGCAATTTGGCTCGTCTTTCCACTTACAGCGCTAACTCGCTGTAACATAGGTACGCTGAGGGCATCGATATACCACAGCACGTTATGGATCACCCGTCGATGCAGGCCATTTCACGGATTACATGCGACCTGGTCACGTTGTAGGCAATCTCCCATTTCCTGTCGTGTTTTATTGGCTCCAGACTGACAGCTGCGATAGGCAAAATGACCTGTGCTCGTACAAGAAAGACCTGATCAAGGGTGAGGACAGCAATATTATGTTTATTCTCAAGGACCAGGGAATGAGCGACCAGGAGGCCGCTGACCAAATCGGCGAGATGCTGTACGGCTGCTACCGTAGATGGTTCGATGCGTTGAGCCATATGCCGTTCTGGGGCGAGAAGATCGATCGCGACGTTGTGAAATTCGTCGAAGGTTGTCGCAATATCGCCCTTGGAAACCTGCACTGGAGGTAAGACTTGCGCGCAGCAGAGCGTCCCCGATTCCTAGCCGTGTTTTTCTTTTTTTCTTTTTGTTTTTGCTCGACTAACATCTTCCAGCCTATACACGCCCAGATACTTGGGCAAGGACGGCCCAGAGGTGAAGCGAACGAGAATGATGCAGCTGCCGTGAAACATCGGCTGCATGTTCCAGAGTACAGTGCCCCAGAATGGGGAACATTGCGACGCCGCATTTGGCTGCTACTCTGCTAGGAGATAGTGCTACGACCCACTAAAGCACTCATTTATTACGTTGTATCTTATCTTACGAAGTACATATTGCATTGAATTTACGAAGTATTGGGAAAGCATCAAATACGATTGTCTATTGAAGGGCTCAAATTGAGACCCAGATGGTTCAAACACGTTTCTCGTAACATCAGCAAGTTAATTTGCAATGTTGAAGACACAAGCACCCAGCAAAGACAAACGATGTCCGTGCAAACTGCCCATGCCGAAGTGCCGGAAATGCTCCGACCCCTGCATACTTGGCACTTGGCATAAAGCCTATCCACAAGCTTCCAGACCCGTCGTCCAAACAGACGATAAAACGCCTCATATTATTGGCTGTCTGGTGCTACAAGATGTCATGAGCGGAACCCTCTTCTGGTTTAGCTGATCGCATCAACAATCAGGCCGCAGGCAGCAGTCTGAATGCGCATACGACATTCGAGAATTTAGGGACAAGGCACCATTCACGTCTTCAGGGGGGGGACCAGCCCGCCGTTTACTGATCAAAATAATCGGCACTCAATGATTTGAAAGCTTTAGCGCGGCAAACATGTCAAAGAAAGTAGCGGTGATCATGGGTGGAGGTACGTCGTATACCTCCTATGTAGGCCCGCCAAAAATGGAGCAGCGTATTGACGATCGGTTTTAGAAGCGTCCGGGATGGGTCTTGCCGTTACGAAGTCGCTGCTTCTGCAAGGCTGGATCGTTGCAATCATTGGTTCTGTCGTAGACGACTCGGAGATTGCCGACGAGATTGGCGCTGAGTCTTTCCTGGTCAATGTTTCCGACCATGAGCAGCCAGGTAATGCGTTCCCCGGGGTATTTGCGCTACACAACCTCCAGGTCGTCCAGGCATGGACCATGTTTAACAAGCAGTGCCAGTGCCGGAATCGCCGATCACGAGCTGTTTTGGGACCACAAAGACATGGATCTGGCTTCCCCTCTACTCCGTAAGCCGGATATCGCTTCGTTGGCCATCGACCTTGACAGTGTTATCGTCACGTGCTACCTTGGAATGCATATTCTTCGGAAAGGCGAGAATGAAGTAGACAAACGCATTCCGATCACGGTTTCGACCGGACCCTTTTGTCCGTACAGAGACAAGCCGTATCTGCAGCAAAGCATGCCTGTGTGGGCTTCCTGCGCTCAATTGCCCCGAGGCTCTTTGCCACGACGGCATCCGGATCAACTGCATCAACCAATGTAACGTCTTGACGGGGCTGGTGAGCAGCACCGGCTGGTCTCTCTTCCCAGAAGGAAGCGATCACGCCCCTGAGAAGATTGTCGAGGTCATTACAACGAAGATCACCGGCTGAAGCATGAACGGAAAAGCTATTGTGATCCAGGGCGACTACCACAGCGTGCGAGATAAATGGGTTTCCTTGGCATGGCACAGAGCCTGAGCATCGCTGACCGCACTTACATAGACTGAATATTCTGGGGCACTGAAATTAATGAGAGCATCACGGTGTGCGAAACCAGACACGACGGCCTTGTATCTTGCGTAAAGAATGAATACCCTGGTCTGATCACAGACTTCTGGCTATTTTACACGGCTTGTGGGTCTTCTTCTTCTCACTCCAAGTTCTGCTTCGGGCATTTTCGGGTATTGCAACCTTGTGACTGAGTGTGCCTGTCTTTCCGGCTGTCATGTCTTTTCTTTGTCTGTCTCTCTCGCATTGTTTGTCTGACAAGCCATCGGACCTAGAGGATACCTACCACTTCGCAACCTTCGCCGTTTTCCGGACTTCGTTCTTGGTTGGATGAGCTTTCTGGCCTGGTCGCTGGCATCGACGGAATGCTGCGCCGTTGTGTCTTCGATGATATTCGCCTTAGTGCTACAGCAGGCCTTCTTTTGCCCATAATTGCCGGTACCAGCTGTTCCTTGTTTATGTCGGGGTCACAAGAAACGGGCGTGGCTCATCAACAGGTTTCTTCGCGGCATCATTTCTACCCTTGCAAATGTCGGATGTAAGAAGCGTCTTTTCTTTCTTTCTTCCTTTTCTCACCCTGCCCCTAAACAGTGCTGACCCCCAAGCTGGTTTCCGTGATAGGCCTTACAGGATTATCTATAGCCCTACTTGCCAAAGCGCCCAGACCGATGCCGCATCTGTGTTCCCGATAGTGGCCAAAGAGTCAGACAACTCATCCTTAGCCATGCCCGTTGTCTAAAGGTTCTACAACAGCTCGATAGCTCTGATGGTACTCAATGATTCTCGCCACATAGCCAAGGAGATCCCACAGTAGACCCGTATGGTCCCGCGATTCTCTACATAACAATTGTGGTGCAGCTTGTTGTTAGGACGGTTTGGTACTTGGTCATCAACTTCCCCATAACAAATGATGACGCAGTCATCAATGCGTATACCCGGTGAGTTGTTTTCCGCTAATATTTGGGCGCAGCTGCGCAGTGTGGCTCAATACTGATGATTGCTTCAAATTTGCGAACTTTGAAGTTGCCGCCTCGCCACTGAAGGCGCAGCTGTTTAATACGTTTTCATGGTCTTTCTCCTATCTAAATCTACCTTTAGAGCATAAGTGGCGGCATCTTAACAGAAAGACGGCAGGGTTTCACACTCGCTTGAAGTTTCTGCGATCCAGGTATGTCCTGGGCTTTCAGTGCCTTGTCCCCTTTGACGGTGATCCTCAAACTAACAGGCTGAATAAGTAAGACCAAAGTGCATCCGACGCTCAACGTTTGTCTCTGGTCGTGCCATCTGGTGATTCTTGTCACTGCGATAGTTGGCTTTATCTACTATATGATCCTGACCGGCTGCGCTATTGTACAGATACATACTTACTGAACACTTGCCGATACCTTGGATTTCACTAGCTTCATGCCTTCTAGGTATCGATACGGCTTTCAAGATCTTAAGCTACGGTCAGTCGGACCCTACTGCATTTTAGGCAACTCTCACTAACCTGAATTTTGCTGTAGTTACGCCTGGATTCGCGATGCTCTGCACTCCGTGAGCCGGCGTTGAAAGGACATCCTATTCGTTAAGCATATTCGGTTAAATCTAAGCCGTGTTATCCATACTGAACGGTCTTACGGCAACGGTCCTCATTGTGGTGAGTTGTCAGGCCTGTTATCACAGTGGATGTATGATTCTAACTTATCTAGATTCTATCTGTGTGCCCATCAACGTAAGCAGCATGGACTACAGCATCGTAGTACGAGTTATTTAGGCCACTGAAGCTAGATACCATTAGCGTGTCAGGTGGCTACTGACACGCTACTCATCGGCCAGTAGCTCAGGCCTACTACGTGTTTGGCCACACTCCACAAGCCCTAAGTAGCTTCTCCTAGGTCTGGCCATTGAAATACCATTTTTGAAGCCCTAGCCGGTAAATCCACAGTGCGCCCCATTCTCGTGCTCGACATTATGCGGAGAAAATCTGACCTAAAAGTTACAGTGCGTGCGAAGTACTCCCGTATTTCTTCTACTTTAATAGCGGTACGAGTACCACAAAAAGCCACAAGGCATGGTTTTCGGCGACCACTGTACGTCTACGTATGGCATATACCATGAACATACTGATCTATCACTTCAAGTAACACATATCGTCAGACGCACAGGAGCTAAACCCGACATGTTAACGTCGGAGTGCAGTATAAAGGAGAATACGATATTGTCCTGTATCTCTTCGTCCGCTTAGCCTGGGCGGTACTAACGTACTAAAGAGAATTGTTGCCAGAGAAAAGAAAAGGCACCTTATATACTTGGAACCTAAGAAGCGAAACATGGGCGCATAAAGCGGCTTGTGTGACGGGATGTCAGCTTGATCAGCAATACGATGGTGGCGGATGAGCCATCTCAGATGTAAGAATGAAGAACATCCTGTCAACGAAAGCACTAACATCGAATAGAGTCTTAGAAGACCCTGCAATGTTCCTACAAAGTATTGCGATCCGATATGATTTGCAATACACATTCGCATATCGCTAGCTTTCGTTCTCTTTCTTCCATAAAACGCTTGCATACAATGGTCACAGTGGTTAGTTAACAAAACTCGTCAATCCCTCGTTGTTTCAACCTGTATAAGCAACTCACAATCGGCGGTTTAGGTAGGCTAGGGAGTATGAGCCGGTTCCGAAGCGGTACGAGCACGAGACAACATTGGACCGAGCGCTAAGAGCTACGAAACTTGAAACGCATGACACGGCCATAGTAGAGCTCCTTTCTTCTCTAGGAAATGGACTTCAAATGGCCAGACAAGTGCAATATATTGTACTGCCCGACTAAACCTACACGCTGGTCTATGATGCACACCATATGCAAGGAAGAGAGCAACCAAAGCGTGTATATCTACCAGACAAGCTCTATATGTAGCTCGGCCTCAGATTCCTGTCCTACCGGTTGCATTTTACATAACAAACCAGAAGACGGCTACGGAACTGGTGGTAGGGTGGATGAACCTTCCCGTCTACATCTCCGACGACTGCGGAAACATTGAGGCGAACCAGTCGAGCAAACCGCCATCACTGGCTATTACGGTTCGATTAATCCTGCACGACGGCAACTGCAGGAGGAAGACCACTCCACACGTTGCCCATGGTGTCTACGACGCAATCAATTACTTATAAGAAAGAGGGATCAGCATTGTTTGCTGATTTACTTCGCAACAGCGTTCGTCCAGGTAGATAACCGCATCTCAACTGCTGCGCAGACGAAAGGCGCCAGGAACAGCGCGACCTCGTTGTTACGCAACGCCGCTTCTTCCGGAGCGCTCCCGCCAGTGGGCTACTCTCTGTCTCCGGCTGAGGCTGGCCTGCAATGCTTAGCGTCTGCCTCCAGTGCCTTCGGCCGGGTGTGCACCGGCGACCTGCTAGAGGGGACCTATTCGCGGGACGGTGCCCTGACTACTCTTGTGGACGAGGCGCGAAATCAGACCCGCTTGTCTACGGCTTCCTTAGCCCTGCAGCGGCTGACTGCCGTAAATTCCGTTGGGGGCCCAGCGGTGCTTTCGCTTCTAACCGCGTCTAGGCCGGGCAGCTACTCTTGCCTACGTATTCTCTAAACCCGGTGCTGGATAAGCTGGCAACATTCGTGGCCACGGCGGCCACGGCGGCTCCCGACATTGCCCAGCTCCTCGTCGCGGCTCATGCGTTGGACTCTTCGTGGTGCGTTTGTCTTAACACTAGGATTGTGCTATTGCTGTTGTGGCCTTTTAGCCCGTCGGATCACTGCTCCCCGATGGTAAAGCCCTTATGCCCAAAAACGCCTGCGTGGTTAGTGAGCAGTGGCGTGGCCGTGCTGACTTCCAGAACGCGCTGGCTGCACAATTCCGAGGTAGGCATTAGTTGGGTGGCCGCTCGTGAGGCAGTTCCACCTTCATCACGCTGGCCGATATTCGCGACACCAACGTTGCGGCAGTGCAGTCGACTCCAGCGTTCGGCTCAAGGACTGTAGCCACTTCGTCCGTGATTATGACGCCGCACCCGACGATTATGCCCCCTCGACCCCCTCCGCACGTCAGGGTGACTCCCTAGAGTGGGACAGTCGTCTTGTCGCAAGTGCTGCACTCCAGATTTTCTGGCGGCCAGTCCTTGTTTTCAGGTCCGTCTGCTCGGGCGTCTGGGCCCATCCCTTCGCCGTTTAGCCCTACGTTAAGGCCTGCCCTGCCGATCAGTCCGTCCGCGTCAGCGGGGCGTCTGTCTCTCCTCCACTGGAGACTGTATCGGTCATTCGCAGACCTGCCTTGAATGGCTGTCTGATGCGGAGGAGCATGCTAGTCGTTGTCGTCAAGGGCGTAGCCACCTGGCCTACCCTATGCGCTGATAATGCGTGATTAGCGGCTAATGAGGACACCAATTTGGTCCGAAGCCTTCAGACCATTCTTACTGATGGCATACGCACATATACGACAGCGGTAACTTCTGTGCAGACTCTGCTCTATAATTGTGACGGAAAACCGGATGTGAAGGGACCACTAGCAGGGCAGAAGAGGCTCCGGGTGGGAGAAAATCAAGCAGCAGGACTTGCAACGCAATTACGGAAGAGGGCACTCCTGTAATGCTCCGATTACAGTAGTAGCCTAGCACATCAAATTCGATTTCGCAGGTGCTAAATCAGAATCAGTCATACAACCCTGCCTATTACGATAGAAGGTAAGGGATCCCTACTTTTGCAGTATGGCGCAAGTACCTTTGACAATACAACAGCATATCAGCAAGAAGTATTGCCATTTGTTGTCCTAATGCAGCTCTATACGCCAGTGCGACCTCTTCGGCATGAAGTCTCAAAGAATCGCCCGGCACTTGGAGGCCTCTCTTTCCCCCGAACTCGATGCCATTGTCAGCGTAACATGTTCCGGTTTTGGCTTCATACTACTATGATGAAGGTGCAATGGGCCTCAATGCCTGCTCTATCCGTATCATCTCACAGCATGCAGCTAGTTGTGTCGGAACTGTTATCCGATTCGGAGAAGATCCACACCACCACCACGAACAGATACCCGATTGGCGAGTCTGACTGGCTGCAACATTTAAATTCACGCAGGCGCGAGCTCCCGAATCTGTTTACCTACAACAACACACCTCGAGATCGTCTCAATGGCTGGAGTGACGTCCGACTTCGCGGCCCGGCTTGTCTTCTTGATGCACCAAGCCACGGCCAACTCCCAGCATGTCCCAGGTGTTGTCCTGCAGGTAGTCGACCGTCATGGCAATTCGGCCTATTCCGGTGCAGCAGGTCTGAAAGGGCTCGGATCCACTAAGCCTATGACGACCGACACCGTATTCTGGATAGCCTCGTGCACGAAGCTGGTCTCGGCAGTTGCCTTAATGATCCTGGTCGAGCAGGGCAAGGCCGATCTGGACTCAGCAGACCTATTGGAAGAAATGGTCCCCGAGCTGAAGACGGTACAAATTCTCGAGGACGGCAGGCTTAGGCCAAAGCGTAACCGGATCACTTTAAGGATGTTGATGACTCATGTCAGCAGCCAGACGGCCTGTCTACGAAATACTGCACCAATAATAGCTAACGTGGTTTAAGACAGCAGGATTTTCATACTCATTCTACCATGAAGATCTTTGGCGAAGCCATTTCCACATGGACGCATTAATGGATGAGTTCCAAGGAGACTTCTCTGGCATACAGCAGCCACTTGTCTTCGAGCCAGGCACCAGCCATGATTACTCAGCAAGCTTTGCCGCTTCTTCCTGTTCGATGCATGTGCTAACAAGGCTTTATACAGGTCGGAATTGACTGGGTTGGTGTTTTCATAGACCGTTGCGCGAAGACAACTCTCGAAGAGTTTTACCAAACTAACATCTTCCAGCCCCTGGGAATGACCAGCACAAGCTTCATGCCCTCTACAGACATGCGGTCTAGAATGGCCATGTTCCACCGGAGAGCAGATAATCTGACTGCAGAGCCGCATTTCTATCGTCCAGCTCGGGAAGAGGGGCAGGACTACTTCCAGTCTGCCGGTGGTCAGTGCAGCACCGCACACTTTTTCTGCCTCCCTTCCGCATCTGTGTTTGCCTGACTGGTATGCAGCCGGACTTCTGAGCACCGTGACGGACTACAGTCGAGTGCTGGCTATGCTCCTCGGCGACGGTGTATCGCCGCACACACAGAAGAGAGTTCTGGCGAGCGAGACTGTCGACGAGATGTTCAGGAACCAGATACCTGACTACATGGGAAAATACGTCACCGGTGGTCCGCACGTGACGAGCAGACCCGATCTTTGCATACGCGATGACCCGACAGCAGAACCGACCGAGGCCTTGGAAACTTACGGCTGGGGTCTCACCATGCTTCTCCAGACCAGTCCAGGGGCTGCCTCATTTACCAAAGGCTCGGCAACAGGTCTTTGCAACTGCTTTTGGACTGTGGATCGAGAGAAGGGGGTTGCAGCTGTATGCTTCTCGCAAATTCTGCCATTTGGTGATCCCTACGTATATCCACTATGGCAGGCAGTGGAAGCAGTCATATAAGAAAGTGGATTAAGTACGTCGTAATTAGGTCTATTCCTTATCACGCTCGTGTTTCTGAAGGAGATCAGTGCAGAGTGATGGCAGTTATTATTAGAAACCTGTGAACAAATTACGCCTACGACGTGCTCCGTAGTAGCAGACCCAAACAGCTGGAAATGATGTTCAGGGGGGTGCACTAGAAGGGAAGCTAAAGTGGAGACATGATCGCCTACGCCGTAGTTTAGGGGCAGTTCTCCGTAAGTACCCCTGTCCCGGCAAACGCTTACAGGGGTAATAAGCACTAGACGAACTGTCGGTAAGAAGGCCTGGCTGTTCAAAGCGCAGATAGAATTTCCTTGCTCCAGGTACCCGCCGTAGACGATAAGGAGCGTCTGCTCGCAGAGCTCCTGTGGCGACATTAACGTGATTGGGAACGATGTCGCGTATAACGACAAAAATGCATCATCGAGCTCCGCAGGAACCGAGGCCTTAGACTTTGTCCTTAGCGATCACAGCATTTTGATCGACCTGCTGTAAGAACGAAATGCATAACAACCGGTACTTGAATTTGGAAGGCCGATCGCTATGTTATAATTGATTACGGGGTTGCTGTACGGAGCATATGGGCCCGTTGTGCAGGTACGAAGTACGGAGTTCTCCGTAGTATGGAATACTCCGCAAAGAGCGGCCAACTGCTGCGCCACACAGAACGAATAACCACACAGTACGAGGTACAGAGTACTCACATTTATATTGCTAAGACCGGACATCTATGATTAGCATATGCCCGTATGCCTCGCAGTCAATCTCGATCTCATGCCTGGGGTCGCTAGGATGGCAACGCCAAGGCAGGTCCACTTGGGCGCATGGTTCGGCATGCTCTTCCTAAACTGGTCGACGGCAACAGGGACGCTGTTGTTGAGGCTGGTGTGCCTGCTGCGAGCCTTGTCAACCTCAGACCAGCCATGCAGCCTTGCCTTCTTGGTGCACTTCTCCATGCCCGGTAAGTGATGGCAGAAGACGTTCTGGGAATAAGTGAAAAAAATCGTGATTGGGTCGTGACTCTGGCTACTTGAACAGCGTTTTACAGGGAGACGTGTGATTCTTAAAGTTGGGTAGGGACATTTCTTTCTTTTAATAATGAGTTTCCGATTGTTGATGGTGGTTTAGAGAAGTATACTATACATAACAAGAAAACATGTCCAACGTGACACAGAGATGGAGAAGAGGGAACCGAAACTGATACGAGCCAGATACTGGTCATTTCATCTTAGATGGTTGACGTCCATGAAGCGACCCGATATTGGGGCCTCGCAGTTTATGCCCCAATCAAACACTCTCAGTGCACGGGGCATGGTACTATGCGCTGGTTAGGAGAACATCAGAAGTGCTCGACTCTACAACCGATACAGACAAACGAGCGATGTTGTGGGCTGCCTGTCTAAGTAGGGACGTTAGGACTTTGTGAAGGTGTGGCCCAACTGCACCGACTGGCTGTTAGTAGGCTATGTGGCTGGCTATAAGCCATTTTCGATGTCGATTTAGGGTATACTGGGTTTACTTAAGGATAATTATTTCGACATCGTGGCCATCCCTTGTGTTGTGCCATATCAAAGCGTCGGTCAAGAAGAAATCTACATATGTTTCCCAATTAAGGACTTCTCTGTTTGACGTTAGGCGAAGTAGCAGATCTTTATTTTGGGGTTTTCGAAATCATAGTAGCAACATGTTGAAAAGGAAAGAAAAAAAAAGATGCAAGAGGTGGAAAGTGGTGTGCTTTCTAAATCCCCGGGATCCATGAACGCAGGGGGAAAGAAGAGGCTAGAGAAATTTGTTGAAAAACCATGCATCGAAAGAAAGTCAAGACGGCGATTGCTAAAACCACACAGTTGTACGCCGAATAAAACGGAATAACACCATGTATTAATAAGCAATTAGTCGCGTGCAGCCAACCATTTGGTGCATTGCAGAAACGCTATTCCGTACTTCTTCAAAAAAGATCTAGCAGCTATTCTAGCGGCGGATATTCCCTTCTTCATTGATTGGTGCAAATGCTTTATTCTAGATTATCCAATCCTCCCACACAAACGTACCACACACCACTATTAACGACTATGCTATCAAATGCGTTAACACTTGGCTACAGCTTGTAGAAATATGGAACATAGAAAGTCTAATGACCAATTGTACTCGGGGAAAGTGAGGATGTATTATATTCTATGTTCCACCATCCTTCGGCTTTGCTTCGTAAGTTACGGAAACCTTGGAGCGCTTCCAGACCCCGTTGTTTCCATCTTCTCGCAATATATCTCGCTGACTCTCGGCGTCGTCACTATTCGCGTCTGCGACTTCGCTATGAAGGCGATGACCCATCTCAAATTCCGCCGGGCCGCTGGTACATAGTCCGCTGGTTCCGTATGGGGCGGAGCGACCTCGAGCACCTGAGCTGCGCCCACGACTGCCAAACGGCATGTACTTGAGGAGGGGGCGAAGAGCTACCAAGGAGGCAGTCAAGATCGATATACCGAGCTCGAGGGCAGAGCTAAGAAGAAGTTCAAGTCAGTCGAGGTAAAGCACGAGAAAGAAAGGAAACTGACGTTCGAAGGCGTACAAGACAAAAGACTCCAGTTCGAGCGATAAAGTGGTTGAAACACTAGTGGTATTGACTATCAGGATCAAACTCCTGAGTCGTACAATACTGATAACAACAGTCACCACACTGAGACCCAACAGTATTATGATGGCGAGCTTGGTCCTGAGGCCGATCTGCAAGCCCTTGAGCAAGAATACTGGTAGCACGGCGTAAAACAGTGCCGATGCGATATCCAGGGCTGACACGGCAAAGGCCAAGCCCGCCAAGCGTTGGGACGAGATGCACTTCCCCGTGCCGTCGCCCCATGCGGTTTTTAGTGGGATACACTGCAGCGCGTCCACCAGAATGCAGCCCAGGGAGTAGACAACGATGACGATAATGGATGTCACGAGTAGGTGCTTGATGCGTGGCTTGGCGTCTTGGACAATGCGGAGGAGAACCATGGCCGCGCTGATGCGCACGATGGGAAAGCTGGCGACGTACGTCAACTGGGCGACGGTGAAGAACTTGGACGCTTTTATCTGATCGTAGCCTCTGAATGTGGCGATTTTCGCAGCGTCACTGATACCGAAGCCGTACGAGAGGGCCACGAAAGCGAAGGAGCACATGATGATGAAGCCGGTGAGGGCTATGACGATGCAGTAGTCGTCGTTTCCGGGCGTCGTTAACTTGATGCGCACAAAGAGGCGCACACAAACGACGATGAGATCCACAGCCATGAAGGCGGCCATGACACCGCGAAGCGTTTCGAGGGCCAACATAATTCGGGTTAATTTAGTTGGCTCTTCCCCCAGCTGGAAACGAAAGAACGAATGATAACATGAAGAGAGGAAAGGCCGTACAGAAGCCGCCAATGGCCTGTCTGTTAAAGGCCATACCAGTGTCGCCTACATCTTGTTGGTCTTGTTGGTAGTAGCGGTCAGTTGCGTGACAGTAAAGGGGGAACCAAGACAGGCATTGCGATACCAACACCATCGTCCGTCTTGCGGCACATTGATGGCACCCCTACGGAGTACAGGGAGCGGGATCAGAGGTACGGAGTACTTGAGATACATCGCAGTGCTGACGTCGTGCACTCGGCCGAAACTAGCCACTGTAACCTCATGCACGGCGGCTTCGAGAAAGACTCTCCGCGGGCTCCACTACCATTATTGGCTACTACATAGCATGTACGGAGTACGGAGTGACGAAGCCGGGACCCTTTTGTGGTAAATACGGAGCATAGCCTTGACAGGAGGTGTCCAGGGTACGCGAACTCCACCCAGCAATACGACATCGTCTGAAACCACGGTTCGAGTGCCTTTACAGCGGTAACACGGCCCTGTTCATTTCCAGCATGTCGGTGCCAATGCATCATGCTTGCACAGTTCCCAGATGACAAAACGGAAAACTGAAGACGTTTAACCCCAGATATGACAAGAAAGCGTGGCTAAGACTGATAGGTACATAGACATCATAAAAACAGCAGCATGTACGATACCGATGGCCTGACAGTTTGTGTTAGTATGGGTAATTTTGATGCGGTTGCATTGTACCGTTAAATGGCGGAAATGGCGACAGCAGGATCAACTCACCTACGAGTACCAGTATGTGCAAGACAGCCCCTGTTTGATGTCATAATTGTACTTGTACACGTATTTCCCGAGTTTGCCTCCCCCCCTTGCCAATGTCTCCTTTTAAGGCGATACTCAATAGATTACGGAGTACTCCGTAGTTGGGATTGTATAAGGGGCCACCACCTATTTTCGTGGCTATATATATAAAGTACATACTCCGCTTAAGGGAAGAAAGGAAACCATAGAAAGTTCCATACCAAGTGATCATCCTCTATTATAATCTGTCTGTTATACTCTCATACTCCAGTTTTCCAAGAAATACCAGCGACGCAACATAACGCACGCCATGGCCGACACTGTTGTTCTCCCCCGCCTCCCTGAGGATGTTACTGCCGAATGGCTCTGCCCCAAGATAGGCCTTACGAGGTCAGCGATCACAAACAAGAGGCTCGTTACGGGCACGGCAACCCTGGTCCTCATGACAGTCACACCAGAGGATGAAGACAACACCAAGAAGAGGCCAATGGACCTCTGCGTCAAGGGCGGCCTGAACCCAGCCATGCTTTCACAGTTCCCCTTTATTCTCTCCCTTTATGCGCGCGAGGTCGATTTCTACACCAACGTGGCACCCCATATCCCCTACCTGAGCTTGCCACATAAGCTTTGGGCTCACAAGAACACGGAGAATGCGGTGATCATCATGGAAGACATTGCTGCTACTGGCGGCTTTGTCTTTGCCGACCCCGTCGATACTTGGCCGGTCAACCGTGTCATGCTGGTGGTCGAGCAGCTGGCCGCTCTGCATGGCGCCACTTGGGGAACAAAGGCAACTGATACACCCTGGCTGGACGACCACTACGACACCTCGGTGCTGGGGCTGTGCGGCATGTGGGATGCCATCGTGCTGGCTGAGGACCGGCCGCCTGTGCCGGCGTACATGAAGGACCAGCGGCGGATGACAGCCGCCATCAAGACGTGGTTTTCCACGCGGAACCCAAAGTTCCGCTGCATTCTGCACGGCGATGCACATCTCGGCAACGCCGCATGGTCGGACAGGATCAAGGCCCCCATGCTTGTGGACTGGCAGATCATCCACCTGGGATCGTGCTTCACGGACATTGCCTACTTTGTCATGACGGCCCTGACAATCGAAGACCGCCGAAAGTATGAGATGGACATCTTTGACTACTATCTCCAGCGGCTGCATGTGTTTGGCGGACCGAAGCTGTCAAGGAAGAACCCCGAAGTGATGGAGGAGTATCGCAAATCGTCGATGGCTGGATTTTCATGGGTCCTTTGCCCTTACACAATGCAGAAGAAGGAGCGGGTATGGGCTATTGTTGAGCGGTTAGTGGCGGCCATGGAAGATCACGACCCAGTTTCCCTCCTAGAGAGGGAATAGCCTTCCCACTTTTCAGCACCTTCAAAGTTTATGTCCTTCCAGTTCAAGTAGATCTATGTAATCATTAAACGATGCCCTTAATCCCTTTCAAGTACTGTGCGCGTATGATTCACTGCATCCGACCCATGCTGGCTATGTGTTACACTCTGCTCAAAGGGGAAATGTATTCCGGATCCTATACTACGTTCAACCCGCTCTCGTACGAGCTCTGGAGTGCATGGCTTTCGGTCTTGCGCAGTATTCAAACAGACCAGTCGTGTGATCCGGCTTATCAAAACAGCACTCTGTTGCATTGGGGTTGGAGAGTCAGGCCGCACGTAAAAGGGGGGTATCAAAAACGTACGATTGGCAAGAGAAGATTTCCTTTCGACCGTTTCTCCCGTGGGGGTAAAGGGACTGAGTGTTTTGGTTGGCTGGGGGTCCGAATGCCTGTACGACTACAAGTATGAGGTACAAGTACGTGTACAAGGACTCTTTGCGGAGCAAGGTCCTAAGATACGGCCAAAACACTGACAGCCTTGGTTTTAGTGGAAGTGTTTGAGAGCTGGTTTGTGGCGGGGATGACGGAGAATTACCTAGAGAAGCTAGTGCGAGATGCTAGCCTTCTTTACCGAGAAGCAGACACGGAGTAATTACTCGTACGAGTATGAGTTCCGTTCTCCGTTCTCTGTTCTCCATACTCCGTACTTCCGTGCCGCTCATCCAATCTACTACATCCTTGCAGTGGGGTGGAAGGGGGCGGGGGCTTAAGCAACCCGTACTATGGTTCTGGTACGTCGTAGACACCGGTCTGTGTATCTCTCATCGACGCAGACTAAGGCACAGGTGCTTAAGATGCGCCGTCATGTCGGCATCAATCCGTGTCAGGCGGATGGTGCACTCGCAGCTTTAATGCAGACAGCTTCTGTGCTAGATGAGAGCAATGCTCATACGTAGTACAAGTAAAGAGCGGATGAAAATACGTACGAGGACGTCGTAGTGACAGGGGCTGTATCGGAACATGGGTACAAAGTAAAGAATGTGACAGAGATAAAAATGCGAGTTTGATTTACGGAGTACAAAATGATATGTCAGGGGCCTAACCACTTGCACAATGGCCCCACGCTGTTGGCCGCTCTCCCGGCTGTAACGCTTGGTCGAAGTGACGATCAGGATCATTATACATAAATTCCATCAAGCACTTTGTTCAAGACCTGGTGCCGTCCCTTGTTCCGTTAGGTCTAACATCAAAATAAAACCACAATGTATGAGGCTAATAGCCTTTGCTTTAACGCGTTGACACAGAAAAGCACAGAGTACGAGCGCCGAAGTACACAGTCTCGTGTTTACAATATGATGCGACAGGTCATTATTGTCTAAGCCTTAAGGGTCGAAAGACGGAACGGAAATACTCCGTAAATAGGTCTTGTATACTCGTCTAACAGTTTTGAGGCTAACCCGTTATGTGCATTTTCCATGGGCATTCAAAACTCTCTGATCATATGAAATTATACATTTGTTTTTGTGCCTTGGCTAAGGCGTTTGCAGCGGCATCGATGCGATATTAGTTTCACTTTTTAGCTTAAATTAGTCGACGAGCCCGAGCTGCACGGTCGTGCAGAGCGGCTGGGCGATGGCGGCCTCGACCGCGACGACGACGCGATGATAGACGAGGTGCACAAAGGCAGAGTCAGGGGAAAGAGGCTAATTTACCGCATTGTCGGAGTATTTATGTGCTTGGCAGTGCACAGACCACCTTTTCTGGAAGCCAATGCCTTGCACACTGACTGTACAATCTTTTGCCGGCGTCTGTACGACGCAAGCTTGGCCAGAAGTGCAGCGAGGGCCTTTGAACATATACCACAAGGGGATTCCCAAAGCCACCCTAAACGATGGCTCTCATCACTAGCGGACTAACCAGTCTTTCAAGGCCGGAAACGACCATGCCCGTGCACGACGTATGTATGTGCCGATATTGCGTACGTCTGTCGGGCACAACAAGAACGCAGCATCCGCTTTCACGGCTGGCTGGCACCTTCACCTTCGTAAGAGCGGCTTATCTAGTCAGCCTCAGACTTCCATTACCCGCAGCCTCACCAAGACGTTCGGCTCGAGTTGCTGGGCTTCTAGTGGAGTCCCGCCATTGAGTAGCTATCCGGCCTCTGGTCGACGGAAGTTGCCCGACTACCAGGCTTTAGGTCTTCCTCTAACTCGTCACTGAACGAGACCGCTTATGCCCTTCCTGTAAGGTGGCTCTTATGTCATCGCTCAAAGTATGGCGCTTGGGACGGGAACGATCAGCTCCAGCTGCGGGTCGCAATCTGCAGTTCTGGCTTCTACCCGTCCGTAGCCATCCAAGTGTCCCTATTTACCTCAGTCGAGCTCCGAACTTAGTTACGGGGGGAGGAAAACCTCCCAAGATCCGCGAATCGAAGGCGTGGTGTCTGCGGGTGCTGTGAGAACTTGATGCACGCTCTGGTGAAGAATTTAGGGGCAAGACTGATGGATGGGACGCGGAGAACACGGATTAGAAGTGCTTGCCGATTCTGCAAGAGACGTTGGTGGCCTTGAGTCGGGAGAAGGCGATGAAAGGAGCGGAGCTGCGGATGGGCTTTGCAGTAATATTAGGCTGCGGAGGCGATGGAGGACTGGAACTTTATGGTGAGCACAACTGATGTCTCGAGAGTGTCTACCGGTTTGTCGCTTGCAATTGCATTGGACACCAGACATCCTTTAATCTGGACAACACTAAATCGCTGAGCAGGATGTTTAATGGAGATGTAGAACTGATCGAATTCTCCCGAAAATGCAGCAGGCCGGATTGCCCCACTTCTTTGCTAAAAGGATATGGGCAGGCCTAATACTTTCTCGGAAGCACGGAGTGTTAAGACTCTCCGTACTCCGTACACATCTGCAGACCCTATAATCTGAAAGTTTGTCTTCAAAGGATTTCATCATAGATGCAGAAATCGCGCGTTATAACTTGACGTCGCCACGCGGGATCTTAACATGATCGTGATCTGGACCCACAAATTCTTAAACAATTCTGCTGCCTGCTGCTGTCAGTAACACGTTTTGTAGGCTAGCCCAAGCGGTCCCAGGAAGGGAAGGAGGAAGCAAGTAAGACGGGGCCTTTGCCCAGTAGGTGGCAATCAGGTGCTTAGAACTGGCCAAACAATTGAGCTGTTTGCATCTTACGAGTACTCTGTAGGGCTACAACGATAATTGAATGTAAGCATTTCGCGTCATGCCAGGCAGCCGTTTAACGGCGGGGTAGTTAAGTTCGTGGGCAGACGGGGACTGTTTTTGGACAGCATATTGATATTTCTCTGCTAAGCCTGTTGGCGTTATTGTATTAGTCATCTTTTTTTTCCAACACAATCTTCTACACAGAGAACATGATGCCCAAGGAAGCCTACAGCGATTACCGGCCGCTGCTGGGCAATAGGTATGAGTCCGTGCCACTTGGGGCGCCCGTGATAGTCCCACAGGCGCTCCGCCGACGCCCTGTGCCAATGCACGGCATCCTGTTCGCGCTTTTGGTAGTGGTTGTGACTCTGCACGTGATCTCGCCATCGATTCGGCATATTGTGACGAGGTGAGCCTGTGGTGTGAGATGCAAGGAGTGCGTTTGAGCACCTAAACATGGCTGACGGTGCAGTCCCGTTACATCGCCCACCCATGCGACGGGCACACCACTCAGCGGCCCACTGGAGCTGCCTGGCCAGCAGTGCCGGGCCTGGGGCGACGCCGTGGACGCGCAGTCATCGTACGGCCTGAGCTTCGGAGCGGGTCACAACCTGACGGTACACCAGAGCAGGACGCATCACCACAACGGCCCGCACGAGCGCCGGCAGCACGTGCGCGTGTCGGGCGCCGTAGTGGTGCGACGTGCCGACGCGGCGCACGCAGCCGGTGCCGTCGACATTGAGACGATGACCAACGATGAGCGCATCGGAAAGCTGATCGCGTTGGGCGTCGAGCCGGGCCAGGACCAGCTGCTGCGCGTGCAGATTGACGACGACATCCGGCTCGACGACCGCGACAACGACCGCACACACGGCAGCACGCCCTGCCTCGTGGCCCGCATCACGGTCTGGGTGCCAGCCAACCAGGAGACGGTGGCGCTCGGCTTCCTCGGCATCAGCGCCACGAATCTTGACATCCTGCTGGCTGAGGGGCTTGACCTATCCGTACGGGTGGCAACGCAGCTGAACACCGTCTCGGGCGACATCGTGGCCGCAGCAGCACTGCCCGGTGCCGACTCCCCGTTCTGGCTCGATGCCGCCGGCGTGTATGTGCACTCCGTCTCGGGTGGCATCCGGGGATCCTGGGGCCTGCGCCAGCAGCTGCACTTCTCGACTGTGTCCGGCGACGTGCACGTGTCTGTGGAGGAGCGCGGTAGCGCTACTGCCGAGCTCGTCGACCTTGCCGCGTTCGACCAGCCGCTGGAGCCTGCTCAGCCGCTCGATGTCGGCCTCCCAAACCTCCGTATCGGCACCATCTCAGGCGACATCACCCTGACCGAGATGCCGTCTGTGGCAGCTGCGCCCGGCCACAGCCTTGCGCTCAGCTCAAAGTCTGGTTTGATCAAGGCGTCGGCCGCCTTTGCCGGTTTCGCGCGCGTGAACTCCATCTCAGGCGGTCAGCATCTGGCGCTGCACCTCCTTGAATTAACGACACCGGCGCTGCTCGAAACCAGCGCCGTCAGCGGAACCATCAAGCTGGGCCTCTCGTACGCCGACGACGCCACCCTCGACTTCTTGCAGTCGCATCACTGCACTGTTTCAGGCGGCATCCAGCTGCACTACCCATCGTCGTGGGCCGGCCGGATTCAGCTGACGGCCGTGGCGAGTGGCCACGTCGCCTTGCTCGGTAAGGACGTCCACGTACTGCCAGACGACCGGCCACACTGGCCCCCACACCGGGGAAATCACATCGCTGGTACCAAGGGCGTGGCGCCCGGTGAGGACGCGTCCAACGTTACGGCACAGACAAAGAGCGGCTCAATCTTGCTAGCCTTCCCGGAGTAGGGAGTGGTGAGCAGATCATTGCAGGGAGGAAACGGCAGATAGGAGTAGGTAAAGAAAAACTAGGGAACGATTGCAAACTTATATCAAATGCATGCTACTTGATTGACTGTCACACAGAGGAGAAGAGCCATTTACTTGATCATGTGTAGTTGACCTCCTAATGATCAATCACGTATTCCTTCATCACCGTACTTCGTTTCGAGTCCTAGAGAAAGTTGTCTGAAGCCGCAATCGCCTGTGATCATAGCTGTTTTACAATCCGGGCCCGATGTCGCATGTGCCTCCGTTGCGTCATGAAATGTATCGTAATAAGACTAAGCTGTTCGAGGAATCGTCATCGAGGACTGACTGAAGATATCAAGTGTGTAGCCAATATTAAACGAGGCCCTTCTGCGGCCAAGTTGTCTTTGATATAGATTGGAAGGGATGGACTTCGCAAGGCGTTCCAGAATAACGAGAGTGGCATTGTCAAGAGAAGTACGGTTCTTTCCGCCGTTATTTTTAGCGAGAAGAGAGTGGTGACCCGTTCGGAAGTATGCTTGCTAGCATTGTTGCACCCTGAACAACATAAATCTCACATGTGCTTCAATCTTACCACCCGCACGTAGAACCGGCCCCAAGGATCGAGAGCGTAAATAGAACAGGGTCGGTCAGACTGGAGGTCCTGCATGAGATGGTGGGCGTTGAATGAAATGAGCTTGGAGCCAATGAAATGATAGTACATTGCCGGCATCGGAGTCATACGGCCTTTCCCTCTGACGTTTTGGTCTTGGCCAGCACATGTAAGGCCAATAGGACGTCTACCGTTGGCCCGTGGAATGAGGTCGCGGTCATCAGCGTCCGGACTGCAGTGCAGCTTGACAGGCGACCTTGCAAGATGCTGCTTTAGCGGCGTAAGAAGCCCAATCTCGCTTGCTACCTTGCCAATCAAGTTCTGACAGGTGTCATGGTAAAATACGCATTACCTACCCAGCCGTTATAGCTGTGGGGGCGGGGTGATATCGTCGTCTCTCTGATAGGGAAGGCTGACGGAGAAAATGACTCTATTGGCTAGTCAGAATCGCACAGAAGTGTCGTATCAGTGTAGAGGCCCGGAATTTCCATAAAGGACTGGCAGGGTTGTATCCTTTGATATAGATAGCGTCGGGCGTAATTGTCTTTCAGAGCATGTAATACGGAGAAAGCGAGGCCAGGTCCGGCTAGCTTGGTTAAGACCTACAAATACCCCGGTGGAATTGCAAGGTGTTCTACACGATACTCTATAAACTACCTGAGGATTATTCTCTTCCATTTGACAGAGAAATTGAAATGGCAACCAATTCCTGTACTTACAACTGCTCTCTCGCGCGCCCAACGACTCTTCCACCGTACGCAGATATATCGGGAATAGGTGTGAGTCTTTTACATGGCCTTTATACCAGATTTTCATGTGTTTACAAAAACTATAGGTTGTACTGGGCTATGTCATAACGGCCGGAATCGCGGTTGCCATTATCACTCTTTCGTTTCTAGCAGCCTACATCCCGACGGATGATCCATTTCAAAAAAATACACACTACGCTGAGACCGAAGTTCGGCGAAAGCACTTCCGGCCAAATCCAGTGGACGTCGTGTTTCTTGGTTTTATTCGCAGGCGGGATTTTGGAACCCGTTTAAAGGATGCATGTCTCCAAGTAAGGCATGTTTTCATCGTACATTCCAAAGCCCAATATACTGACTCGTCCTTTTAGTGCGTCCTGGCTATGAGTGACATGCAGATCCTTACCGGTATTTCCATCCTTATTAGTGGATTCTCACAACTTCACTGTGGCCTTTCGGCATACCATTGGCAGGTATTGGTGTATCTGGCCTGGTTTTCCAGTCTGACGCACTTGTCCTGCCTTACCTTTTTTAGGAACTACTTATATAATAGGCCAGCCCAACGGGCTTGGAGGTTGATTGCAATGGCCGCGTTCCTTATAATGCTTCTGGCTGCTATTGTACCAACTGGAAGCTACGACTGGACTGGAATGAATTCTATATACGATGATGAGATTTATTTTACCGGACCTGACTATTTCGACAATTATAAATGGCCTCTTCCAACCGACTATGCAATCTGCCAGTTCTACCCAGTCAACCACGAGTTGCTCTCGTACAACCGAACCCAAGCCAGCGAAAGTATCAAAGCCCCGAACTTGGCACTCGCCTCTATGGTACTATCCATGCTTCTTCCAGGTCTCGGGTTTATCATTCGCACAGTCAAACTTCACAAATGTCTTTCTGTCAATTTTGTTGGGTTTGTGAGACGCACTACTAGCCTTTGGCTTCGCAAATGTTTGTCCGCGGTCTACCACAAACTTAGCCTAGACCGCCCACGAAACTTATTTGTTCAGCGTTTCAATCGCAGAGCACTATACAGGCCACTGTTAGCAGTGTTCCTTGTCTTGCGGGTCAGCGTTGATGTATGGACATCAATGACATTGGAGGTACAGACATGCTTACTCCAACCCAATTTTTTATTTGGAACAGAATTTGAACCCAGTTTCTGCTATTCGCATGCTAACTATTTGAGAAGGTCTGGTGGCTAGTTGCTGGATTTGCTTGGGGGGTCATAAACCTTACGACCATTCTTGAGACTATTGATGGCGAGAACGGCGATTGGACCTTTGGTCAGATTGTTCCGATTGTGCTCCTCGCAGCTCCTTTGCTAGCTGTATTCGAGTATTTATATCCGGGTGAGTAGCCCGGGAATAGCCAACATTTGCGCCCTCTGCTTACGCATTGCAGACGGTCGGAATTGGGAATCAGACCAGAGTGATCCACTACAAGACAGAGATGCACTCCTGCCAGATATACAACCAATGCAAATACACTTTACAGATGTAGTACAAGCTGGAGGTTTGGGAGATCACCCGGAACGAGACTACTATACCAAATCGGTCTGGTTTAAAGGCTTCATTGTATTCATTCTTCTGGACATCTTTCTCGTTACAGTAGCAGTTCTCTGTTTGCTTGGCATAGGGTATGCAAAATTGGTCACTTGGGTAATTCCTGACGCGTTTATATGGTATTGGCTGCCCATTTGCCAATTTGCAGCTCTACATATTTTCGTTCTCTTTTCATTGCTTATCGAAGACTTCAAACTACAGGACACTATTGCGAAGAACTTCCGCCGAAGGCGGATAATAGTTCAATGTTTCCGGTTTGGGCTGATGTTCATTCTTCTTGCGTTTGGATATGCCTCGATGCTGATTTCTGACTTGGTGTTTGATATATATGGGATGTATGGGCTTTACATCCTCTGTGCATTGGTTGTCCCGGAATCATGACAGCTTCTATATTAGATATACCTCAACGAGATGATATTTGTGAACTGCGTCATGACAACCCGTGGGCTACAATTCTCCTGCCATAGACTTATCTGAACGGCGTCTTACCGTTGACGCAGGTGAGAGAAAGAGCGACGAGATGGTTCACAAGAAAATGAGGAGAGGCTTGTGCATGAAAACTGCGCAATGGCTGATAGAAACGAAGTGAAGTCGGACGAGCCTGCTTTACTTTAGTAGATCGCAAAACAAACGTTTAATGCGCATTTTCGGGTAAAGAGACAAAAACAGAATTACACAAGACATCCGATCTTCTCTTTTCTGCGCTGTTTTTAGATTGCCACTTGGCTGTTACCGATGTGCGAATCATGAGTATCATGCGAGTAAAATGCAAAGTCCCCGCCTTACTTCCTTGATTTGACCGTTCGCAACTTCCCTCGGAAAAGGACACTGGTGTCAGACGCGTGCTCTCAGCCTCTTTCAAGGACGATCCTTTTTGCAAAGGTGCACCATTGAAAAACAGGAAGAAAATGTTTTGCACCTCGTTTTCATCATTCACCAGCACCGTGTTGAGTCGTTCCCTATGCCGTTCTGATTGCATTATCGGAATATACCGTCTTACCCAGATCACGTTTGTAAAAGTAATAGAGAGCCCACAAATACAACATATCATCAGTGTGAAGAGGAGGCCACAATCAAAACCCAGTCTGGTGGCTGCTCCGGTATAGATCACGGATCAGATCTATCGTCGCTTTCTTGAAATCCATCCCATTCGAACACTCGCTTTTAAGCTCTTGGGTGGCCACACGAGTAAAAGCCCCCAGATGCGATCCATCATCAGTTTGTATTAACGCCAGTATGTTAGACACGCCACAAAATAAACCCAGCTTGGTGGCTGCTCCAGAAAAGATCACAGATCAGATCTATCATTGCTATTTGAGCACCATTATCGGATGGCTGCTCCTGTAAGCAATAGTTAATATGAATATGTCCAGTGAATGCTACCAAGCCAGTGACATCCAAAAGCTGTAGAGGTGAAGGAAGTCACGATCAGTCGAGCTGGACCGCAAGCGTCCCTGTTGAGGGCAAAAGCATAGAAAGATAACGTGAGTGACGTAAACAACAATGTAAAATAGGAAGACGCGATTCTGCAACGCCCTCATGTTCTCGCAAGGGAAGCCCCCGGTATAAGAGTCGTCGCAGCTCTCACTTCTCGCTCGTCTTAATATTCCTCTCCATTTTTCTTTCAACCGATTCATTCTTCTTCATCATCATCATCGACCACAGCACAAGGCCCCCCCCCCCCGTCTCAGTTACTCACCTGCCTTGTATCCCTCATGTGCACTCGTTTCTGATATTGTCCAGAAATAAGCAATCAAGCTGGAGCCCTTAGGCACAAACAAGTCGTGCATCGTCATATGCTCAATCACTGTGCCCATGCTGGTGACCCCACTCAGTTATTGCAAGATTAATGCCCACAATCGATGCATATTCCCTATGTGCAATGCAGACTGCATTTCGTCTATATGCTTTTTGCTTGGCCGATTTCTGCAACAAAAAAACAAAAGTTCGTTCCGGGGGATCCGTATTCGGCCTGGGGGATTATATAGCATCCGGGGGATTTGGCATCTGGGGGATTAGAGATCCGGGGGGCTCATTACTAAGTAAGAGAGTTCGGCATCCAACACAAGGCTGTCGAGAATTTTATCATCCATGGAGCAGCACGCCAATTATCATGGGACAAAACCAGTGAGTATGTCATCATGACCCCGCTAGGGAATATATGTGATTCGGGCAGACCGTGGCGTTGAGATGGCCAAAGGGAGAGCAATAGGGAGGGAAACTCTCAGGGACCAACTTGTCCCATTTTACACTGATGATGAAGTAAGTCTTCTATCGCGAAGGAGTGCAACGTCCGTTTTCTCTCATTTCCCTACATTCACAAAATACATCACACTTTTATTTATTGCATCCGCCCATCACATACCCTTTATTCTTCTTTATCTGCAATATTCCTTCTATCCGAGTTCGTCAATCAGCGATCGATGTCAACAATCATATTCAGCAGACATTTGCGGAGGTCTATACATACGTGTTCGAAGTTTAAAGTGCGCAAATATAGAATACGGAGCACCGAATCTGAAAGTTGATTGCAGCGGGGGGGATTGGGTCACGCGGTGATGGAGGAAAGGCGTGGGAGTAAGCCAGAGGCATTCAAAATTGGACAAGGATATAGCATGAAAAAAAGGATGGAGGTTATCGAGAGCATCAACATGGTGTGGACTGCAAATTGAAGTACACACATGACGAAAGCAAAGCCATATCTCAGAACAATGATATGGCCCGCTTTCCCGTAAGTGGACAATATGTATCTTACTTCATACTTCGTATGAAATACTCCGTACCTGACGTTGAATGTTGTGTCTGCATTAAAACGATCGCCCTGTTATTGTAAATTGCTTAAAATACTCCCATACGCTGCTGTCAGCGCTACTTTAAAGGAACTACATCCATTAGATCATCACGTGGCTTGGACCCACCAAATGGCAGTAGTCAGCCTCCACTACTCCGTAATACTCCGTACTCTCTCCGTACGCCAGATTTGACGGTTAATGATCTACGAACGCAAACGACAAACTACAGAACCTCGACAGCCGAAACCTCGACATTTTTCAGGTACGAATGACACTGTATCGTTCATCTCGAACCGACCCGGCGTCATTTACAGACTGATCCACGCAAACGGATTCTCCTTCGTGTCTTTCAACGGAACGAAACAAACATCATCCTAGCGGGGATGAAGGAGCGTTTCGCGCAGGGCAAGAGACGAGCCGGGGTAGAGAGTTTTAGAGAGTCATTATTCGAATGTCAACGTTAATTGCTTGAACCACGACTTGCATCCACGCGTCAACACCGAAATCCGACATCCATTTGGGACCCCGTAGAAGCCTGAACCTACGTTTTCGACGTAGACAAATTGTGGCATGTCTGCGTCGACAAAGTCGGAAAATTCACGAAATGCAGATGGCCTGCAGGCATCAGTAGTACAGGGATCATCAGTAGCTTGACGACTGGACGACCCGGCGACTTACTCGACCTGGATGGTCTTATATCCCTCGTGCTGGCACTTGGTGATGACGTCGATCATATACTGGCACTGGCTCTCAATGGCCACAATGGCCGAGCCGGTGGGTGGAGTGCTGTCGGGGCCGAGCGAGAGGAAGAAACTGGGCATCTTATCGGCAAGGATGCTAGCATAGGCCTCGGGGAGCTTCCTAGATGCAGCACACCGCCGGTGCCGGTGATGGGGAAGCGCGGCAGGTAGGAGTCGAAGCCGGTATCCGTGACGATGGTGTCGACCTTGCGCACTTTGCCGTCGATGGTCTCGATGCCGTCGGTGAGCACGGGGACTCGACAGGCTGCACGATGCGCAGGCTCAACCTACAGTTCCCGCAATCGGGGGCTTGAGGCAATCCACTTTTTTGGATTGCATGTAATTGTCCAGCCGCTTCACTTTGGGCTACTTTGGGCTGGAAGGTCGGAATAACCTGGAGAGCCGATGAGTCGCTGCCGTTGACGATGACCTCCTTATCCTCGATGTCGTACGGCTCGTCCAAGTTGGCCGTGTGCATTTGCCGTCCATTGAAGTTATGCAGGCTTAGGATAACGACGAGAAAGCCGCACTTGTTGGCATACACCGTGCCGGCCGTTAGGTCCTGGACGTGCAGTGTCTACTTTGCCGACGCATCGCTACAGTCGGCACCGATCACCTCGTTCTGCAGCTTGAGGTAGCGGTCTATGTGGTACTTTTCGGCCACACACTTGATGTACGCCAAGATGTCCTGGCCGGCTGAGTAAAATTCGGGCCATTGCGTGTAGTCCTTAAACGTACACTGGTATGCTGCAATTAGTCAACCCGGCCCACTGGCCAGGAGAGACAGCGTAGAGCATACAGACACCGGGCAGATCACATGCCATTCCGGGATGCCTAATGTGCATATTGGCCATCCACGTCTTCGTGCAATCAACTGTTTATTGGGGCTCAAAGACTTACCTGTTCTCGTACTGGATGCCGCCAAATTTTGGGTTCTTCATGTAGATGGTAAGAGTCAAGTTCTTGATCTTCCGAGGAAACTGGAATACAGTGCAGAGACCGTTAAAGCCTGTACCGAGATCTAGACTCGGCAGTACCCTGCTTGGGTAATAAGAAAAGAAGCTGTAGTGTCATTAGCCTAAAGAGCTGGGAATGCTCTTTGATTGATGCCGTGTGTATTAAGAAAGTCACAAGCGGCGATACTGATGAGTAGATAAAATGTGTCTTGCGACTCCAAATGCATCAGGCGCGGATGATACGAGCAATAGCAAGCACTCGGACAACAACTCCCCACCCGGCAGAAATCCTTTCTGATCGTCAGATGGCCGTAAGACATCATGCTTCCGACATGAGTGGGACAGATACGGTGGGGAGCTACGACGCAAGTGCATTGCGTATGGGGTGCAGGAGCACATGGCCAAGTTGCAGGGCTGCAGATCCAACGAATGCGAGCTTGCCGATAAACGCTGTCATCTCTGTGGAGTCCGGAAGTGACCCGATTTGGCGCCTTCATGCAGAAATGTATTTCCTTCGGGATATGGCGAAATCGACCGGCACCATGACGTAATCAGGTCTAATCAGCTGGAACAGACACTGAAGGACGACAGGAACAGCTCTAGTTCAGTGCTTAATTGTTTTGAGTATACTAGAGAATCCTCCTCTCTGTAAAGTAGACTTGGCACATTTATATCCTACACGGCTGCTGCTGTCATCTTTTCGCTTTTGGCATTGTCGATACAGTCAGACGCCAAATCCGAGGTTGAGACGTACTGCTGACATCAACAGGGACTTGAGTACATAAGAGAGCCTATTTCCGTACAAATTATGCCTGAACAGCTGTCTACACCTGGCAGCCTTAGTTGCTGGCAAACACTTCCCTAACAGCTCCAGGATGCCTACACGACCTGTCATACACACGGCGAAGTTGGGATCGCAGTCAACGTTAGCATAGACAGGGTCTAGAACTAAGAGGTAATCGATTAAGGCCTACAATAGTTTCATGTCACTGCAGTACACTGTTCTCACTACCTCTATTGATTTGTGCACTGCTTCGGTCAAGTCAAAGAAAGAATATATCAAATTCTGTGACAAGCTTCGAAAACGACCAGTATCTCGTCTAGTTATTTACAAACATTGATATTTCGGTGACCAGCTAGCTTGCAATCTATGATATAACTTCTGGAAGTAGTCATTTTCACCTATCTCAGTCGTAAAGAAGGCCACCGAGCAAGGACAGGCCATGACAAGAGAGAGTATGAACGTATTGCTGTCTGTCTCTAGAAAAGTATAACTATCATCAACGTGCTCGCTTTCTAACAGCCATTTTCTCTACAATCTTCATCAACAAACAACAAAACATTCCGAAACAATTCAATACCACCAACAATAATCCCTTTCTCAATACCTCCGCAGAACCGACACCACAATACCTACAATGTGCACTCGTCAAGAAATAGTGTTTTACTGCTCAAAGGGTGCGGCTTGCAAAGATTCAAGAGGTGCGCCTTTGTATAGTATCATCGACTTCATTGCCTGTAGAGAAGCCGAGCGGACCAACAAAAAGTGCTCAGCCATCACTCTCCCTACTTTAGAAAACCGTGAAGCTGTATGCTGCTTGAATTAGGGAATTTTCATATCAAGACGCCAGTGTAGGGGGTGCCAAACGTTACACGGATGTCCCAAAAAGTCTAGCAATATTATGACTTGAAAAATAAACTTCTAAACTCAGCATGCAGAACCCTCTTTCCATTATCGTACCTGCTTAGAAACTTGTTACATAAAAGTGCTATTTGTTTCTTGTGATAACATCCAATATCACTCTGTTTCATTCCGTTGTTCTCTGACCCTTTTTCCTGGCTCATAGCGTGCGCCCATCCCGTGTCAGAACCATATCTTCAACGGATCTCGTGTCGTCTGCATATGGCTCACGGCCACATGCCAACATTTCCCTTAGTCAATTTATTGATGTATCGTGTCCGGCCAATTCCGAATACACGTCCGCACTGCAGCCATGAGCGGTTGCGAGAGACAATTGTGGATGGTGGATAGATCGATAAAGAGTTGTGTTGCAAGGTTAATTACATTAGTAGGTAAAGTAGGTAAAGTACGGAGTAGGGACCCCATACCTGTTTTGTAATAAATTAGGAATCAAGACAGAAGAGTAAAGGATCTGTTATGAAGACATTTTGCAGAGTTGTAAAGAAATCGAGGTAGCAACATAAATGGGACAGAAATTTGATAATAGACAGATGAAAAATGGGTGGCTTCTTTCGTCTGTTCGCTTCTTACTTTGCCAGCTTTCTATATCTCACTTTCGTCCAAGTTAAGAGTCAAATGATAGACAGAGTCTCCTTGTAAGAATCCGCTGTATATGGATCCAAAAGAGGGTTGCAGAACCTTGAAATCTCGCTTGACTTGAGCTCAGATTAATGGGACTCGTTTGTGTGGAAGGCACAGAGAAAGGGTTTGATTGTCCTCCCTTGTGGTACAAGAGTGGATGGATGACTAATGGGCTTCAAGCACTGAAACAAGGTACTTCTATTTCGCAGTGGTTTACACCTAATTACAAAGTACCGTTTCTCCCATCGCAAGGCCCCTCTCCGCAACACTCGACTCTACGTCCGAGCCGATGCTCTGGCACAATTGTATCCAACATCAGTACTGGCACAGGCCGCCGACGTCGTCATCGATGGTCCAAGTGCCGGCCATGCCGCCGACAATCTCCTCCTCGTCATCGGTGACGGCAGCGGCGGCGACCTCGGGCGTCAGCGGCGACTCATCGGGCTTGCCGAAGAAGAAATCGTTCTTGCCGGGGCCGCGAGCCTGGCGACCGAGGAAGCGGCGTGCCCAGTCCTCGACGGCCGGCTCGCCGGTCTCGTCGCGGGCCTGCTTGAGGAAGGCGATGAGGGCGGTGCCGCCGGTGCCTTTGAGCTGCTTCGAGTCGGTCGGGCGAGCGAGATTGACGGGCTTCGGCTGGGCGACGGCCGGCTGACGACGCACGGTCTCGGGGCTGCGCGAGCGGCTGCGGGCCCGCATGGCCTCGCGCGACGGCACGACAATGTAGCGGGTGACGATGGCGATGTGGCGGTCGCGCAGGGCGCGCAGCATCGAGAGGCAGGCGTCGTAGGCGATGGCCAGCGGACGGTCGTGCGGGCGGGCCAGCACGTAGGGCCGGATGTTGGCGACGGCGGCGACGTCGCGCAGGAAACGGGCATGTGGCCCGGGCATGTACTGACGCATCTCCATGATGAAGTTGTGGGGAGGCGGCTCAGAAGCCGACAGGGTGCCGGCCTTGTCGTTCTTGTCGCCCTTGTCGCCCGTCGGGCGATGCTCGATGCCGAGGACGATGTCAAAGAACTGGATCAGGCTGCTCTGGGCGTTACTGCCGCCGCTGTACTGGCGGTACGTCTCGTGGCCGGTGCCATCGTCGTAGATGAGACCGTGGGGCAGGCCAGCGTCGGCCATGTTCTTGCTGCCGGCGAGGAAGGGCCGGATGCGGTGGTAGAACACGGTCGGATCGCACTGTTCGTGCAGGCGCTGCAGCAGGCCAGTCAGGTCGTCGAGCCGCTCGGCAAAGGCGCAGAGACAGGCCGTCACGGTGGCGGCCGTGTCTGCCTCGCTGTCCGGTTCCTGCTGCTCGCCTCGTCGGACTGTGGCCATGGCGGCCAGCATGATGGCGATCATGGGCCCGCCGCGAGCCTCGATGGCGACGGAGACGAGGTAGAACCAAGACTCATCGAGCGAGCCGGTCAGGGTGTTGAGCGTAGCCAGGTTCTCGAGCCGGTCGACGCCCTCGTCGACAAAGAGCGGCTTGAAGTTCCAGAGACACACGGCGGCAAAGGTAGCGACCGGCGGAACTTCTAGTCGTGTCGACACGGCCAGCAACGGCACGGCCAGCGGTGGTGGCAGCCGGTCGCTCGGTCGATCGCCGCCCCAGACGTAGCCGTGGGCCATGAAGCACAAGATACAGTAGGCACGACGCCACTCGGCCACGTGCTCCAGCCCGTCGGTCGACAGCACCGGCAGCCGGTCGACCACGCCGCGCAGACGCCGGCTCAGGATCAGCGCCTGCAGGTTCGCCACCACAGCCTCCCACTTGTTATAGTAGGGGTCGGGCAGCCGGGCCAGCGGCAGGTCGTCGGGCAGGAAGCCGTGCTTGGCCGAGATGCCGTAATCGGCCAGCACAGGAATGGGAGGAAGCATGGTCTGTGTCTGTTTGCAGTTTCTGCTGACCTAAGTCTCGTCCTGACGCAAGGAGTATACAGATTGATCTCTGTGATACTCCTCAGCCTTGCGAGATGCGGAACGAACCAAGACCATGAGCTTATAGCGATGGGAGAGCCGAATTGCCAGTGTTGAGGGGAAAGCATGAGCTTAGAAGAAGAGGCGCCGGGCTGCTTTATAAGAAAATCCGGAAAGGCTGGAGTTTATAATCTGCAACCAGGGAAGCTAGAGGAAAGCCTAGTAGTGCCGTTTCTTTTTCTGACACACACTCGCAAAACTCTGCACCGTCTGCTTCCTTTCTTCCGCATCCTTGTTTCCCCGCTGACGGGCGGATCGTCGGTGCAGAGTGGCTTGCTCGTATGATGTGCTCGTATGGTGTGGCCGCGAATCTGCTCGAGCGCCATTTCTCTTTGCTAAAGTCGCTTTTCTGTCACTTTTTCGTCACTCCACGTTTTTGCCTTTTGCCTTGGTTGCGCCAACTGCGGATTTGTGGGGCTTTGCGAATAAACTAAATACTTTGCGCAATTCCCCTCTTTCCAATTTCTGCCTTGACTCGGTACGTTGTTTTCTTTCACACGCTATCCGGCCATCCATCACCGTCCTACTACATCGCTCTACATTGGAATCATGGTGTACACCATCGTTGTCCACCTTTACGCAAAGGACGATGCAGAGAGCATCGAAAAGCTCTCGAAAAAACTCATCGAAGCCAGTCGCGTATACTCCCAGGACAAGGAGACGATTTCTTGGTTTGTCATGCAAGATGTCAAAGACCCACGTGCCTTTACCATTGTCGAACGCTACGAGCAAGAAAGCGTACGCTGTCACTCCGTATACAACTCTCTGTGTAGGACGTGTATTAATAAGCAATAGAGCCAGAAATACCACCTTGGAAACCCGTACTGGAAAACGTTTGATCCTTACGTTCTCCCGCTTTTAGAGAAGCCCATGGACCTGAGGAGGTTGGAGGAGCTTGACACAAGCAAGGAGTAAACATGCTTCTTCTTTATAGATTGTTACTCTTTAGACCCAGTATCGCATGTCTACTCCGTACGAGAACGTGTACTCGCGACCCGACGTGGGGTGTGTATATCATGTGACTCGTGTCCACAAAAGCTGCCAAGCTGCGCACCGCCACGTGCCAAGCTTCACCAGCCACCATTAACCGCCTCCATCGCCGTCAAAGATAGCTCACCCCCCCAAAGCAAGGCTGCCGTCCATCTCACTCACGAGACACCCCGTGTGTCGACACAATAGCCAAGAAACGATGGCTGTCCAGCAGCACGTCCTCAACTGGCTGTACAGTGTCCTCACCAGTGTAATTAGCTCCGCCCATCTGCTTGTCCCCTCTCTCTCTCCTCCGAAAGTCTGACCCCCCCCCCCCTTCAGGAATACCAAGACGTCAACCGCACCTACAACGATGTGGCCCAGGCCCTCTCCCAATTTCCATCCCTGTCGCCGCGGACAGACGTCCACAGTATGTCTTTCCGTCGGCACCCCGGCGTTCTTGGTGACATCCCAGCCTCGCTGACTGACTTTCCTCCAGCCTTTTCCAATGGCGCCTCGGCCCTGCTTCTCCACCTCTCCGGCACCCTGCCGGCCGTCTTCCGTGGCACTACCTACCGCTATCCCATCTCCGTCTGGGTCCCCCACGCATACCCCCGCGAGGCGCCGCTCGTCTACGTCACGCCGACCGAGAACATGATGGTCCGTCCTGGCCAGCACGTCGACCCCCAGGGCCAGGTCTACCACCCCTATCTCGTGGGCTGGTCCGAGTTTTGGGATGTGCGTTTTGTGTCCTGAACCCGTGAAGCCGGGACAATCTATTGACGGCTCTGCATGCTGACAGCCGCTCCGCTCGCAGAAATCCAGCATTGTCGACTTCCTGGCCATCTTGCGCGATGTCTTCGCCAAGGAGCCGCCTGTCATTGCTCGCCAGTCTGTCCGGCCATCGCCTTCGACTGCCGCAACACCATCCCCTCCACCCATTCCACCCTTCCCGCAAGAGCTGGCTGCTCACCATTCTGCTGCCGCCTTCCAGCTGCCGACACCTCCGCCCAAACCCAGCGCCAACGTCACCACTACCACTAGCACCACTCCCCCAAAACCAGCCCCACGCCGTCTCCGCCTCCGGTTCCACCCCATCCGCATGCTGACTCCTCCGCTGCTGCCAACTCCATTGCGGGAATGCTGCACGATGCCCGTCTCAGCTATACTGGCACTGCCATCCAGACTCCCCACTCGCCGTCTCCTCCCCCTCCCCCACGACCACCACCTGTGCCCGGCAGGCCCTCATATCAGCAGTCTCCTCTAGGCCAGCCGCCACATCATTCTCATGAACAGCAACAAAACCAGCAACAACAATACCAGACCTCATTTCGCTCTGATCTGCCTCTGCAACAGCAGCCACCACCACTCCAAACACAGCCTCCCCCTTCCTTTGCCACCTATGACCCTCGTCAGCCAGCAACGGCTGCTTACTATGCATATGCACAACAGCAGCAGCAGCAACAGCAACAACAGCAGTTGGCATATGCACAGCAAGGAGGCCCCTCACCTCCGTGGCAGCAGCTGCAGCCACAGCCTCGGCCCAAGGGTCCACCTCCTCCCGACATCATGGACGAAGACGACAATGCTGCTGTTGCTGCCAGCCAGGGCACGACACCAGGAGATGCATCTTCTCAGCACCATCCAGCACATGAACAACTGTCGACACCACCGCCGCCGCCACCAGTGCCACCAAACCCCGAGAAAGACATACTGCTTCACGAACTCGGCCGCGTCTTGGCACAGGCTCGGATACGCAGCCGAGACCAGGATGCATCCACCCTGGCCGGACTGCAGGCTCAGCGCTCAGCCATGCTGGACGCCGCCTCCCGTCTGCAGCAGGACATGTCCGAGGTGGCCCAGCTGTCGGCCCTGCTGACCTCCAACACAAACCTCCTCCACGAATCTCTAGCCGCTGCCGACGGCGTCATCCAGCGTGGCCACCAGACCCGTCCTCCTGCCATAGATGACCTTCTCGTCGCTCCCACCGTTGTTGCCGGTCAGCTCTATGACCTTGTCGCCGAGGAACGCGCCCTTGCTGACTCTGTCTTCATGCTCGGCCGTGCCGTCGAGCACGGCCGCATCAGCCCCGCTGTCTTTGCAAAGATGACCCGTTCTCTCGCCCGCGAGTGGTACCTCAAAAAGGCCCTCGTCCGCAAGGTTGCCCGTGGCATGGGCCTGGCCTCTGTCTGAGGCGTCTTTTTTAAAGAGCCATCGGCGTCCAGTCGGCCCACATGCGTCCTTGAAAGAAGCAGGCTTGTCCAGAATAGACCATGGCAATTTGAAATAAATTACTGCATGCCACTTCTCTAACTACTAATTTACTGCTGTAAACGACTGTCTCTATGATAATACCTCGTCAGCTTCACCAACCCTGGCTGCTGCTTCTGAGCGGCCCAAAGAGGGTGCCCCCTCGGCTTTTGCATAATGTCACCAGCTTGTCAACATCGTCACCACGCACCGGTCGCGGGTGTTCCAGGTCGCAGTTGACCTTTACTACCGCCAGGTCTGCCTCGTCCCAAGCGCCACTGCTTCCTCGCTTCCCTCTGCTGGTAGAGGCAACATGGGCACTACCGCTTCCATCACCGCAAGCTCCGTCCTCTTTAAACTCTTGGCTAGACTTCCGTCGGCTCCAACTCCAGTTCCGCACACGGTGGCGGCTTCCAGACGGCTGACGTGCGAGTCCTCGCCACTGCAAAGCAGGTCCAGACTGCTGCTTTCCTCCGTGAATATGGCCCCAAGACCACATGTGGCGGTGCCCAGGTGCAGCAGCAGGCATTCTGGGCATTTCCACCGGCACTTCCTGGGGTGAAATAGCATGGGCCAGCTGTGCATCATCAGGCTCTTGATACCCCTTCACCTGTGCATCATCTGGGTTCCTAGAACGGGAAATTCGGCGCCAGCCGCCAAGTCGATGCCTGGACTGCACAAACGCCTTCAGCCGTGCTTTTGAAATACTGCGCGTCTTTGTCTTCTCCCCACTCTGAGGCTCCGCCTGAGGCTCCAGCTGTTCGACACTACTTTCATGTCGGCTCAACGACTCAAAGAGATGGATTCTGTCTTTGAGTGGGGATTCTGAGGCTTTCCATGCAGCTGCACCTGACATAGACATACAGGTTCCATCTACCCCCATCATAACCGAAGACGTCCTGGGCGTGCTTAGCTCTGACTCTGCTGGCAAGGCGCACGACTTTTGCGGAGTCGATGCATTGCAAGTTGCCGCATGTCTTGTGGTGTTGGTGTTTGAGCAGCAGCCCGATGAAATACCGGAACTTGAAGGCGTGAGAAGCGCTGATTGTAAATAGAATGCTGGTGCTTTCTTGACAGCTGGTACTGTTCGAATTGTTCGCGGCACAATGTTGGTGGTCGAGTTTTCAAACATCTTTCGGAGATCTGCTACCGTGCTCGACTTTCTCTGGGGAAAAAGGCTCCCTCGGTCATTATGGGAAGGAGGCATATGCGTATGACGGGCGTACATTTCGTCGTGACCCTGACTCTCGAAAGTCCCGTAAGATCCCCTGGCAGAAGTTTGGGTACTGGGTGGGATACTTCTGCGAGGAGGAGCCACAGGGGACGAGTCGAATAGAACACTGCTTGCCTTTGTGAGCTCGCTGTGCATATTCTTGGATTGTACCGACGGTGCTATGAGGTGCATTGGCATATGTTCCACCGATATCGATGCGGCTTGTTGCAGTGCCGGCTTTGGTAGGATCAACCCAGCCAGTGCAAGAGACATGCGAAACGGCTGCACACTAGGTGACGGCTGGAGTGGCCCCATGAGTCTTGGTAGAGCTCCTGTCTTTGGTTTATGTACTTCGCGGACTGTGGTTGGGAGGATATCTTTGCTCGCCGAGAGAGGCTGCTTCCTTGTGGATACATTATGCTCGCTCACAGTTGTTGTTTGCAAATGTATGGACCCCGAGTCGTCGCTCCCCAAGAAAGAAGTCGAATCAAGCTTCAGTAATTGGGTGTTTTCAATACGGAAGGAATTGAACCGGGTATTATCAGAGTCGCCATTGTGGGATTCGGGGGTCGTGCTCTTGGAATGGCTGTACGAGCAGCTGATCTGCTCCCATGCTGGCTCCGTTCTTGCTTCGTGGCACCAATTTCTGCTTGAAAAGCCTACCAATGAACAGTTCGGTGGCGACGAGTTCTGGCTTGGGAGACATTGTGATGGGGAACGCAATGCGTTCGCTGGACGCTGGTCAGGGTGGTTGTCTAGAAGGAGTTCATTTTAGCTGTCTTCTTGAAAAACACGTTACGTCGTAGACATGACTTCTAGAGTAGCAAAGCTTGGGTGGTATGAACTCACAGGCTGGCCGGGTATACGCTGGGCTCTTCTTCACGTCCACGCCTCTCTTCGAGCCTGCGCCCGGGAAAACATTTTCATCTTGCCTGCAGGAGTTTTGAACAAGATTGTTGGGCCGGGTCGGCTGGTGTGCCTTCGGTGGTGGTTTCTAACATCCCCTCATATTGGAAGAGTACACACTCAGTGGTGGTGCCTTAGACAGCATGGTGTGGGAAGCAAACGCTCTCGGGCCGGTCCAGTCACAGGATATTGCGCCCTCTGACGAGTTATTGCTGCTTCTTGTTCCGGGCCAATTGTCGGAAGACGAGCTCCGCAGATCAACGGTGCTCCGTAGTCTGTAAAATCGGCCTCGAAGTTGCGTCTCGTCTGAAATAGACAAAATCGAGGAAGGTCGTAGCGTTCTTGTGGGCCGTGGATGATAATTCTCGTTTATCGTTGTATTGATGCGATTGTGGATAATCGTGTCTGAGTTGGTAAAAGCATGCAACATTTTTTTGTTCCATCCAAAATGTGATTGATAACCGAGACCTCTCGTAGGTCGCACTGTGATGCAATGAATGCTCTTGATTGCGATACGGTCAGATGTTTGTTCCAAGAAAGCATAGACAGGCCTAAAATCGTTGTTGCGAGAGCGAAAGTGTATTTGTTTATATGGTCTATATATGCTACCGCAAGCTGACAAGACAAGCAAGACGCTTTGCTTCCCTGCAGCTTTCCTTTCCCAGAGACCGAACGCACCTTCCGAATTGACAGTGAATTGAGAGATAATCTCATCCGACGAGGCAAGAAGCACCCTGTTTTGGACATGGAAAGAGTCATCCATCGCTACGGCCATGTGGACGGGAAAATGATAGGTTTGAAAACCCGACATGCCGAGATTCTTGGCAAGTGTTTGCATGGAGAGACAACTTTCCGACAGTTGCGACGGGAGGGGCGGGACAACAAAAGGTGCCTGGCATATCAGAACGGCGAAGCGAGTTACCCGCCCGCATAGCCTATCTGCAGGTGCTGACATGCATTAGTCTAGATGACTAGAGAGGCGAGTTGGTGAGAGGCAGCGCACGCGCAAAATAAGTCAAGGAAGGGAAGGAGACTGCGCTGGTGGGGAGGGAAAAGAGATATGGCGCATGTATGACGATGTCATATGTACGGACGATATAAGATACTACGAGTATGTACTCCGCAAAGCAAGATACAAGGTTGCAGTCAATTCTCCACGATTTCGTCATCAAATCCTGCTACAGGCATTGAGATGTCGCCAATCAGACCATACGTACGATCTGGGACAAGATGCCGAGAACAGCCGACGCCTGTCTGTCTTTTCTTTGAGAGGCAACATAATTTCATCCAGGATTTCAGGCCATGGAGCAGGACCGGCTCTAGTCGAATCTGTCTTTCACAACTGGTCATGTTGCCTCGAGAGATTCTCCGAGGAGAAGGCTTAATATGTCAACATAGTATTGCTGAAGGGTGGGGAAGAGAGGGGTTAACCTTGCTGAAATGGAGCAGAAGTGCATAGGCGCGGACGGTCCGCATGCAGCAAAACTCCGGCGTGTGCCGACACTATTACACCGGCAGAAGAATTGCTCCTGTATCAAGTGATCACATGCCTCGCAAATGAGCTCACAACCCTTCAAGGCATGTCTGATGCATGCATGGTTCCGGCTGCTGTGATACTGCTCCTCACCGCTGTGCACCGTACGCCGTGCGCTGTGTGCTGTGAGCTGCGATCAATTCTTGCTTCACAGCAGAGAGAATCTGCAATCGCTCTATCTGATATCAGCTGCAGATGGTCGGCTGGTCGTCCTCGCAATGTGACGAGCAAACGACCGACCAGTCGGAGAGCACTCTTTGTCTCCACCAAGCTCATGCGGCCATCAGGCGAGAGAAGACCCGATAGCAAACGTAAGACAAAAGGCGCACAATATGGAATCTGTCCAGGCCGACGGATGTGATAGCAGAGAGCCGAGAGGCCGTCCCCTTGGACTTGCATCAGGGGCTTGTATTTTCTGCTTTTGTTTGCATTCAATTGTTTATCATCGGCAGCGCCTGCGGCAATGTCGGGCGTCCAGTTCAAGCACGCCGAGAGGCTGCCGGTGCCTGCAAGGTTCATTGTGGTGATGATGCTGATAGTTGGTGGAATGCGGCGGCTGATTGGCTAACATGAACTATAGGTGAGTGGATCCCGCCGTACGGCAGGCCAATCAGCCCTGCAGACGTCCACGCGGGCCTGTCACGCACCCAATAGCGACGACGTTTTAGACGCCCACTGCATCCCGCTCCTCTTTTCCGTTAATAGCACATATCACCTCATGCCGGGCGGCCTTCATCTCGTCCACCACGGCCCTCTCGTCACAGGCATAACCGCCGGTGCTTGCAGTAGTGCAGAACAAAGCCTGGGATCCTTTGTACATAGTACACGCTCTCTCGGTCAACTAATCCCGCATCAGCCTCTCTTCGCCTGTACATACCATTGCGTGTGATACTGCCGGATCGACCTGCAGCACGGACTCCACCAGTCCAACCGCCCTTCGCCTAAGGCTGACGTTGCTCATTGGCCTCTCTCTGCATGCTGGTCCGGCCTGCCTTTCCCTTTATTGTTTTTATGCTGGGTACACCTGCAAGGCCCATGCGGCCAGCCCTTGCGTCGTCCAGTCTATTCTCTTGCTGCTTGTACTTTGTAGTCGATCGCCGGCACTACGGCTGGACCCACAGTAAGGCCTGGTCTCTCGCCCCTCCTTCCCTTTTCCCCTCCGTGTAAGTTCAGAGAAGGAAGGAATGAATGTGATCGAGGCCTCTAATTCTGGCCACCACTTTCATATATTTGGCCGCCACCCGTCTCTCTCCTGGCCTTCCTTTCTTCCCTCTCTTCTCTTCAGCAAGTTTTCAACACTCCAAAGCCAGTCTTTGTTTTCGGGTTTTTTCCCTCCCCCCTCCTCCCCCCCTTTTACTCTTTCATCAGAGCCGGTCTCTGCTTAATATACACAAACCAAAAAACAACCTTTTACACTTTCATACCTTTTCACGATACCTCTCATACACTCGTAGTTTTGCTGGTCAATTCTGCGTTGAAACCCCCCTAATAAACTCAAAGCATCTTCTGGCTTTCGCTTGCTCGCCCAAAGTTCCCGCTTTCTTATAGCATCATTTCCGGTGTACAAACCTGATTTGGGGATAATTTCTAAAGGTTGATCCTTTGAACAAATAATTCGCTCGGCACTTTTCGGTTTCTTCGTCCTAATTTTTAACGTCTTTCTTCATTGCCTCATCAATTATATCTACTTTTTTTTGCATCTCACCATCATCATGTCGACCATTCAGCTTTCGTTCTCTCTGCGCGTCTCGTCCGGCGTCAAGACGGTGCACCTCCTGGGCTCCTGGGACGGTTACGTCGGCCAGCTGCCGCTGTCCAAAGACAGCAAGTCCTCCAAGTCCGGCTCGTGGAAGGGCACTTTCCGCTTCCCGGGAAATACGCTCGAGGCTGGCCAGCGCTACTGGTACTACTACATCATCGACGGCTACCACACCTCGCACAACCCCAGCGAGAAGTCGACCACTGAGCCCACCACCGGCCGCGAGCTGAACGTGCTCGACGTGCCCAAGGTCAAGTCTTCTTCGTCGTCCAGCAGCAAGCACAGCAGCTCCAGCAGCTCCAGCAGCAGCCACAAGTCTTCCTCGCACTCGTCGTCCCGCCACTCGTCCAAGGACAAGAGCCGTCACTCGCACGTGGAGGTCCCCAAGGGCCGCCCGCTGTCCGTCTCCCAGATCAAGTCGCCCAAGCCGCATTCGCCACACGCCACGCGCCACATCCTGACTGACGACTACGACGTGGACGAGCTTGCCGAGCACCTGGCCAAGTCGGGCATCGACGAGGCCGACTACGACGAGGCCGCCGTTGGCATCGTCTACGGCGATGACTACGCCGGTGAGGATGCTTACATCACCGCCGACATGGGCGTGCTCAGCGGCTCGCCGCTGTCCAGCAGTGGCTCGGACCTGTCCTACTCCTCCGATGACAGCAGCAGCCAGGGCGCGTACTCCAGCGTGTCTGGCTACTCGACCCCGAGCTCTGACTACAGCTCCTGCACCTGCGAGCGCTACGGCATCACCCGCAAGGGCGACCGCGTGCGCATCGACTGTGGCGGTGCCCGCTGTGGTTACGAGGACTCGTGCTCGTCCTCGGAGGACGAGGAGTACGTTGAGCACTCGTCGCGTCGCAACGGCATTGTCGTTGCTGCATGAAGGCACAGAGAAAGAAAGTAGAGAATGAAAACCCCCAGCCCCGAAGTGTGTGAAACGACGATACAGCATGCGGCTCGCTCGCGTTGCTACGAAACACACGGTGACGGGGGGGAAGAGTGGACGCGTCCGCAGAGGTGCCAACATCTGCTAGATCGTCCACGAAGACAATTCCCTCCGTCCCTCGGCGGCTGTTGAGCCGCGGCTCGGCTCATTCCTTTGTCGAGCCGCGGCAACAAAAAAAAAAGAGAGAGAAGGAAAGAAGAAACGCACCTTGCCCGTTGCAGAGAAGTGGCTGTTTTTTTGTTCATCGCATTGGCAGTACTTATCTCTTGCGGAACGTCGCTAGGAGAAGCAGTACAACTTCTGCCCGCAAGAGCATCAAGCTGGTCTTGGTGCTCTTGTCGCAAATCTGCTCCCTCACTGACGTCTGTAGAGGTAGGGCTGCTACCTCTTAATGTTTCCCTGACTGTTTAAACGAACAACAAACATGACAAGCTGGGTCGATACTGCAGCCCCTCACAGAGACCCGCCAAAACTCTTGACCGACATCAAGGTTTCTGTGTACCGTGGTCCCCTTTGTCTTGTCGTTGATTTTGTTTGTTTTTTCGTCGCCACTTTCTTAGAGATAGCCTCTGGGCACGTCTCTTAGTTGTCAATCGCCGAAGTACCCGGTATTTTCTGGCTTCTTAATGGAGTTGGGAGAGAAAAGGGACCTACCAAGGATTGTGAAGCCATGGATTTGGGTGTCCTGCTTTCGAAGCACGCCTGAGCCAGCCATGGAAATTCTGGAGACGGAAGGAGACGGATGTCAAAGCGCTATATAGCAGTGTCTCATGGAAAAGGGTAGACGACGATAGAATCTATTCAATGAAAAATTATGTCGAAATGTACTACATTATCTCTGGATTTGCTAGTTGATATGGATGTGTTCAATCCCGGCTACGGCAGTTGGACCAGTATCTAAGCCAGCCTCCCGATTCGGTGCAAGGACCAAAGGTTGCTCGGTGCCAGCCTCGTGGTTTAGCAGACCCTGCACCCGGGTCTGGAGCGTCATGGTGAGCACGGTGTGAAGACGGTCGCCTTTCAGGAGTCATGGTCGTGTTAACGCCGCCTTTTCGCGGTTCTTATGTCGGTTTCCGTGTACGTAGCCATAGCTTTTTCACCGACATTCGGCGCGGTGCTGCTAAATGGTACGACTTTGATATAGTTGCTATTCGGACCCTTGGGGTAGAGATGGACCATCAAACTGCTGTTTGTCTTCCTGTGTCTGCAATTTGTGCACGATAGAGGCGAACTCGTATTGACAGCGGGGGCGCTTGGATCTGCACAAATCAGCACGAAACAAGTCGTCGCAAGTTGCACGGGAAGAGCAAGAGCGAGCGACCCCGCCGCTCTTGCAGTTTCGAGGCCCAACCTGCACTGGGCCTCTCTAGCTCTGTTTCTGCCCACCGCCTCCTTTTTCGCTCTGCCCAGCAGCTTCGGTCTCGACATTCCTGCATTGAACGACCCGAGACAGAAACCGCCACGATGCCTCCGCCTCCTTTCATTATCGACTCGCACATTCATCTGTGGGACTCGGGCGACATTGACAAGCTAGCATGGTGCAAGCCAGAGGACACGCTGGCACGGCGGTGCACGGTTGAGGACTATGTGGAAGCCGTGAACAGCACGGCTCCGGAAGCTGAGGAGAGCAGCAGTGCTGGCGACGGTCCGCGCGTGGGCTACATCTTTGTGGAATGCGACCGTGCAAACGACGGCGGGGCCGACTGGACGCAGCCGCTGGCCGAGGTGACGATGATGCGGCAGATCATCGAGGCCGAGGGCGAGTCTAGCTCGACTGGCTCAACTGCCTCATCACAGGCGCGCTGTCTAGCCATGGTGCCGTGGGCTCCGGTGCACAGCGGGCCCGAGGTGCTAGAGCGCTATCTAGACGCGGTACAAGAGGCGGCCGGACCGGTGGCGTGGCCGCGGGTGCGCGGATTCCGCTACGTCGTGCAGGACAAGCCGCACGGCACGATGCTGGCAGACGATTTTGTGGCCGGACTGCGGCTGCTGGGACGACGGGGCTTCGTGTTTGAGCTGGGCATCGATCAGCACCGCCGCGGCCGCACGCAGATGGAGGAGACCGAGGCGCTGCTGGACCGGCTGCACGGCGACGACGTGCCCGAGGCCGAGAGAGTGGTGTTGGTGGTCAACCACCTGGCCAAGCCGGACCTGACGGTGCTCAACCCGGCGGCTGACCGCGGCTTTGCTGCCTGGCGCAACGCCATGTTTGCGCTCGGCAAGGCCAGCCCGAGTCATGTGTTTGTCAAGATGTCCGGCCTCTTCTCCGAGATGCCTGACGCGCTGCGCAACCAGCCATCCAACGCGTTCTTCGTCGCCACCTTTCCCTGGTTTGCCGTCCTGCTAGCAGCCCTAGGACCGTCCCGGCTCATGTTTGGCAGCGACTGGCCCGTCTGCACGGCACGCTATGCTAGCCTGCTGGCTGTGGAGGGGACCGCTTCGAGTGATGCTGAAGATGCTGCTGCCACTGCTACTACACCCGACAAGAAGATCAGCAAAGCCGAAGCAGGCGCCTGGGACAAATGGCGGCGTATTGTGGCACAGATGTGCTACATGGCCACGCTAGGCGAGGACGACGAGGCAATGATCTGGGCGGGCACAGCCGTCAAGGCGTACGGGCTGGACACGGAGAAATAGTGAACATGAGCAGTGAGCGGTGAACACAACTTGTATCCTACGAGCAGCCTGGCGGGAGACATATCCGCGGGTTCATCTTGCTCGTCGGACTATGCAGTCACTAAGACAAATAGGTTGCACCGATGCGTGTGATACACCAGACGGGCCACACCGCAATTTTGCCCTTACAGAAAGCATGGGCCTGCAAGTAGCTGCTGCACACCGAATAAACGTTATGCTCACACGTCTGGCAGATATAAAATAATACTCCGTAGTCCTTGGAGATCGTCGTCCTGGGTTTCAGTCGAGCATCCAAATATAACTCAGCAGGGCACAGAGGCAGGTGCAGAAACTTGGACAGACAGAAGAGACAGAGGTTTCCCACCCGCCTTTTCCAAGCGTCCGTAACGCCGGGGTGGGAAAGGGGGGCTGATTTACCTGAGGACAGAGATAGGGAACTGAGACGTGATAGTGCGAGTGCACCGCATCAGCTCTTCGCGCAGGCTCCTCGAATCTGACCAGTACTTCAACAGCCACGACTGGCCTGATTACGAGCTTCTGTTGCACTCGACACACAAACCCCTCCCTCCGACCCTACCGCAATCCTGCGTCCCACCGTGCCCTCTTTTGGGCGTTCTGGAGCGGTTTAATCGTGAGTCATATGTATCTCGTCCAAGAGCAGTGTTACTGGTAAATATTGGCTCTTCGCCTTGGGGTCGATCAGCTTTCCCCAACCAGGTTTCCCCACGGGAAAACCGTCGATTGCTTGCGGCCCCAATCGCTACTATGTACCCCACACAATCCACTCCACCCACAGCCGAGCCCACATTCCAGCAGCTCCCAACTGGGAAGCTCAAGCCTGTTGGGGGCGTGGGATTATAATGCTGTGGCCGGCGAGCCGTGCCTCTGGGGGAAGAAGGCAGGGAAAAGGGAAGCCACCGAGAAGAGCGAGCCGGACAAGAAACGCGAACAGTCGCGGTCTTACGTTTTTTCTTACGCCTTTGCACGAATGTCGACCCGAAAAAGCGGCCCTCATATGAACCGTCTTCCCCGCTTAGGCTGCCAGGGAAAACGGGCCAGCCGCCCTTTTCTGCAGAAACGTAGCAGACAGGGGATCGTGGCATGTTCTCGAAAGCGCTGCCGCCAGCGCGATATCACCACTGCACCAATTGGCAGTGTCCAACGCACGTCTCCCTGTGGCCAGACGGAAGGCGGTGTTGCTACATACAGCGAAGAAGGACTGCAGCCATGTCAACATGGCATATCTGCACAAGTCAGCGCCACGACAGCCGCAGAAGGAGAAGGAGAAAACGCTCGTCCGTACGGAGTACTATGTACAGCAACGATGGGCGAATGAGGTGGCCCCCACACCCCTTTTCGGTCTGCTGTTTGCTCCCAGCAACGCTCCGGCTTCCCTCTTATTCGTACTCGTCACAACAGAGACCGACAACAGTCATCAGTCAGACCTCGTTTCTCGTATCTCCCCCCCATAAATAAATAAGAAAAGCAAAAAAAAACCCCTGCACCCCTGGGCGTATCTGGCCAAGTCGAGAATGTACCCCAGGAAATATATTGTGGGATTTTATGGGTAACCTATTTTTTTCTCTCAGGGAAGAAAGCAAATGCCCGGGGACTGCGGAAGCTGGGGGACGTGAGTGGCTTCGCTTCTCGCTGCCTCTTTCTACTCGCCTCGGCCCACGATGAGAAGCCGGACTGGCCTTTTCGGTTTTACGACTAAACATAGGCCTGTCTCGTCTTGCCTGGATCTCTTTCTCTTATATTCTCCCGCACTCTCTCCATCTCCCCGATTCCCCATCTTCCCCCTTATATGCACCCATCCATCCACTCGGCAAACTCCGTCCTCTTTCTGTTATTCGGGCTCCCAACAAGCGCAATATCACCAACGTATTTCGTAAGATAACGAGCAGAACGCACCGCGATTTGTACAGAACCTGCTTTTCGTTTCTCACCTCGTCCTACCACCCCATTTCCCCCTCTCTCTCTTCTTTCCCCTTGCTTTGCTTCTTTCCTGTTTCATTTCTTTTTCCCCTCCTTCTCCCACCCCTTGGTTCACTCCAATCTCAGACTAGGGACACTTCATCATAGACCACATACAAAACGTTCACTCGCTTTTCTCTCACAATTGCTCCCAACTCCCCCGACCTGCAACCCAACCACCTGTCTAGACAGTCTAGATCGTCGACACTTCGGCATCTCTCTTACGCATTATACCAAAAATTACTGCCCATACTATCTTCCGTTCTCATCTGCCTACCGCGAACAAACCACTATATTTCCAACGGCAACAACTAAGTACGTTTTGCGGTACTTTCACTTTGCCACCTACGCTGCTTATACATTACCCAGAGAACAAACACATCGACTGCACACTCTACAGTCCGGCATGCCGAGCCAGATTTACGCTCCCGTTCCCGTTGCTGCTTCGCAGCGCAAGGGTCTGCAGCTTCTCACATCTGCAGACCTTGTTGCCAGCCTAAATGCAACGCTGGCCACACCATCCGTTCCGAAGTACAACGGCAATAGCACCCGCCTCAGTGTCGATATGCCCTACTACACCATTCCCGAGGACGACTACACCGTGCCGGCGCCTCCTCCACCGAGTCCCGTCAGCTTCCGCAGCGAGAATTGGCCTACTGCGATGTCGGTCGCAAAAAATAACGGCGTGTCGCCCGTGTGCCATTAAAGTGGAGGACCCCATGCTAGAGCCACTATGAGTTGGCAGCAACATCGGGTGATTCTCTACGGGGTACCTTTTTGTTTTCTTTGCTTGGGCTTGCTTTAGCGCTGGTACTTGTCGTGACACGTTGACTTTATTGAGCCGTGCTTGTCACAACCTACGGTACGGTAAAACCGTTGCCAAGGGGTGGCTGATGATCATATGGAGAATCATCCTGGAAGCAGTTTTCTCTCATTTGAGCTATTTCTTTTTTGTGCGCTTCTTTGAAAGGGGCTTCGCAATGGGCTACTACGGAGGGTCAAAAGAGGAGGTATTGAAAAGTTTGTTTTTACTAGGTTATTCGCTTATACATCTGAATTGTTTACTGTTGTCATTCCTTTTCGAAAGGATCGCGGTTTCAACGTGAAGGAAGGCGGCTGCTTACCGTATCGTGTATACCGCGGGAATACTGAAGCTTCTATCATATATGACACAGAAGCGCAGCCTGTTGCTGTTAGCAAAAAGCACCAGAATATTTGTACTCCGTAGAGGGACCTGCAATGTTTCTGTTAGTAAAAGTCTCGCGGTCCAATATGATACTTAACAGGTTACCTATGGCGGTCGCGCCAGCTCTATCGGCCGTGGCCCATGTTCCGCCGCATATCTCAACTGGCCGGTGAACCAACGCCCTTAAGGATTTGCCAATGGACGATTCAACTTCCGCACCTGATACCCAGAGGTGGTTTTTGAACGTATCGTTCAACCCGATCCCCATCACACACCTCGGGACTTACGGCGATGGAGTCATCGGCCAGCTCTTTCCTGGTGTCTGCCCCGTAATAAATTCAAGGGCCCGACTAGACGATGAACGGCTCGATTCAACTCATACGTCAAGCTTTAGAATTCTTGCTCCTAATGGCCTAATCGCAGGCCCTCTTGCACGGCAGGATCTCCAGAGCATAGTCTGGTTTCCTGCTTTCGGTTTTTGGCAGTCTGCGAGAGCAAGAATAACCTGAAAATTTGTCCAACACCACCTATAGTGGTGCGCTGTTCTGTGATTAGGGAGTAGTTTAGGTGGAGTGTAGTAACCATTTGCAATACCTGTCTTTCTTCGATTTCGTTTTGCGCGCTGCTGGTGCTAAGAATAGAAGACGGAGCATCTGTTAATAAAACGGGTATCTTCAAAGTATGATAGCATGCATTCAAAGAGCTATGTATGCAGACCTAATACTAGAGTACGGAGTACCTACGTCGTACGCCATATTTCTCGATCGCGCCGGGTCTTAAGAATCGGCCGTGGTATTAGCGCGTTCACGCATCCTACAAGAATAATTCTTAGTAAACGCGTTGTGAGACGCGTCAAGACGCGACTTGTGGGGCCTCAAAGCCACAAGTAGAAATAGTCCACAGTTCAGCATCAGGAAGCACGGTTCTTCCTTCCTTATTTCTCCCCTTTTACATATGGAGTTTGAGATTTTCTTTCATTTTTGATTTGCGTTCACACTGGCTACTTCCAATTTCAGTCGCTTATAGTTTTTAACGGTCAACCCAACAGTCAATCCTTCTTATTGTAGATCCTCTTTTCCCTCGTTTTCAGCATCTTGAGGAAACTGCTACCAAGATGGCTCGCTCTTCCCGGTCGACTCGGACAGCAGCAGCGCGGCCGTCCAACTCGGTCACGACTCCCGCTCCTGTCCGGAGCATTGACACCTTTGGCCGCGTCTCAAAGCGAGTCACGCCTTCCTCTACAAAAAAGCAGGCAGGTGCAAACGAGGTCGTTGCCGAGCGGTTCCTGGCCGGACAGAAGGCACAGAAGGCACAAATCAGAATCGAGCTTCCAGCCCTTCCTTCCTCCAAACAGCCAGCAGCGGTCTCGCCTGCGGCCACTCCGAAATCACGCAAGCGACGAGCCTCGGAAAGCGAGCAAGATAACGATGCTTCGCAAAAGTCGGAAATTTCTTCAAAGCGTGCCCGTCACCCTAGAAACACCAAAGCCCCTTCGATTGCAGCTCTTCTCTCACAACAGAAAAGAAGGACATCTGATGCTTCCTCCTCATCGGACGATGGCAGTGACAAGAATGCCAGCCATCTTCTCTCACGCCTGAATCTCCAGGCATCCCTTTCACCTTCGCCGTCAGTCCTACCACGCTCGACATCTTCCTCTCCGCGGCCAGCCAGCACTGCTCCAACAACCCCCTGCGAGTCGGAGACTGAACCAGATAGCTGTCCTGAGGCCGCCGTCCTTCCTTGCGACCTTGCTGAGCTCCTCCAGCTTCAAACTTCCTTCGCGAAGGCACTCGCCCTACACCACGCCCACCATGGCACCAACGCGCCTGTCGATCTACGTGTTCTCTGCCCGAGTATAGCGCAGGCCTGGGGCAAGCGGCGGGTCACACGGGAGGATATCCAGCGCTGCATTGGCGTGGCAACAACCAAGAAGGACACGAGCGCACTCTTCCTGTCGGACTACGGCCGTGGGAAAATATGTATCGAATTGCAGCCCAATGCAGCATCTACCGGCACACTCAGCAATCAGCTCAACCAGATGTTTGAGACCAATTTGCGGGCCCTTTGGTCCGAGGTTGCTGGCCGTGACCCCGCTGCCATAAAGGCGTTCATCCAGAACCTTCCCAAGGCGCCAGTCAAGAAGTGCACTTCGCTCTTGCAGACCTCGGCCTTGAGAGCCAAGGGACAGCGAACCTTGGAAGAGCTGATGCATGGCATAGCTCTGAGAAAAGAGGAAAAGGAGGCAAGGGAGGCCCTGTTGAAGGCACCCGTGGTAGTGCAGGCACAACCACAGGCCACTCAGCAGCAGTCGGCACAGGCGCCGTCTGTGGCCGTCAACGCAGATGGGACTCCGATGGGTCTGCTTGACCGCATCCGGTACCGCCAGATGCAGCGGACGCAACAGCAGACGTCCGGTGCTGCACCGCCGACGCCAGAAGAGCTGGAGCGGCGCGCTGCCTTACATCGGGCATGCGATATTGCCGAGGTGCTGTCAATGCTCTGCACGTCGTCCCGCCAGCAGAACCGGGTTTCGTTTAGCATGGTTGCCATCCTTACCAAGCTCAAGGACTCGCTCCGGCTACCTATCTCGCGCGAGGAGGGTGCAGCATGCGTTCGGCTCTTGGCCAAGGAGATCGCGCCTCAGTGGATTCAAATCGTCAGCATGGGCGGTCGGGAGATCGTCATCATGTTGACAGACTTCGTGCCAAGCAAGGCGGCCATGCAGAGCCGTGTTCAAAGCTTGTGCCAGTGACGGGAGACAGGATCAATATAGTAGGGGGGAGACCGGCATTTGGAAGCGCGGAAGCATCACCTGCGGTACTGCATTTTTTATACCACCTAAGGTCCTTGGTTTTAAATGGCATTGCGGATTAATAGGAAGCCTTTTGCTCTGGGATACTTGTCGCCGCGATTCATAACAGTATTGCTCATACTATACTAAACGAGAAAAATAAAACGATAATACCAAAATAGCATCTATTATCTATGCAGGACACTCGTAGCAGTATATGCCAGTGATCTTTCGAGCCAGCCGTGAGTGGTTTGAACGCTATGCTAATCTGCCGCCGAGACGAGGCCCAGGCCTGATCGATGTGTCTTGTCACATCCCCAGAGTTGAGCGCAAAACAATATATATGAGCAAGTGATAACCAGCACGTCCGTATGATCCCAAAATATGCATCATGAGCGCCTCGTGAGTAGAGGACGAGAGGCAAGAAAAGTACGAGGCCGGTCATGCAAGTCCTTCTCTCAGAGTTGTGACTTGCCACGCGTGGCATAACCGGAGCTCGCTTTGCAGACGAGAAAAAAGCGGAGATGAAGTTTTGAAGAATGTGGACGGAGACGTCGTGATACCCGGGCTGAGGATAGTTCGCGATCGAAAATCGTTGAGAGAGGGTGGCGGCGGACAATGTCGTCCGACTGATGGGGATCGAAATCACCGTCGTTTTTTGAGGGGTCAATTTTTATTCAATTTTTTGGTCTTTATTCTCACGAGTTTCGAAATTGGGCATCCGCCACCTATTTCTTCTTCTCGAACTTGGGCTTGCCAATGTCACTGCCCCGTAGCTTGACGTTGAGCACGCGCTCGATGGCGCCGAGCACCTTCTGGTCGGGCTGGCCCTCGCCGCGCTCCATGGCGGCGATGATGGCCTGCTTGGTGTTGCAGCGGTCCGCGAGGTCCTTCTGTGACAGCTTGGGCTCCATCTTGCCGCGCCGGTCGGCAATAATAGCGCCGACGTCCTTGCCGAGGACCTTGACCTTGACGATGTCGTCGGACCGATCGACCTTGGTCAGGTGCTGGCCCTCAACCGCCGGCTTGGACGCGCCGTTGCCGGCGGCGTACTTCTTCTCGGTGGCGACGACGTTGCCGCTGCGCTGAGCGGCGTTGAGAGCGCTGCGGCCCTTGACGACGGTTTCGCGCTGGGCAGCACCACCGCGGTTCTTGCTGCCAATCTTGGTGACGTGGTCCCAGTCGAGGCCAGACATGATGGGCGGTAGGGTTGGAGGTGAAGGGCGTGAATCGGGAATTGGGGTTGTCGATGATAATTGCAGATGGCGCAAAAATACCAGAGTCGTTCTTGACGTTCGCCTGCTTGTTTGCGCGGTCTTATGTGGTGTTGATTGAGGAGAAAAGGGCGGGGATGGAAGAGAGGCTGAACGGAGGAGGGAATCCGGTGAAAAAGGACGCCGTGGAAGCTGATAGAAGATTGGGATTAGTTTTTGTGGGTATGAAGAGGGCCGCTCTTGCCTCGAACGCGGACGCCGACTGACTCAATCCGGCGGCTAGGACGTTAGAATGTGGCGCGACCCCTCCCTGGGGGTACGGTCACGTGTAGGCTTACAAATGGGGGGTGCATCCCCGGACCGTTGCAGTAACTGCCCAACGAAGCTCTCCAAGCTGGATCATCCGAATGTGAAAACCACCACACGTGCACCTCTGATCTATTTCGTGTTTTTGCCTCCGATCTCCCAATGGCGTGGCGGCTCTTGGGTCTTCTGTCGTGGCTCGATATGCTGGCCTTCATGGGGACAGGGTTGCTGTATTACAATGTCTTTGGAAATTATATTGACTGTCTGCTACTGAAAGGAGGTTTCTGGCTAAAAGGCGATGGCGCATATCAAACGGCCCAAGCCATAGTTCTGTGGACATTCACTGCTGCCACTGCTTTCGTTGGTGTGTTATTGTGGGGGAAAGCGACCTGGATGAGCTGCGATGATCCTGGCCATGTGCTTCTCTATCCCTGTAGGATGATACACCCGTCTACACGTCCATTCCTTGCTGTCGGGCAGCCTGTCTCCTGGGAAGGCGCTGTGAGCAGGCTGGTACCAGCTGGTCCACAGACGTCATTGTGACAGAAGACATCTTGGTTCCTCATCGCTCCCAAAAGCCATCTTGGACGTGACACTGGCCATGCAAGTTTACGGGAGAAACTAGACACATACCTGCAGTCTCAGGTGCGTTTGCCTTTCCCCGCTGCCCATCACAATTTCATTGCTCATGCCGATAGGAAATTGATCCATGCAGCTATCCATATGCGTACGTAGTAACGGCAGCTCGTTTTCTGGGCGGTCATTGTAACCCATTCTCGTTCTGGTATCTCTACGACAAAACCGAGGCACTCGCAGCTGTTGTTGTAGAAGTGGACAGCACGATTGGCGAGAGGCACATATACTTCTTCCGTCCAGGGCCTCGGCCCAAAGAGCTGGCAAAGGCTGCGCATAGGGACGACAGTGACTATGGAGCTGCACCTCCCCAGACCCGAGCTTACCAGACTCGCACGGGGTTGCATTCGATAACAACAACAGATCCGCTAGCTACCAACGCTCAGGGGCCTGTTCCGATCAACACGGTCCTCGTTCTCCAGTCGTTGCACGGACATGAGAAGCTGGTGGTGAGGTTCTGTGCCGAAGCTGTCGTCGATCCCACGGAGATGACGGCGTGGCAGGCACTACGCCTCGTGGCCACAACGTGGTGGCTCGGATTATTTGTTGACCAAAAGGAGGTAAATCTGGCGCAGAAGAAAAAACCTCGCACAGCAGACTGGATAGAGCTCCGGCTCGAGACGGCCTTTCGACGCTACCTGCAACACGTGGTCGAGAAGCAAGCAACGACGGCGGCAGCGCCGTCGCGGCGACTAGCTGTGACGTACATTCCGTGTGGGATCCCGGGGGTGGCATCAGAACGAATACTCTCTGGCACAGCTGCTGGCCAGCAAGACAAAGACGTGGACGAGGTGGAGATCCGGGTTTTGACGCCGGTTTTCTACAGACGGTTCGTGTGCTATGCTCACGACGTCGAGGCGCTCTTCTGCGAGCTGCGCGAGAGCTGCACGATTGACGTGTCGCGGCCGGAGCTGCTGGCGAAGCTGGTGCTGGCCAAGACGCCACGACCGCCACTGCAGGTGACGGGAGTCATCGACTTTCTCTTCTTCAAGGCCATCCAGAGGCTGCGACGACGACCGGAGCGTCTCGCCCCCCCCGCAAAGTTGCCGGGTGCAGCTTCTTCGTATGTTTCCACGGGCGATCTCCGGGGCTTCCGGCTCTCTGCCATGGACGGCTTCGTGCTCGCCCTCAAAGACGAGGCCGGTCGAGACTTGCGCAGAAGTTACAGGGCCACAGTTCTGGCCGTATTTCTGGCAGACAGGACAGCGCTCGGTTCCTACCGCGTCTTCCAGGCCCAGTGCCTCCTGGTGCGGCTCCTGGTGGCGTGGGCAGCAGTAGAAGTGGTCCTGTCAGCTTGCAGTCATGGTTGAGTTTAGGCAGCCGGCTGAACATCCGAATCTGCAGCTTCTGTGGAGTTGACTAAGACAAATGATTCCATGCTGCTTATCCGCTCGAGGGTCACACCGGTTATTTGGAATAGCCGGGACGCTGTAAGGTAATGCACTTGTAAGCAGAGAGTCGACGCCTGCCCATTCGGAGGTGCGGTGGGGCGGCCAACAGAGACAGACGTTCTCAGCCGTGCGCAATTCCAAATGAGATACAGGTGCTGCAGGGTGTATACCTCGCACTGTGGGTACACAAGTCTCACGGTATATACAACCGACCCGGAAGCAGTTGAAGTGATGGGCCGATAATACAGTACTGATATTTTTTTCCGATAGACGCAAATTCGAGTCGTGTTTATCTTGAAAGAGTACGGTTGTTTGGCTGTCCTCAAAGTCTGATTAGACGAGACAGCAGTGCGAATACATAGCAGTGCTTCGTCAAATTCCAAATACCAACAGCTCCGATAGGTCTAGTGCAGCCTCGCCGCTGCAACCCCACCTTAAAGATACAGCATAGGGGCTGACTGAGGTTGCGCGTGCAGATGCAAGAGTGTTTCGATGAGAGACACAAGGGCACGATAATCTTTGGATGTCAGTCGTAGGTCGATAGATTCTGAGGACGGAAAGGTCGGCATGTCGAAATGACAGATAATTTAGGAGCTATTCAAGGAAGGGGCGCCTGTTGGACAGACGCAGGAAGGAGAGGCGGGGCAGTATGACGTCTCTCTGGTCCCAATGCAGCACAGCAGCAAAGCTCTGTTGCCGAAGTCAGGTCTGAGAGTTGGTGGTCAGATAAGAGGGGAAAATAGCTATATAATTCCGAGTTCTTCTCTCTGTCCTGGCATTCCCGTCAGTGCATAAGCAACGACGTAGCAGACCAAGTTTGAAGCCAAAAGCAGCTCAGATCCATTCAGCTTCTCATTTCTCACATCCTATTCACTTCTCCATCCAAGCCGCCATCATGGTTCTCACCGGACATTGCCTCTGCAAGGCCGTCACCTACTCCATTGACATGGACAAGCCGCTCCTCGTCGGCTACGACCACTGTGACGACTGTCAGCGCCAGACCGGCTCGACCTACTGTAAGGACTAGTCCAGAGCTGGGCACGGGTGTGCTCTGGTTCTCCACATTGCTGACTGCTCCTCGCAGCGCTTGTCGCCGTCGTGCTGAAGGACAAGCTCACGCTCAAGGGCCCGACCAAGAGCTGGGCCGGCCTGGGAACGTCTGGCAAGGCGGTCCACCGCATCTTCTGCTCCGAGTGCGGTTCGCCCATCGCCCACGACCCTGACGCAGCCCCGGCCATCATTGCGATCAAGGGCGGCACTCTGGACTCGGACATCAAGAAGGCCCTGAAGCCGGTACGTTGCACACCGCCCTAGTTTGTAAGCCGTTGTGCTCGGAACTAACAGGCAACGCAGGACACCGAGATCTGGACGGTCGGCAAGCTGCCTTTTTGCCAGGAGCACCTCGAGAAGCCGTTTGAGCACATGCCGGAGTAAGCGTCTTAAGCGGGAAAATAACCGGCTGTACTTTCTACAATAAGATCAGGAATAAACCCGAGCAGAGACGTGAAACGTCTCCTTCTCCAAATGATGACTAATACATGTGTAATTTTGCATGCAAACTTCTGTCTATAGTGCGGGAAATGCAAGGCAAACGCTGATGCGCCAATCGTGTTATTCATACATGTCGTGGGCGAGAAAACAAATGGATATGCTAGGAGAGATGCGAGCCGGCGAGAACAGCAACGACGGCGGCCAGCCACAACAGCTCCGAGGCTGCTGGCCGTGAGCTGGCGGCGCTGGCTGTGCTGGGAAGCTCTTTCTGCACGGTAGCGGTGACGGTGGACGAGGCGACGGCCAGGGTGCAGCTGGCAGTGCCGCAGGCGTAGCCAGACGGACAGCAGCCAGCAGCAGCGCCGGCAGCCGGGGTCGAGTCGGAGGAACAGAGGAACCAGCCGGTAGCGCAGGTGGCGGCGGACGTGGCAGCAGCAGCAGCCGCAGCAGCGGTCGAGTCAGCAGGCACGGCGATGGTGATGCCGTTGACGTTGATGACGGTGGAGGAGGACGAAGCAGGCGGACAGCTGGTGGTGTGACAATCGCGGCCGGTCTGACAGCAGCCACCGCCAGCAAGGGCGAGACAGGCGTAGTAGCCGACAGGGCAGTAGGAGGCAGTAGAGTCGGGAGAGGTGGTCGTAGTCGTGGTGGAAGTAGAGGTGGAGGTAGAGGAGTCAGGCATGGAGGTAGGCTTGACGGGAGCGACGCCTCCCGTGGCCGTGGTCGTGATGACAACAGTCGTAGAGGTGGGCGTGACGGTGGACGTGAGCGATGACGTAAGCGTGGTGATGCCGCCGGCGCTGGCGGTCTGGGTGACGACGACGGTGACGATGACGACAGAGGGCGTGGCCGCGACGGTGGACGTGGTCGTGATGGTGGCTGCTGTGACCACACAGCCGATGCCGGCACAGACGAAGCCGGCGATGCAGCAGCCGCCGCCGTCGGCCTCGGAGCAGGCTGTGGTGCCGGCGCCACAGGTGGTGACCGAGCCAGAGCAGGACTCACCGGTCGGACAGCAGCCAACGGGCCCGAGTCCGACGTTTTCGATCTCGTAGCACGTCTCGCCCGAGGCACAGCAGCTGTAGGGGTAGCCGATGGCCGAGCAGCTGGCCGTGCCGGTCGGACAGCTCCAGTCGCGACCTTGCAGGCGAGCGAGGGCGGCGCGGGGCGAGAGGGCAGAGTCGGCGTGCGCAGGCTCCAGCTCGAGCTCGGTCTCGTAGTCGTAGTCCTCTTCGTGCACGGCAAAGGGGACCAGAAATGGCGGCGGCATTGGCGACGACCCGTTGGTCGGCGGGCGAAGCTGCACGGGCGGACGATACCGCCGCTCGGAAAAGGACCCCAACTGTCCCAGCGATTTGCTGCTGCTGCTGCTGCTGCTGCTGTGGTCGTCGGCCTCCTCAAAGGCAAAGTACTGCTCCGGGAAGAACTTTTCGCCCTCATCCATCATCTTGCGCACAGCAACCGGCTTGTGCTGCTGCCGCGGCTGCTGCCGCTGCTCGTCCGCCTGCGCGAGGACGGCCAGCGACAGCACCAGAGAGGCCGGTAGCCCCAGCAGTGCTCGCCCCAGGTGCATCGCAACTCGATTGTCGCTTGTCGCTTGTCAGATGTCGGGCTGCAGCTAATATAATTATATAATCCGGCTAGGCCAATTCTGACACTCCTTTCTGACAGCTGGAATGGAGGATGGGAAGCGACAGGTTTGCTGTCGAAAGTGAGGAAGGAGCGGTCGACAGAAGACCGGTTGGCAGGGAAATAGCTGTAGTGGGGCTGCCTTAGCTTACTTGAATATCTTCAAACAAGAGCTCGATTATTATAGGGTGATTTTTCTGACAATCAATTTGACATTACATATTACACTTGCCTGCGATATACAAGGACCGAAGTATATCAACGTGAAGAGATGGGTCAAACTAAATATATAACACGGTACGCGCCGTTCATGATGGGAAAGCTGAAACTTGTACGACAATTCACCTGTGGCTAGATAATGGAGCAAGGTGGTAAGAGGAAGGCGTTGGTCAAAGGACTTGGATTGGACTGATTTCCGTTCTTTATCCGGTAATTCAGTCTAGCTGTCAAATTTATCAAGTACTCGGCAAACACCCAAACGGACCGTCCTCCTCAAAACTCCAAGTCTTACAACACGGCAAGTGAAACACTGGAAGACAAACAAGCACAGAAAACAAATCAACTCCTCTCGATATTTTTTTTTGTTCAAGAATTCGAAACAGCAGTTATTGGAACAACATAATTGTGGCTATGAGTCACATAAAAGGTAATGATTTGTCCGCGAGGTGACAGGAGATCATCTGAGTAAAAGTCGTCGTGCGCACGTCCAATAGCGGCGGGTGGAAGCAAATGCAGCTTGTCAAGACGCTCACGTCCGGTGCTTTTCGCTCTCTGGTACGATAGAATGATTAGCAACGCCGTGAGACTGTGGAATGGGGGTGTCCGGCTTACCAAGACGAGAGTAGAGCATGTACAGCGCCATGCGGTTGCACTCCTCAGTGCCTGTGATGGTCACAAGACGCTCATTGCTGTTGTCCTGCGGCTCGTTGATCTTGATAACACTGCCCGAAACCTGCCGGATCTCGTTGATCTTCTGGCCACCCTTGCCAATGATAGCTCCGACCATATCGTTCGGGATGTAGATTTGCTGTGTCAAGGGCGCACCAGCCATGGCAGGGTGGCCACCTGGGCCAGCGTGTGGCGGCTGACCAGCATGGGGACCGTGAGGCATAGCACCGTGATGAGCGGCATTCTGGTGCGGCAGCTGCGGCGCTCCGTAGGCTCCAGCTGCCTGGGCGCCGTACATGGGGACTGCAGGACCCGGACCGTGGGCAATGGGAGCACCGTATGGAGCACCGTATCCTTGGGGCGGCAGCTGAGCACGGGGATCCTGGCGACGGCTGTAGTTCTCGGTTCTGCCGTAGCTTCCACCAGCAGGCTGGGGGAGGTAGGGGACGACCTGCATGCCACCGGGGACGACGCCAACAGGGCCGCCGCCACGGGCAGCATAGGCTGAGGCGGCCGGGCCACCGAAGCGCTCGTTCAGCTGCTCCAGCAGAGTGCTGCCCACATAGTAAGTAGCAATGTGAACGGCATCTGCGACGCCCATAACGACGAGCGACCGCTCGGAAGACATGGGAAGGCAGGAGTCCGACGCGTTCAGGCGCGCACCAGATGCCTCCTGGATCTCCTTAATCCGGGAGCCGCCCTTTCCGATGATGGAGCCGATCAGGATGTGAGGAATCAACAGGCGAAGAGGGTAGGTTTTTGAGTGCGCATTCGACGGCTCGCCCAGCGGCTCGTTGTTCAATGTGCGGATGATGAGGCCGAATGCCTGCCGATGTTAGCAGGGAGACAAGCTGATAGAGACGGCGCAGGGCTGTCTTACCTTTGCAACAGCATCCACCACGCCGCTGACCGTCAGGATGCGCTCGACAGCGCCCTTCTGGTAGTCGCTGACGGTGCACTTTGCGTTGGACATCTGGCGGATCTTGGAGACGTTCTCACCACCCTTGCCGATGATGGTGGCAGCCTCGGGGCTGGAAATGACGGCGCGAATGTGGATCCAGGATGTCTCGTCGTGGGCGTTTGCGGGAGCAGTCTGCGACGGAGCTGTGTTGCTGCTGGCTGTGCTGGCAATGGCCTTGCTTTCGGTGCTTTCGGCCGTAGGCTCATCCTCGCCGTCCTTGGTGTCCTTCTTGGCACCGTTGGTGCCGTTGGTGCCGTTCGAGTCGGCGATGGGGATGGGCGGGATAGCAGGAAGGCCATTGGTCTCCTTGCGTATCTCGCCGTCGTTCCGCACGACCTTGTCGAGAGCAGGTCGCTTTGCGTCGGGCTGATCGCCGGTTCTAGAGGGCGACGAGACGTCCTCGAGAGGACGCTTGGTCGAGGTGTGCTGGGGAGAGGCAGACATGATGTCAGGTTGTGCTTGCTTCGGGCGAATGCGTACTTGCTGTCTTGTCACGTGTTCTTGCTTTATAGCAAAGAGAAAGAGATTGTGTCTCTTTCCCGATTTTTGTTTCTTTCTTTCAGAAAAGCCGTGATTAAATTGAATAGATATTTCGTGCCTATCTACACCTCTCAGGGTTTTCGCAAAGAAAACGGGTAGGTGTAGTGGCGGATCGGGGTCGGATTGGGAAGTCTGCGTGGCTGGGTAGAAGTTGGGCAAGAAGCTGGGCACGGAGTAGAAAGCTGATCGGAGGGTCGCGAGGAAGAATGATGGTAATGGCTCGTTGAAGTGGGCGACTAAGCTGTCTTCGCGTGATGGCAAAGGAGGTCGGGTGAAGTGACCAAAGACAGCTCTCTTGAGAAAAGGAAGATGTGGGCGGGATGGAGGAGCGAAAGTGGCGGAATTCGGGAGAAATGCTCTGAGCTCTGGGGAGGAAGAGGACGAGATAAACTGAGAGTATAAGAAGGAAGAGGCGAGGATGGGTGACGATGGTAGAAGAGAAGGCAGCAGGAGAATCAAGAGGGAAGCCCCGTTTTCTCAAACCTCTTGTCTATTTCCTCGGCTGTTTGTCACACGGCCAGCGACCCAAAGCAAACGGCAACCAGAGCGCGTTTCTTGTCTTGGAGATTCCTGCGCAAACAAGCCGTGATCTTGCGGCTGATGCGAATTTAATTTGGCGGGAGACCTACTTCAACTGCCCGGCAAGCGGTGGACGGAGGACGGAGAGCGGGAGACGGCTGGAAATTAGAGGGCAATGGCCAGGAGAGAAAGAATGATAGAGCGAGCGACGTCGAGAGTTCCAGAACGGATGGAGATGATGAAACGACGAGGCAGGGAGAGAATGAGGAAGGGAAAAGGCGAGCAAGTGTTGAGGGAGAGATTGGGGATGAATCCGCTGATCAAAACGACGGTTTAAGAGGCAGGTTAGGCAAGGGAGCAAAACCGGTTCCTGGAGAAGGGAGGATATGTGAGAAGCAACGGCACCAAATGTCTCGAACGGTGTTTTGGAGGCAAAGAGCGGAGGAGGTTGAGAGGAAAGGGCGGGTTTTGATGAAACTGTGTGAGGACTTGCCTGTCTGTCCTCTCTTAATAGTAATTTTCAGCATGGGCGGCTGCAGGCGGTGGGGATTTGACCAATGAGATTGCGCAAATGATGGGGGCATGACCCATAATTTGCACCGTACGAAAGCCGGGCAGCAGAATGGGAAGATGCACGGTGTACGGGCGACCACTGGGGAACGCGTTAGGGCCAGAGCAAAAGCCAGCAGCGCAGGCCTAGCAGGACCCACTTCAGGCTCTTGTACTCAGCTATTCTTTACGCGTTCGAATCGACTTCATCACGGGATGCCACCTAGCCGTGTTTGACGAGCATCGCACAATGCGAGTGGGACGGGACACGACACTCAATATATTGGTACCACCAGTGTGCAGAGAGAGGTTGAAATTGCCCAGTGTGACGGCCTGCGTCATCAACTCCTGACGTATTTCCGCGTCCGTGACAAACGAACGAGCAGACAGGCACAGAGCATACAGACCCGAGGTGCGAGCAGGAGAATCATTCGAGCACGGACACCATTGAGCCAAAGATTAGTGGCTCTGGAATTCTGACAGCCCCTGGCGTGTTGACTGGAGAAAGGGGCTGCCGTCATCCGCTGTCGAAGATGGAGCACGAGGCGATGCTCACGGCAGATGAGCAGCTGCACCGCTCTCACGTGGAGCGGTCTATGCGTGAGCTCCAGCGCATGGTTGCCGACAGCGAGGATGCTCTAGCCGAGGTGGGTGTATGTTTTATGTTTGTTCATCGTCTTGGCAGAGAGGCTGACAGATGTGCATGCAGCTCCGCAGCCGAGCCGTTCCTCTGCCACGGTCGGCGGCGACGTCGCTGGCCGTCATGAAGGCCGGCTACGACCGGGCGACGGTGTCGGAGCCGTTTCTGCCGTATGTCGACTCGGTGCTGCCGGCGCTGCTGGCGCTGCGCAAGACGCACGAGGTGGCGGCCGAGTCGTGGGCGCACGTGACGGCACAGGAGGAGCCGCAGCTGGCGGCAGCGCGACGACAGCTGGCGGCCGAGCAGACGCGGCTGGACGACCAGAAGGCGCTGAACCGGGCGCTGGAGGGGCGGTTGGCAGCGCTGCGCAGCAGCCAAGAGGCGCGGCAGCAGAGCCCAGCAAACACAGAAACGACGGCCGAGCAGAGACGCCAGCAGAAGCTGGAGGCACTAAAGGCACAACGACACGGCTACGACACGGCGACGTCGACGCTGCTGCGAGCCCTCCGCGGCTTCATCCACGAGCGGCTGGGACCGATGCTGGCGGCCGAAGAGCTGGGCGGCCCCGTGGTCGGCGCCATGGTGGACGTGCGGGCAGACGATCTGGTGGCCGGGTTCAGCGCGCAGGGAAAGCCGCGGCGTCAGCGGCAGCCGGGGGGAGAAAAGGGTGCAAAGAGCGCGAAGAGTGCGGCAGCTGGCTCGCGCGACGCAAAACGACAGCAGCGGATCGACGAGATCTGGGGGCCACGAGCAAACGACAGAGACGGGGGAGAGAAGGAGGACAGCGATGACGACGATGCAAACGAAAAGGACAATCGAGACGAGTCAGCCACAGCTGGCGCGGAGATGCAGGACCTCACAGAACAGCTTCTGAACACGTTGGCCTCAGCGGCTGGCGATGGGTCAGCAGCCTATGTAACGCTTCCACGCGAGTCGGCAGCTGCCCGGTTTCTCGTGCGGTCAAAGGTGGCCCAGTTTCACCCGCGCGATGCCACCCGACTGCGCCTGATTGATTTTGGCCGCGAGCTGGACGACTAGAGAGAGACACTGCAGACCCGTTGGCTGGGCAGAGAAACAACCAACAGAATCCAAATGCAAACCCCTCAGCTACTTCGTACAGGCTGCCAATTCGCCTCAGACTTCACGGGAGAGCAGACAAGGGCGGCTCATCGGCAGATCGTGCCCATCATCTCCTCGGACATGACAGCCGGAAGGAGGATAGCTCAGGATAGCTGGCGCATGCTTGCTGGCAGTGGCAATGAGCATCACGACTGGGCAGCCGTTTTGCCGTGAGTTTCTGACGGCAGCCCTACACGAGACAGCACAGCGACCGATGAGCAGACAAAGGCCAGGACGAGCAACCTCGGTTATGGCTGCTAGGCAGGGCGTCGCGTGGATTGACAATCGTGGCCGAAAACTGCGCATGGCATCACGTTGGCCAGACTTTCTTTTCTTTTTCCTCCGAGACCAAGCGGCGGTGGACTCCGCTAAGGCCGAGGTCAGCGTATGAAGATCACTGAGATGCTGCCATCTCTCACCCCTTGCGGCCTGCCCGCCTTTGTTCTCCTGCTGGCCGCTACGGAATGGGAGTAAACAACACGGGCGTGCGGGCAACACGCAGACACGTCCGACTTCCAGCCTAACGCCTCTGTCTGGTCTGTTTTCCGCGAACAGGACGGAGCCGAGAAGCATCGCATCATTGCATATGGCTCTAGGAGTGCTAGGATGAGCGACACGGACCGATTTGGCGAGGGAAGCATGCCGGCCGGTATACAGGAACTGCCGATCGAGCAGAGGCGCCGAGATAGGCTTCTTGCACATGCCTCCATACACAGCAGCAGCCGGCACACGAGGCAGGCCCGAGGATGCACACAGCAGCAGAGTGGACCGATGGAGAGAGTGGGGGCCAGAGGCGGCGGGCTGACCAGCTAGCCGCCGAGCATTCCAGACGAGTTGACGATCAGAGACATGCAATGAAAGTGGCACGAGCATGTGCCCGCACGATTGAGACATTGTGTTCGTTGCCCCAAGTTCCCATTCCAGTGTCGGCAGCAGTGCGCCGTGTGTTGACTGCACGTTGTCGTGCAAGATGGCCGCTTTGCTCTGCTCTGGTCGTGTGTCTAGCTTTGTCGAGACCTGCCGTCCGGGTCGAGACACGGCACAGTGGAACAGAACAATGGGCGATCCTTTGTGTGGGATCTACGATCCGATGATGCGTCCCATGCCGGCTCGGCGACCATGTCAGACGAGACAGACGACTGGGTGTTGGCACTACGCTGTATTGCCAGATCGGCCGACATCGAGCAGCGGCAGTTTGGACGGAAGCAGCTCCAGCCGTCGACCTCTCCCTTGCTCCCAGAGCCGGCTAGCTCGACCCAGCCGCCGCTGTGTGCGTAGTGAGCACCTGCGCCGGCTCGCTGCACATCCATCGTCTGGGTCCACTGGCGCGAGAGGCATGAGCCGATGTCTCTGGCCTGGCTTTGTTTCGCTGCATACCCACCGCTCGATGGCGACAGAAGGAGAGGGATGGCGAGAGGCAGGGCAACAGCAGCAGCATGGCCCTTCTCCGAGTATATAATGCAGCTCTTCGTCCTGCTCGAGGAACCGAATCTCTTCTTTCTTCACCATCTTCACCATCTGCATCCTCATCCTCATCTTCACCAGCTTCAACACATCCGTCACTCTTGTCCGTCTTTCAGACCAGCTCTCTCTCTTTCAACTTCCTCCCCAACTCCCTACCATCAACATGAAGTTTTCCATCTTCTCTACCGTTGCCTGCATGGCTGCCAGCGTCTTTGCTGCTCCGGCTGTCGCGAACACTGGCCTCGTCGCCAAGCCCGATGTCGTCAAGCGTGACATCCTGAGCACGCTCACGAGCGCCCTCACGAGCGCCGTCAGCGAGGCCAGCTCCATCTGTAAGATTTTTCTAATCCACAGAGCAGCACCCCCCACGACTCTTTGCTGACAATGACCTCTTGTAGCCTCGGATGTGTCGTCGCTCGCTTCGGGCTCGACCACCTCGCTGACCAAGATCTTCGAGGACATCACCGGCCTCAACAAGACGCTGACCATCGTTGTCGACGTCATCGAGGAGCTCAACCTCGACGCTGCCGACGCCACCATCACCGTCATCGACGGCCTACTCGGCCTCTTCGGCTTCAGTGGCGCGACCCAGATCAACTCCCTGCTGCTCAGCCTCGAGGCCGGCCTGAAGAACATTCTGGAGGAGATCAAGAAGCTCGGCTCCGGCTCTGGTAAGCCAGTTTTTTCTCTTTTTCGCCAGCCCCTCACCCGCAAGATGTATCTCGCTAACCCCTCCCAGACCTCTTTGACGAGCTCGAGACCGTCGCCCAAGTCCTGGGCGGCTCCGAGGCCGAGGGTGCTCTGTCTGATCTCGGAGGTCTCATCCAGGACGTGATCACGCTCATCGGCGGCATCCCCATCATCGGCCCGGTCCTCTCGACCCTCATCACCGACCTGCTCAAGTCGATCTAGACGACCGGCCGGTCCTGGCAAGATGGCACGTGTGAAGGAGGCCGCTGGAATCTGGATCGGTGGCATGGCAAGACAGCTCTCCCAGGAGTGGCTGTAGCAATACATGTGCGAGGCATCGTCCTCTGCCCTTTTTTGTTTTGCACAAATCAAGGGTCAATCGTAGTTAGTGGAAGAATAATCAAATTGTCATGCATGGCATCAAGCTGGTACTGCGTCTGGGTAACGACTCTAGTGCACTGAGAACAATACGTAGCTTTCAAAGCAATTTCTTCTCTACTGCAGTAAGCGGGCGCTTGCACAATTCAACGCGCAACCTGAAACAGTCCCAAGGTGCTCTCCGAGAATAATATCAGACAATGGTTTCTCGGGTTCCTCTATCTAGACGGCGCACCTGCTCACCTTCACTCACAGCAAGCCAAGGTTGGGAAGACTGAGTGCTACCTATGACAAGCCATAACAAATCTGGTATAACATTCTGTTCATGTACTTCTCGACCCTTGATGACGCCATATCGCCAGTCCAGTACCATGCTGACTGGCATAAGACAATAATGTTCCAAAAAATATCTCCCAGTCCAAACTATCTCACCCCCCGAAAACAAACGCACAAAAGACAAATAGTAACGATTCAACAGGATCAGTAACATGAATGGCGAGATGTACTACACAATCAACCAAGTTTTCCGTTCCAACATGTCTTCCTCTAGCTCGCAGCGTTCAAGCCGTAGAATACCAAGGCGCTCCCAGCGCGTTTGGGCGTTGGGAGGCAACTGTTCATTTGTCTGCTGCTGCTTCTGAACGACGAGCACATAAGTATAGGGAGACTCATCTTCGGGAGGGGAGGGTGTTGATGCTCCAAGCACAGTGCCTTCCCATGGCTTCTGAAATAGCGCCGTCTCCAGAGAGTCGGTAACACGGTCATCGTTCCTTTTCCTGTCGTCGTCGCTACCGTCGCCGCCGTTCCAAGTGAGCTTGAATCGACCCTTCCACACACGGTCACCAACGCACACCATGCCATGATAGCTATACGAAGCGTGAATCTGAACTGTGGCTGCAGCAGCTGTGATCTCAAACATGTGAGTTTGACCGGACCAGGTGGCCTTGTTGTGGTCGTCTGTTTCGTGCCGTAAGCCGTAGTAGATTTCCCATGGTAGGGCAACGCCAGAACCGCCTTTTCCATCACGAGGAACAATGGAGAGGTTTAGAGACGTTTTGAAAGGTGCTTGGTCAACAATTAAGCCACGATCGTCGACCTGTCCCGTCCATCCGGTCCATGACCAAGTCGGAAATCCGAGCCGCCGACGAGTCGGACGCTTGAGAGTCCAGCAGAGTCCGTTAACAAAACCGGTGAGGGCGGCATCATTTTCTTTTTCCTTGTCTTCTTCTTTTTCCTTGTCTTCAAAATCTCTCAGTATAGGAACGCCACATACGTGGTACAGCGGTTCCTTGTTATCGGCAAGAAGTTGAAGGACGCCAAGTATAGCATTCAGGGCGTCTTTCTGGAAGGACAGCTGTCGCTTTGTGTAGTCCCCTAAAAGACGAAAGATGCCGCTGGCACCATGTTTGACGGCGTTCTCGGCCAGTTGCCAGGAGTCATGCATCCACAACGGCTCCCGCGTACTCGGTTTGTGTTTGTGTATTTTCCGTTCTCGGCCGGGTGGAAGCTGTATGGCTTCGCGACAAAGCATATTGCGACACCCGTACGACATCTCGTAGTCGGTAAAGTAGAGACGACGGCGTGCGAGCAAGCCCTCCTGGAGGGTCCAGCCGCGCGAATCCCAGGTCGAGTCTTTGATAACTGTATAGGGGTCAGGAGGAATGACGACGAGTTTGTGGCCCTTGATGAAAGCCCCGGGCTGCTGGTAGGATCTTGGACGTCCTGGTGCACCGGGTAGGCCAGCTGATGCGTCTTCGCCAGCGGCTGCCACCAGGGTCACCTCGGCGTTGAGGTAGACGGGGTGCATGTGCCGCATTTGTTCGTTCTTAACAGCGTCATAGCCCTTCTCCCGTACGATGCAGTACCGGTCGATCCACAGGTATTCGTAGCCGAGCTCAAGAGTCACGTTAATAGCGTCTTTGATGACAGCCGCCACATCGCCACCTAAATCGTCTAGATGCGGCTCATCAACCGGAGACAGGCGCCAGACGTAGCTCAATGCAACGTATGACGGCGGCCAGGTACCCTCGAACTCGTGCTGGTTTATGATGCGCCGCTTTTTGCAGTCGATAAGGTATAGATGTGGCGGTATAGCGAATTTGTCCGGAGGGTTGCACTCCTTGTGTTTTATACAAGTCGAAATCCATTCTCTGGCTGTCCTCATGCGTGCAGCACTCCCCTCATCCGTACCCAGCAAACGTGGGATTGTTATGGCGTACTTCTTTTCCGGGCAATTTGATCCAAGGCGGCCGATCATGCCGGTGGATAAAATGTCGCCCGTATATTCCCACCCAGAACCGCCAATGGCAAGCACCATAGTGTCAAACCAAGGGGCCTCCAAAGACTCTAAAGCTTCCAAAAACATTTTACCGCAGATCCAGCCTTGCGTGCTCGAGTTGCTTATCAAGTGAACGTCCCAGAGGTATTGTCTATCCACCGCTATTAACAGACGACACAAAGGACACAGTGATTCACCTTCCAAAGAATGCATGCGCTCTCTGTAGTCGTGATTTGAAAAGGCATCATCTAGATCGATCTCCGAGCAGTATCTACACAGTATTTCTGTGCCGTCCGCCCACTCGTCGATGTATTCCTGCTGTGTGCCTAGGGATATGCGGCCCCCTTTACTGAGTACCATGCTATTATCGGGCGAGCCTTCAACATTAATTTGACTGTTGGCATCCAACAAAGGCCTCTCCGGTGCGGTCGCGCCACGGCTGCGCAAAATCTCAATGACAATCGTGTCGTCGATCTCTTCTGCCACGGCCAGAGGACTGAGACCATTCCGTCCCTGTTGGTTCACGTCGAGGTCTGGGCGTTCGAGCATCAGCTCGACACACTTGACACGGTTACGACACTGGATCGCCCGAATCAGCGGTGTCAGCCCTTCGGCGTCTTCTGCATTCGGGTCCACATTCGAGTTGCTTAAAAGCAGCCGCACCACTTCTTCACGCCGTTTTGTCAACTCCTGACTGTCGGCAGTCTTAGGCAACGCCCACGATAACGGGCTTCGGCCGTCCGCGTTCAAGTCTGGATCAACACCGTCGGCTTTAAGAAGAATTTCAACTAGTTTGAGATTGCCACCCTCTGCCGCGTAAGAGAGCGCCGTCCGTTTCATACGGTCTTCAATGTTGACTTTGATGCCGGAGACGGCGATAAGTGCTCGCATTACCTCTGCCCAATCTGATTCTTCCTCCGAGTCGTTTTCTTCCTCCGAGTCGCTTTCCTCCTCCGAATCACTTAGACTCGACCTGGCCGTCCTGTGTAGTGCTGACATGCCTTGTCGGTTCTGTAGATTGATGTCGATGCTTGTCGATCCCGTAAGAAGCAGATCGACCATTTTCGCGTTGCCGCAAGCGGCAGCAATAATCAGCAGAGTGTTTCCATCGTGGTCCATTGGGTTTTGCTCAGTCGACGAAACGTTCCGTAGCAGTCGAACGGCGTTAACGGCGTTCTTCCTTTTCGACCCAGCGGCATAAGCCAGTGGTGTGCGGCCATTCTGATCCCTGGAGTTGGTGTCAAGCCGGCCGGTGTCCAACAGCACGGCCACCACGTCCTCGCGAGCATGCTCGGCTGCATGTGATAAAGCAGTGCGCCCTTTCTTGTCACTTTGGTCAACAGTCACCCTCTCGTCGGATACGAGCATCTTGACCACGTCGACAAACCCCTCAATGCTCGCTAGGATAAGTGCCGTAGAACCATCGCTATTGAAGACGTTTGGCAGGATCCCTTCTATCGTAAGGAGAAAGCTGACTGATTCTGCGTTGCCCTTCTTAGAAGCCGCCATGAGTGGACTAAGATCGAACGGTCCACATCGACAGACCGCATTCACGTCTGCGCCATGCTTTTTCAAAAGCTCGTCGGCGACTCGAAGGCAGTTGGCGCTAGAGGCATAGACCAACAGCCGCGAAGCCGACTCAACGGCAACATCGCGGTCGCCGCTCAGGGGTGCAGCGCTCCGTTCCAACCTTCCCCTACACTTAAGGAGTAGGGTTAAGGCCACTTCTTGGTATCCGGACTCAATGGCCAGTCCTAGCACGCTTGGGGAATAGTCGTCGCCTAATATTAGGAGGGCGTCGATGCCGTCTGCGTGGGCCAGCAGCTAGGCCGTCTCTTGGTGGCGATTCTTCAAGGCGAGGGCAAGGGGGGTCTCAAATCTATTTTCATAGATGCGACCAGACCACGGGTTCACGTCAGTTAGACCACACTCTAACAACAGCTTAACAACCGCTGTGCAGCCTTTCAATGCCGCGAACCATAGCGGCGTTAACATATTAAGGTCTCGCAGGTTAGGGTCAGCGCCCACAGCAAGCAGCAGCCGAACCACGGCGATGTGGTCGCCCTTAGCAGCGTACGATAGTGCTGTGCGGCCATAACGTTCGCGCTGGTTAATGTCGATGTCGCCGGCGCCTGCAAGAAGCAGCCGCTCTACCACGGCGATGTGGCCGCCCTCGGCAGCGTACGACAGTGCCGTGCGGCCATGACGTTCGCGCTGGTTAATTTCGATGTCACCGGCGCCTGCAATAAGCAGCCGCTCTACCACGGCGATGTGGCCGCCCTTAGCAGCGTACGATAGTGCTGTGCGGCGATTGTAGTCGCGCTGGTTAATGTCGATATCGCCGGCGCCTGCAATAAACAGCCGCTCTACCACGGCAATGTGGCCGCCCTCGGCAGCGTACGACAGTAACGTGCAGTTATCAAGGTCGCGCTGGTTTAGGTCAATGTCGCCGGCGCCTGCAATAAGCAGCCGCTCTACCACGGCGATGTGGCCGCCCTCGGCAGCGTACGACAGTAGCGTGCGGCCATCGTCGTCGCGCTGGTTAAAATCGATGCCGCCGGCAGCTAACGCCTCCGCCAAGTCATTAACATTGCCAGCCTTGGCAGCAATAGTAAGTGGCGCATTACTCATTTTGTCTATAAAGAAAATGTTGAAAGACAAAGATATTTTGTTGTACGCTTTCTATGATGCCTAGATTTTTGGTGTCGAAGGCGGGGTTGAAAGTTGTCTATCGGACGTCGCCGATTCTTAGCGGGGAAACTTGCGGGACGAAACGGCGACTACGAGTCTTTGTAGACCAATGATACTGGGTTTACGGCTATGTACGAAGACAGTATAGAGCAAGCTACTCCGTACTCAGCATGCACTTAAAGACCTGCTTATACTGCTTTTAAACAGTCCTAGGTTGTTGTGCACAGAAGCAGGGCTGTATGCTGTGTTTCCAAGGCCGTACAGAGCAAATTGAGAAAGTTGTAATAAAGCGTGTTTAGGAGCAAGTGCCAAAGAAACCACTCTAGAATTCAGTTAGCCGTTCAACTCTTGTGCTCGTTAAATGTGGAAAATGGCTATGATGATTAGCCGAGGAATCGCAACGGAATGCTAGACCTCACATAACAAAATCTAGAACGATTTACCAGCAGCGACTGTATTGCTTTACTTGCTGCTAAATCAATGTCCATCGTCAAAGCGCGTGAGGTGAAGTTTGCAATGGCTCACAAGCAAACTCGGCAAAGATTCTCGGCTTGCTACCCAAAGTATGAACAGGCTGCAGACCCAAAAGTGAACAAGAACAAGAACAAGAACAAGCACCGACGTCTGCGCAACGAAGAGCCATGTTCACTGAGGCCACTGAACAAGTCCAGGCATATTCCTGTCCAAGACGTAATGAAGCAGACGCAGTCACTACGTATAAAACACACCAAGGAGCACGCATCCTCAGATCTCGGTATCAACAAATTTCCCAACACTAGCACTTCAGGTAAACAAGCTTCCCTCGTCACTGCCCACAGTTCCGCCAAGTTTGCTTGCCTGTATCTGCGTGTCATCAAACCTAGCAATAACAGTACAGACAAAGAGACGGCCTGACGCTCAAAGACGATTGTCAAGCACCAAACAGGACACCTCACACAAAGCCATCTCCATCCTCAAACACCCACATGTCTCAAGGTTCGTTTGTCAATATCTACGCCTGCCGCTGCCGCGAGGAGCAGCGGTCGGTCCAACCGCGCGGCTGTCTTTCCGTCTTCAGCACCTGGATGCCCGCGCCCAACTCTCCTCCTCAGCTGCCACGTCAGTACATCCCAGAGCTGTGTCCGAAGTGCCTCCGGGTCTACGACCTGAGACAGCAATACGGGCTAATGGACAGCAGCAGTGCACGTCGGCAGCGAGAGCGCCGTCACGTCGAGGACACGGCCGTTCCCAGCGACGCCATCGGTGTTGCCATATCAGCCCCGGAGGCCACCCCAGCCGTTCCGACCGTCCGTCCGCCAAAGACTGCCGTGTGTGCTCCTGTACCAAGTGCCAGGGGCACCACTGGAACAGGGCCCCGGGGCCCTGCCCACTACTCACAGCGGAGACAGTCTGAGCCAGTTCCCGGCCGTAGCAGAACCGAACACAGAAGGTATGCCAGCATCCCCAGCGTCTCTCGGCCACCACCGGCCAGACCGCCACCGGCCGAGCCTCTCTGGGGCCCCGGCCCGTCTGCACCCTCACGGCCACCTCCCGCTCGCACGCCGAACAAGCTGCAAAAGCGCAGCTCAACCAGCCCGCCCAGCACGAGTCGTCCAGCCGGCGACAACAGCCACCCAACCAAGCCGTCGCGGGCCAAAGAAGCTGCAGCCAAATCAGGGCTTCGGGTGGACACGGCTCACCGACGATCCCGTCTATCGACGCGTGTTCTCAGCGTACTGACACCCAGGGCCATGGAGAGCGATGAATCCCTCGTCTGCCGGGATGCCCGGCGGATCGAGTCGGGACGGTAAGCAAGGTAAGGAGAGAGAGAGAGATGCGTGGGAGCTACGTAGAAAGCATGCAAGGTCATGCCAAAGAACGCGGATTGCGCTTCTGACCTACTATGATTTAGATTGAAATGGAAAAATGCGTCGAAAGATAGATATACACGTATTAGATGCTCTTCGCACGCTATGCAATTTTTGTGAAAGTCACTTGCTTCGGAATGGGCCTGTCCTCTTTGTGTTTCCGGCCAAAGTAGGACTTTTGTGGAAGCGAGCATGCCGTCTTGTGGTGCATGCTGTCCTAGGCTGGCGGCATATCGGTGAGAAAAGAAGAGGATGGAGATGGGAGGCGGCGAATGGGTGGGTGGTGGATGGTTGTTGTGGAGTCAATTGGCTCGTCTACTTGGCCGTGCCGTTCGCCGTGGCATTCCGAGACATCCGGTACTTGGCAACGGCCTTTCGCACGTCCCGATCGACGCGGCCCTGCAGCTCCTGGCGGTAGCCAAAAGCGAACAGCAGCTTCAGCCAGACGAACAGCGGAGCCAAGAAGATGGCCTGAAAGAGGCTGTCGAACAGGGCCGGGGCACGACGCTCAAACTTGCCGTGGCCGACAAACTGCAGGATCCAGCAGACGATGTGGGCAGCCAGGGCATAGGTGGTGAGCGTGTAGGCGTCGTAATGCGCGTAGGCGTAGTTGCCGGCGGCAGCGGAACCAACACAGAGGAGAGCGAGGGCGGTGCCGGCGACAGGCTCGAGGAGGACGTAGAGACCACCCCAGATCAGCGAGCCGAGCGTGCAGAGATTGAGCTGCAGGTTGGTGACGGTAAGGCAGGCGGGAAGGGGGATGATTGTGGGAGAATTGGCAGCCTGCGTCAATTGAGAGTCAGTTGAGGAGAAGAGTATGAGAGAGAAAGAACGTATACATACGACCCAGAAGCCGGAGCCGAGGATGATGGGCACGCAGACCATGTGAATGCCCTGATTGATCTTGTCGTTGTGGTATGCGCCATACTAAAGGCAGAAGAGTCAGTCCGGGCGATCTCGCCGTCGGAGCTTCTCGCAAGGACAACTTACAAAGACGAGGTGTTTCTCCAGATCGAGCGACATGGTGTCTGTGGCTTGGCGGCCGCACTGCCGAAACACCGGGCACAACGTGCAGGTAACACGGGAGGCCGATTGGGGCCGCGATCGGAAGCGGCTGTCGAAGAGGGAGGAGGTCGGGGATGCGGACAAGAGGCTGAAGACGAGAAGTCGACAGACAGAGCTGTTCTACTCGACAGAGCCCTCAAGGCTGGAAGTGAGACCTGGAGGGGCGGCAGACGGTCGTGAACATAGCACAGAGCATACGCAGCAGAGGAGGACGACCCTTTGCTAGGCCGCAAAGTTGTTTCCTGGCTGCATGATTGGCGTCGTTGCGTTTTAATGGGTTTCAGCGCTCGCCGATGTGGAGCAAGTTCGGCATCGATGCAGCAAATCAGCTAGTCAGGTGACGGCAGCTGGCGCTAGGGAGGTGCACGTGACTAGCGTTGACAGTTGCAACTTTTCGAACAGACCAAGCTTGTGGCCATGATCCAGCAGCAGATTTGAGCCAAGACAGCGCAGAAATGAACACATGATCGGAGGCGAGCTGAACCGGCGGCAAAATTCGAACAGCTAGAGCTCTACGACTGCAGGCGTGCCAACCGCGGAGAGAGCAGGCCGGACGGCTTGTCGACCTGCACGATGTCGATCCATCCATCGCGTCTGGCGTATGTGGAGGATGCAGAGGACGTGGTAGGTTGTCTGCGCCGAAGCTCTGGGTTTGCCTGCCATTGTGCTGACGATGGACAGGACCGACGAGGCGGCATCGACCTGGCAAGCGTCCGTACGTGAGCAGTCCTTTTTTTCCGTTCCACGGCAGACAGCAACTGACCTGCAGCACTCGAGCATGACTACGAGATGCCGGTGACGGCATCGGGCATGGCGCCCGAGAAGGCGTCGGAGCTGCTGGCGCAGCTGGCACGAAAGAAGATTGCGGCGACGATCGCGGTGCCCAAGGAGGACGGCAAGGTGCGGGAGCGGCTGCGAGAGCTGGGCGAGCCGGCGACGCAGTTTGGCGAAGGGCCAGCCGACCGCAAGGCGCGGCTGCGGGAGCTGCTGGCGATCGGCGTGGAGCGAGAGCGGGCGGCAGCAGCGAGCAAGGCCCAGGGCGGCGAGGACGTGGCCATGGACGACTACGCAGACGGCGACGGCAGCAGCGACGACAGCGACGACGACGGACCACAAGAGTTTTACACGCCGGGCGGATCGGCTCTGCAGCAGGCTCGGCGCAGCCTGGTCGACTACTCGCTGCCGCGGACACAGCGCCAGATCGCGCTACAGCGCACCGAGGCGCACATCCCGCTGCGCAGCCAGGTGCGGTTCCGCGACCAGGTCAAGACACGCCTGCGCGGCTTCGAGCTGCAGGCCAGCCAGCCGACCGGCGACCGCAACATCAGCATGACACGCATCGCACCGGGCGGCCAGCTGGTGGCAGCCGGCAACTTTGGCGGCTCGCTCGGCCTCTATGGCGTGCCCAACCTCGAGCTGCAGCGCAGCCTGCGCGGCCATACCGGCAAGATCAGCGGCCTGTCGTGGTTTCCCGGGGCAACGCTGCCGACGTCCGATGTCGGGCCCGGTGCCGTCAACCTGGCCTCGGGCGGTGCCGAGGGCCTCGTGCAGCTCTGGTCGCTCGAACAGGACACCCCGGTCGCCACGCTGGCTGGCCATACAGCACGCGTCTGTCGCGTCGAGTTCCACCCGTCGGGCGCTTTCCTGGCCTCGGCCTCCGAGGATGCCTCGTGGCGGCTGTGGGACGTGCGGCGAGCGGGCGAGGACGCCTCGTCGGCTGAACTCCTTCGTCAAGAAGGCCACTCTCGCGGCGTCTATGCCGTCAGCTTCAACACTGACGGCTCGCTCATCGCCAGCGCCGGCCTCGACAGCATCGGACGCATCTGGGACCTGCGGTCCGGCCGCACAGTCATGATCCTTGACGGCCCGCTCGACGGCCACATCAAGCCCATCTACGCGCTCGATTGGGGCGCCGACGGCCACCGCCTCCTCTCCGCCTCGGCCGACGGCTGGGTCAAGTGCTGGGACGTCCGCAAGGTCCAGCGTGCCGGCGGCATCGGCGCCCACACCAGCTCCGTCTCCGATGTCCGCTGGTTCAAGGGCCTTGACGACGGCCTGCTCGGCACGCCGCCTGGCCCCGACGACAAGGGCTTGCCGCAGCCCAAAACATCCGGCACCTTTTTCGTCTCCAGCGGCTTCGACCAGAAGATCAACATCTACTCGGCCGACGACTGGGTCCTCGTCCAGTCGCTCACCGGTCACACCGGCCCCGTCGCCAGCGTCGACGTCAGCCGCAATGGTCGCTGGATCGTCAGCGGCGGCCACGACAAGACTGTCAAGCTCTGGGGTCGCGACGATGGATCGGACATGTACTCGTGATCGTGCTTAGTAAGATACAAGAGATTAGATACCCGGTCTTATGCTTAGTAATCAATGCCGCCAGTAGCCGCAGGGCTGGAAACGTAAGACTGTATCTTACGCGCTGTGGATCACGGGGGTCTTTCCGTGTGCTGTCACTCGCTCCTTCCACCCCGAGTGGACCGCGCTAGTCCGTTCCCGTTAATCCCTACGCTCGCCGCTTTTTTTTTTCATGCATTCAATCTCCTCCTGCACCCAATACGGGAGTACTTCTTTCCTCCTCCCTTTTTCAGCGCATCACCAAATCCACAAGAAACAACAGTCGACCGCCCGAGCAGGTTCCCCCAATGCATTTTATAGACTCTTCTTCCGACAACTCCCCATCCTTCTTTACGTACCAGATGCGTATGCTGAACTCACAGAGACTGCTCCGAAACCTTCTTTCCGACGCTCGCTGCGACGCCGAACGTCGTCGAGGTGATTCTTGAGATTTTGTGCTCCCAACTTTCTCATCGTCTTCCCATATTTCCCTCACATTGCCTCACGCCCTCACGTCCTCACGCCACACCATGGACGCCCCGCTTCCCGCTCGGACTACGGTGCGCGGATTTCAGGGCACGCCTGTCACTTCGGGCGACGAAGAAGACAGCGACTATGGCGTTGGGGGTTATCACAGCGGCAAGACGGCTCACCGTCGTGGCCGCACGCAGCAGCAGCAGATGCGGGCCATCAACGACGTGGTCAGCACCAACTGCAGTCCCCAGCTGCGACCGTCGGGGTCGCCGGCCGTGAGCGGCATCGCCAAGCTGCGCATGCAGCTGGAGCCACTCAGCCTCGACACGTCAACCGCCTCGTCACGTGCCACGTCGCCTGTGCCAGCAGTCCGGACACACCGACTGCAGCCCCAGCGGCCGAGCGGCAGCAACGACAGCAACGACAGCAACGACAGCAACGCCTCCCGCACCCTGACGGGTGTCAGCAGCCGGAGCACCAGCCACGGCGGACTGTCGAGCAACACCAGCGACGACGAGGCCAGCCGTGACCGTGGCGACCGCACCGATTCGACTAGCTATGTCATCCAGCTCGGATCCGACTTTATCAGCGAGAGCGCGCGCGAAGACGTGCGCTGGACGGCCCAAGACGCCCTCGCTGCGACTGGTCACCCCAAAGAAGCCGGCGCCGGTCCTGGTCGGGACTTGGACGACGACGACGACCCGCTCGCCAACTTTGATGCTACGACCGGCACGAGCGTCGACGAGTACGCCAGCAAGGCGACGCCACGCGAACACGGCGTCCCTCCAGCCAAGAAGATGACGGCCGACGACTTTGAGCCGCTGCGCTGTCTCGGCAAGGGCTCCTACGGCACGGTGCTGCTGGTGAAGCACAACGCCAACGGCCGGCTCTACGCGCAGAAGCAGTTCAAGAAGGCGTCGCTGGTGGTGCATAAGAAGCTGATCGAGCAGACCAAGACGGAGCGGCAGATCCTCGAGTCGGTCAACCGCCACCCCTTTGTGGTCAAGCTGTTCTACGCCTTCCAGGACCGCGAGAAGCTGTACCTGATCCTCGAGTACGGCCAGGGCGGCGAGCTGTTCACGCACCTCAGCGCCGAGCGCATGTTTAGCGAGAGCACCGCCGGCTTTTACATGGCCGAGATGGTGTTGGCGCTGTCGCATCTGCACGACACGCTGGGCGTGGTGTACCGCGACCTCAAGCCGGAGAACTGCCTGCTCGATGCCGACGGCCACCTGCTGCTGACCGACTTCGGCCTGTCCAAGGTGGCGCTGCCGGGTGAAGGCGCGGCGCCGGGTGCCGACGACAGTGCGTGCTGCCACTCGATCCTCGGCACGGTCGAGTACATGGCGCCCGAGGTGGTGCAGGGCCAAAAGTATGGCCGGGCTGTCGATTGGTGGTCGCTGGGCGCGCTGGGCTACGACCTGCTGACGGGCAACCCGCCCTTTCGTGGCCGGAACAACGCCAAGATCCAGGACAACATTGTGCGCCAGAAGCTGGTGCTGCCGTACTTTCTCGGCCCGGATGCCAAGGACCTGTTGACGCGGCTGCTGCAGAAGAACCCGCGCAAGCGCCTAGGCGCCAACATGCCCAAGGATCTGACCACGCTCAAGGGCCACCGCTTCTTCCGCAAGATCGACTGGCAGCGTCTGGCCGCCCGTCAGATGGAGCCGCCCATCCAGCCGGTCATTACCGATCCTGAGCTGGCCGAGAACTTTGCCTCTGAGTTCACCGACCTGCCCATGAGCCCGGTCGTCTCCACGGCCGACGGTCGCTGGGACCCGGCCTCACCGGGCGGCCTCGGCGGCGTTGGCCGGCCGGCTGGACGTGCCGGCAGCTTCAAGGACGACCCGTTTGGTGGCTTCAGCTTCGTGGCCAGCACTAGCCTGCTCAACGAGGCCAACTTTCCCCTGATGGCTTGAGCCCAAGAGGCCTTGCCGATACGACTACATACAGCTGATAGAATGGGCATGCTTTTTCTGTTTTCTGCCTTTCTGTCTTTTTCTTTTTCTTTTTTTCTTCTTTTCTCCTTCTTCTCTTCTACTCGTCAACTTTCAAGTTGTCATCTAGCAACATTAGGCATCATTGTTTAGAGCATAGCAGGAAACCCAAAAGGATAATACACGAGCTTCTGGACGGTTCATTCGAGACTTGCCTAAGGCCGATGGCAAATCATCGTCCGGCCACTCTGCCGTAGGTTGCTTCTACACAACGTAAAAGACAGCGCTATCTTGGGACGTCCTAATGATGATAACCTCGATCCCACGAGCGGAAGCCTGTCCTGTAACATAAGGAGCTCCTTCTTCGGCTCTCCTGACGCGAAGCAGCAGCTGCAGGTTCAGCGTCCAGCCACGACACCAGCGGCCGTGCAGAAAGGTGTCGGCATCCCTGCATTGTCTGACACAGAAGCCAGGATCCGGGAGGGAAGGGCCTGTTCTGCTCATCACTGCCGTGCGCTTCTTCCTTTGCCCTTGGCCCCCCCGCAGTCGTTGATCCTAACGGTCCGTCTTCAGTCCTGGTAGAACGATCGCCTCGGAGCAGCTACTCGAAAGGTGCATTGCAGGCCGGAGTGGTCGCTCCAGGGCAGGAAGCGGTGCTCGTTGCTGCTGTTGTCGGAGCCTGCTGCTGCTTGTGCCGTGGCTGTCTTGTCCAGAGCGGATGAGTTGCCTCCCCGCAGCCGCACCGTTCCCGGATGCAGCACCGTCATGGCGCATGGCTCCAGCCCGACAACGGCGACCTTGTCCAGCCGCGCCGGCGGATACGGCTGCTGGCCGTCGATGCCCCATGTCACGCCGCTCTCGTCGGGGTGCAGGTGCTGCCAGGCGTCGACGAGCCCGTTGGCCGCCACCAGCAAGTTGTCCTCTTCGGGCAGGACAGGGTTGAAGTCACCGGCCACGAGTCCGTGGGCAGCCATGGCCGATGTAGCTGTCGCCACGGCCGACGTCGAGCGAGGCTGCTGGCAGTGCAACATGTCGGCCACGATCTGCAGCTGTCGCGGCCGTCGACTCGGTCGAATCTGCAGCGAGTCTAGGTGCACATTGACCAAGCGGACCACCGCTGCTGTCGGGTCCGGCATGCGTATCTCGCAGCAGATGGCATAGCGTCCAAACAGGCTGGGAAAGTCGATCCGCCAGAGCGCGCCAAGGACGGGGATGCCAGCCGTCCTGCTGCTGCTGCTGCTGCTGCTCCAATGTTCCGGCAGAAAGCGCCGCGACACCAGGCTGACGATGGAGAAGCCGTTCGGGTCGCTTGGCTGGGCTGCTCCAGTGTCGCTGACATACCAGTGGCAACGCACCCAAGGGTCCTGCAGTAAGTAGGCCAGGCCAGATGGGGAGACCTCCTGCAGAAAGAGGATGTCAGGGTGGGTTGGAGTGGCAACAGCAGCAGAAAAAGCACTACCACCACCACCACTACCGCGAACGGCATCGAGAATTCCGGCTAGACGGTCCTCCGACTGGGGCGAGAAGGCGTCCACGTTCCAGGTGACCAGGGTGAGTTCGCTAGCGATGGTGGTCGCGGGATGGCCGGCACCACTCGCACTGTTGGCACTGGGCGGCAGTGGCTCCAGCCGGACATCCACCCAAGCCTGCATAGCGTCATCAAAGACGAACCACGACAGCAGCGTTGCGGGGGCATCGGCTGCCTCAGGCAGGGTTGGCAACACGTTCATGGTGCCGCAAATGCAGACGTGTGTGTCCTCGGAGATGTCGGCGCGCTCGGTGTCGTTGCCGTTTTCGTCGTCGTCGTCGTCGTCGTCGCTGTCAGCTGATGGCGCGGCCGTTTCGCTCGTCGGCAGTCGTGTCGTGTTTGTCGAGTGATTTTTCCGATTGCCCTTTCGAGGTTGGGTTTCTGCTTCGGCACTGCGGTGTTAGTGAGCTTTGGTTGCGGATGGAGCATTACGGAGTATTACGTAGTGGATCCCAGTTTTGGGGCTCCAAGTTGTCCGGCACGTGCTGCCTACCAAAAAGCGAGAAAAGGGATCAAGCCTGTCAGTCCGTCTTCTGCCTTCGCTGCTTCTTGGCCCACGACTCTTCTTGTGGCGGAGACGGGGTGACGGGCCGATAGTGTCGTGAATGCTGTCTCTTGATCGGATGCGTTCTGTCGTCGGACCGTGCTTCTTGTCGCTGTGAGCTGGCCTTGGTCGTCGCAGTCGCTGCTTTTGTTGATGCAGGGCTGCCTCGAATGTAATACCGTCCCTGGTCTAAATTGAGCAGCCGGCGGAACCTGATGCAGTCGAGGGGGTATTCTTCGTTGACCAATATCGATGGTTGCGTCGCCGTGCCGTCTCGAAGCACAACCTGTATGTCCTTCCACGACAGCTTCTTGTCGACGATGACGTGTGTGGCCTCGCTGATGTGCTGCACCCATTGGGCGCCGTTCTGGCGTGCCTTGGCAATGCGCAGCTTCCGTGGGCCAAGGTTGGCATTGGGAATGTAGTAGAATGCGAGGCCGTCAAAGATGCCGCTGGACCTAGATGTGTCGCCTTCTGGACTCGTGTTGGAGGCCCCTCTCTTTCGCTTCAGATCCTTTGTGCTGGTAGAAGCATCAGAGGACGGTAACGGGCTCGAGACTGGTCGGATGGCTGCCGGTTCGACTGAAGCACTGCCGCGGCCGGATGTCTCCGCCGTGTTGTCGCCATCTCTGGCCGCTCTCTTCAAGGCTGCCGCAGCCGCAAAAGCACGGCTCTTTCGACGATGTTCACGCTCGTCCGAGTCCAAGTCGTCGTCTCGTTGTCCATCTCGTGCTTGGTCGCCATCCTCGCCATCGGACATCGTCCACGCAGCAAAGAGGGCAACCTTTTCTTCCAGGGACATGACTGCTGGCAGTTGTGAGATGCCTAGTGAAACCAGTAAAAACCAAAGTTGGTGTGAATTCTTGTAAGCCGTGACGCTTTGTTAGTTCACGACGGAAGTCACACGGTGGACTAGCGTGCCCCGCGAACAAAGCAGCGCGGCAGGCGCGATCTGTCTTCGGAGGGTATCAAGTCCATTTCGGTGAGTAAGATAATAAATAGTAATGGTAATAATAATACAGGTTCATCACCACGCCATCGCTCGTCTTCACGTATGCACCTATATACACGTACACGTATTAAACAGACCCGCTGTCTGTCTGGATCCAACGCCTAAGAGATATGTCCACCGAGGTCAGGCTGCCGTAGTCGACGCAAAATAGCACAAGATAATAAGAAAAGGGGTCACGAGGAAGGGAGTCGTGAAGAAGAGTGGGAGAACGAACAGACTCGAACAGGGAAAAGATGGAGACGGTGTGTCCGACTTTTCGTAGCACGTTGACGAGGTGACAAGTGCGGATTCGGTATTCGGCCTCTGGTAGATGACGGAACCTGTGTGTATATGGGTGAGACCAGAAATGCGTGATCGGGGACGAAGAATAAAAGGCTAGTAGATAGTGCGAGCCATCCGTTCCCCAGTTCCGTCAGAGAGCCGCCGTCATTGCGCATACGACGACTGGCCGGAGAACATGCGGGCGTCGCGCAGCGGGATGCTGTTCTTCTCGGGGGCGGGCGGATAGCCAGTCATGGCGTCGTTGGAGAACATGGAGCCGTTCTCGTTGTCGACCTCGTTGAGGACCTCGCGGGTCAGCTCGACATAGTCGTAGGCGAACTCGCCAATCTCGGCGTCGTCGATACCAAGAATCTCGGCCTCCTCGCTGGCCCGCAGATGCAGCCCGGGAATCATGTTCATGACGAAGAGGATGATGCAGGTGCCGACAAAGGAGTAGCAGCCACCAGAAAAGGAGTCGGCCAGCTGGATGGCCAGCTGCACCCAATGGTGGTTGATCCAGCCGCCCTGAATGACCTGCACGCCGTCCAGATGGGCAATGTAGTCGGCCGCGAAAAAGGCCGTGCACACATTGCCGACAAGACCGCCGATGCCGTGCACAGCAAAGATGTCGAGCGCGTCGTCGATCCCGAGAATGAACTTGAGCTTGGTGCCGTAGTTGGCAAAGGCTGCGCCGAGCACGCCGTACGGCACGGCCGCCCAGACCGGCACGTAGCCCGAGCCAGGCGTGATGGCCACCAGTCCGGCCACGACGCCCGAGCAGAAGCCGACAGTAGACCACTTGCGCTCTAGCCGGTAGTCAAGCACACACCACGTGATCCCGCCCACACACGCTGCCAGGTTCGTCACCATGGCGGCCATGACGGCACGGATGTTGGCCGACAGCGCCGAACCGGCGTTGAAGCCGAACCAGCCGACCCAGAGGAAGACCGTGCCGATGACGATATGCGTGACGTTGTGCGGACGGTAGTTGAGCTCGTGCGTGCCGTGGCCGCGTCGCTTGCCCAGCATCATCGAGTAGGCCAGCGCGGCCGTGCCCGAGGCAATGTGCACAGGCGTGCCGCCGGCAAAGTCCAGGCCACCCAGCTTGCTCGTCCAGCCGTGCGGATTCCAGGTCCAGCAGGCGATCGGGTCGTAGATCACCGTGGCCCACACAAACATGAAGATCACGCACGGCAGCATGCGGCCTCGCTCAGCTACTGCGCCTGTGGCTAAGGCTACCGTGATGGCCGAGAACATACCCTGGTACACGGCAAACAGAATGTCCGGAATGCGCGACGATCCTACCGACGGCTGGGCCAGCACGCCCCGGAAGCCAAAGTTGTGCAGGTTGCCCATGAACGAGCTGGCCGTGTGCGAGAAGGTAAGCGAATAGCCCCAGAAAAACCACTGGAACGTCGTGACGGCTGTGGCCATGACCGACAGCCAGACCAGCGAGAGGGCCGACTTTCTCCGGGCCAGGCCGGAGTAGAAGAATCTGGCGGGTGTCAGCGTGTACACACGAACGAATGCGCCCTTTGCGCTGCAACTCACCCGACACCCGGAATCATGAGCAGGACGAGGGCCGTGGCCGTGATCATCCAGCCGATATCGCCGCTCTGTGTGCCTGTCAGTATTCCCGTTGCCAGATACGCATTGTGCATGGTGGCAGGGCCCGTCGGCCCGAGATGCCTACCTCGTACCAGATGTTGAGGTTCTCCGTCAAGGAGTCGCCACCGGTTGCGCCGGTGCCATTGTACGGGACCTTGATAACGTAATCGAGGGCGTCGAGGTCGATGCCGTCGATGACAGCCATGATGGGCGGTTGAAGAGGTCGCGAGCTGCTGCTGCTGTCTGGGTGGTGGTCGCTCCCAGAACGAGAGACGGTAGATGTGGTTGGGGCCAGAGCAGAACGAGAAGGAGGCAGAGAGGGGAAGAAGGGAACGAGGGAAATAAGAGTGGACGAGACGATGGCAGGTGGTGTGAAGTGCGTGTATAGCTCAGATCTCACCCCAGTGGCCGGCCCTAAAAAGGGTCGATGTGCCTGGTGGGAGAAGGGGCTTATGGCGTATGGAAAGCCGCCTCGTCCCCATCACCTAGTCCATGGACCTTGCGGATCGCTGCTGGAACATCGTAGCGTAGCAGTTATTTAACGGAAACGGGGATTACGCAGCAGGGTGTGATTGAACCGGGGTCTGTCTTTGGGAAGGTGATTAGAGTGGCGTATTCCGTTACGGAGCCTTCCTAGGGTGTGCAAGAGGGTGTGAGGCAAGAATCCCACGGCGAGTCTAGTTGGTCGAAGAGGCAGCCCTTTCGCAGATTCTGAGAGAGTGAAACACGCGAGCAGGTGCAGATGCAGGAGATGCAAGGATGTAGAGAAGAAGAAACCACTTTGTTATCGTTCCAATCAAGCCCAGATGCTGTTTTCTCTAGCTGGAGCTACATAGTACAGCTCTCGCTCGCTCGCAGTGCAGTTCCCAAACCATTCCTGCGTCTTACGTGGAAGTTAAATGCGGACTCGTACAGACCAGTCCGAGCGGCCTTCTCCTCGACCGAGTCCTTCACTACAAGGGGCTTGTGAGACGCCAGTGTGGGGAACCGGTCGCCTGTGACAAAGGTAAAAGGAAAGGCGAGAGAAAAACAAAAGAAAAAGAATGAGAAATGTGACAAAAGTGAGGAAAACCCCATATAAGAGCCGTTTACCAAAAAGAACCATGAAAAACAGAAACTGCCAAATGCAGACACAAGCTCCACCCACATGCTGAGCCTTTCTATGTCTGGACTAGCGCGACAGCCGCAGGCCAAGAGATAACAGCCGACATTGGGATTTGCCCATTTTTCGTGTAAAGATAAGACTGGCTGCCGGTCATTATTGGTTGGAGGTGTGAGACGGTGATCATAAGCGACAAGGCGGACAAGAAAAGTCGGAGCGGCAGACGCCCCTTCTCGCAGACACTGCGCCTTCCGTGTTTGTCCTGTCCCGTGACGCGTCCGGCTCTGCGCCTTCCGCCACAAATTCTTGCGTGCTTGTAGCCCCACTGGTACCAAAGACAGAAACTGAAGCACAAGCCATTGTGGACATCGTGAACACTTCCGCCCCCCACAGCGTCAGTCAGCAATGGCAAAGCAGCCCCTTTGCGACGCGACCTACTCCGTATCTCGTTCCGGATCCTATCACGCGTGCGGGTGCAGACTGTGGCAGAACAAATGCCGGGGCACTCCCCCTTCTTTTTCTTTTTCAGCTGCATCTCCACCCGGACGAGTTTCCGTGCTATGTAAGAAACTCCGTATGTCTTGTCTTTTGTGAGCACTCGTAGAGCCGTGATCGTCGCTCACACGAGCTGCTAGCTCTCACGAAGCTGAACGGCCTTGCCAGGAGATCCTCGCCACCCGTGCCAAGACCGGACGGCCGTTCGAACGGCTCTGTGGAGATACACACTACTTCAGACGGCGTAATGCTCATGTCACAGACAGCGCTCTGTCTGCTCCACCCACAGGAAATGAAGGCGGCGATATTGCCGTTTTAGCCTGGCCTTGCCCCGTCCTTGCTGCTGCAGGCAGACAGGCAGGCAAACATTAAGCTTTACGTGTAAGCGTGGCGTAAGCGTCTGCTGGCCTTTCCTTGTCCTCATCGCCTTCTTATTCCCGTAGCATCCCGGCCATGCCGAGCCTTGGGCTGTAGACGATGAATATAGCATACCGATTTCGCTCTACGGCCTTCCTCTTGCAGACACAGCTTGTGCCGTAATAGCCTCCTCCTTGACAGCCTACGGAATACTAGCCCCAATATCCGGTCTACGAGTAGCTCTTTTCTCGTCCTATTTTCCTTCTAGAACAAAACCATCAGCAGAAAGACTCGTACGTCGACCCACTCAGCTTCTGCAAGCAGATGACACAGCCTAAACACATTGCGACACCGACGCATGAACTTGATGGAGCTAAAGTACCCCCGATCAGAGTCTCCATCCAAGGTACGAGCACTGAGCATCATTGGATCAACTCCTTCTTTTGGTATCCAGCTAATATTAGCAAATAAATAAAACACATTACTCTCGCCCGTATCCCTGGACGGTTTTGTGGTCTCAAAACGTTCTAGTAATCCAGCCTATCCATATGTGGAAAGTAAAACAAAAGTCTTCAAGCGCCAATGCTGTTGATGCTGTTGATAATGTTGATGTTATGTCGATGTTCTATCGTTGATGCTGATCTGACATAGACGACCTCGTCCTATGTTTATGCCATCGTGGAGATCCTTCCCAACGACCGGAACCGCTCCTCAAAGTGCTTGATCTGCTCGGCCTCCAGCAGCTGCTGCAACTTCCGCGTCTCCCGAGCAGCCTGCTCCCGCTCTTCCTGCAGCTGCAGCACCTCGATCTGGGCCGTGTTCATCCGACCCACCACCTCCTGCAGCTCGCTGTCGGCCGACGCCAGCGCTCCCTCCAGCTCGCCCACGCGTGCCCGCAGAGTCGACACCTGCATCTGCTGGTCGGCCTCGACCGTCGGCGATGCTCGTCCGCCCGATCCCGTCCCTGCACCGGAAATGCTGTTCCGGCTGCTCGGCCGTGATGGCACCAGCCGTCCGTTGATGGCAAACATCGGCGACAACGGCGACTTCAACCCGCCGTTACCCGCGAAGAATCGCGGTGATACCAGTCCAGCTCCGGCTCGCGGCGACGATGGTGGCGCCCGTAATTGGCCTGACGCGTCGCGCAGCCGCTGCAGCTGCGACGAGTGTGCCTCCCGCAGCGCTGCCACCTGCTCCTCGTGCCGCGACACGCCGTCTTCCGCTGCCGTCTGCGTCGCCACCAGCTGCTCCTCGAGCGTGCGCAGCCGTGCCTCCAGACCAACAATGCGCTCCTTGTTGAATCGCTGCTCCGACTCTCGTCGAGCCACCATCGTTGTCAGCCGCTCGCGCAGCAGCGCGTTGGTCGAGAGCTGTTCCTGCACCTGCTGTGCCAAATCTGTCACCCGCTCTGCTGAAGCGTCCAGCTGCTCCGCCAGATTGCGCTCGCTCGCCATCAGCGAAGCCTCCGCAGCCGCCGCATCCGCCAACTGGCTCTGGGCTGCATCTCGGTCTGCCACGGCTCCGGCTAGTGCCTGCTCCAGACGCCGAATGGCCATCGCCGTCTTCTCGTCTGCCATGGCCGCAACGATCGTGCCGTCGGACGCCGAGATCTCCAGCGCCCGGATACGCTCTAGCGCCTCGTTGTAGTATGTCTGCAGGTTCCGATACGCTGCCTCCAGCGAAGCCGACGTTGCTGGTCCCGAAGGTGTGGCATTCGCGTCCAAGTCGCCCGATGCCATAGACACCACGCGGCTGGAGGGCGTGATCAGGATGTCGCTCTGCTGCAGCATCTTGCGCAGGCTTGCAATCTCCTCCTCGGCGCGGTCCAGATCCATCTTCAGACCGCCCAGGCCCTTCTCCACCTGCCACTTTTGCTCCAACGCATCTTCTGCGCGGCGCCGTAGCATGCTGACCTCCTCGCGCAGCGATGCCACCTCACGCTCGTATCCGGCCTTCTTGGGAGACGCCGTCAACAGTCGGTCGCGCTCCATCTCCAGTATCCGCACCTTTTTGCTGCTTTCACGATTTTGGAAGTCTTGGCGCTCCAGCAGATTCTTCAGCGCGTTGTGCAATGCATCGCGCTGCGCCTCCACATCTCGGAGCCGCTCGGCCAGTACTTCGCGCGACTCGTTGATCGTGCTTGTCGGGGCTGCCGCGCCCTGGCCTTGCTGCTGCTGCTGCCGCTTCACCGTGTTGGACCGCGAAAGCGTGTTGGATCGGGACAGCGTGTTCGACCGAGACAGTCCTGCCGGCGCCCGCTGCAGCTTGAAAACTCCGTCCTGCTGCTCGCCTTCTTCGGCTGCAGCTAGGCTGGTACTGATGGCCCGCAGATTCGAGTTCTCTTCCTTGAGCGTCTGCAGCTCCTGCTGCATCTTGCTGGTCTCGTAGGCTTGACGTGCCAGTTCGGCAGCTTGCGTCTCGAGACCCTCTACGCGGGCACGCAGCTGTGGGACCACCTCATCGCGCAGGTTGTCGCGCTCGTTGGTGGCGCTCTGGAGCTCGCCCTTCATGGCCGACAGCAAGTCCTCAAAGTTCTCCTTGACGTTCCGCTCCTCCGCCAGGCGACGCCTTAGGTCTTCACAGGCGCCTTCTAGCTGCTTGACGCGACCGCTGACTTCCTCGTTGCTGCGCTGGGTCTGGGCGAGATCCAGAGTTGTAGCCCGCTCGCTGAGCTCCTTGATCTGCTGGTCCAGATACGTGCGGCGCGTCCGCTCGTCAGACAGCTTCTGGGTCAGCTCGAGCCGCACCTGCGCCTTTTCCTGCTCGGCACGGCGCTGCACCTGTGCGATTTCCTCTTTTGCGGCATCGTAGTCGCTGATCGCCCGGCTGGAGCTGTAGCCGGAGTCGGAATAGTAGTCGCTCGTGCGCTTCCCCGGTGCCTGTGGGTTGCTGATCTCTGTCTGCAACCTGTCCACAAGGTCTTCTAGGTCTATCTCTCGCCGGATGGACGAAGCCAGCTCGGCGCTGATGGCCTTCAGCTCTTCCTCCATCTCTTCGATCTCGTTGGATGATGACAGCGATGACAGTAAATGCTGTGGTTGTGATGCAATGATCGCTGGTGTCTGTAGGTCGTCTCTGACGGCATGCGTCTCGCCGTTCTTGTAGTCGCTGCCTTGTGAGGAGACGGATGTGATGCTGGTTCCTGCTGTAGACAAGATGGAGGCATGAGTGCCGACGGTGCCTGGTGCTTGCAGTGCGTAGGGAGAAGAGAGCGGAGAGAATTCTTGGTCAGAGAATTCGGTCGTCGATGGCGAGGGTGCCCAGCCAAAGAAATTGCCGAGCTTGGACGAGCCCGGCGACTTGGGCAGCGGCTTGAGGGTGTTGGGCCTCTGCTTGATGGTCGGGGTCAATGACTTGATTGACTGGCGAGAGAAAGAAACAGGGCTTTGCTCGTCCTGGTACGTAGAGTACCGAGAATCGCCAGAGGGTGATTTTTGCGCGTCTTTGATGTCTTTGTCGCTGTGGTTGCTGCTAATCGTTCCCAAACTGAGATGAGGTGGCTTACGTGAGAAAAGGGACATGGTAGGGCTGGGCTCTCTTTGGTCTTCTTCCGGTTCTTTGATCTGCTCCTGCTGCAGTCTGGGCTCTTCTCGTTCCTCGTCCTCTTCAAATGAGTGTCTTACGTCGATCTGGTCACGGGCTGTGTTCGTGACGAGACCGTTATCATGGTGTGCCGAAACGTCGGCTGTACCTGTTTGAGGGGGTGCAGGGGTAAAGGACAGACTGTTTCGGGAGGTCAGGGCGGCAGCTTCTTCAAAGTCGGCGTCCTGGGATTGGGGATAGCCCGAATCCGGAATGGCGGTCGGAGATCTGCGAACCCTGGTCAGTGGTGCAGAACGCGATTGGCAAATGGATTAAGGTGAAAGGGGCACACAAAGGCAAAAGCACGATGCCGAGTGTTGCTTACTCTTTGTCAACGTCGCCTGGCTTTTTCGAAACAGACAAGGAGGACGGCACCAGCAAAGGCGGCAAAGGCGGCAATGACAATCCGTCGTGAGTCCTGTGTGATTGGCCTGGAAATTCGTACAGCGTCGGGCTGTCGATGGAGTACGAGCGCGTAAATCTCTGATCAGGCCGGGGCAGCTCGTCGAAGACGCCCAGATGGTCTAGATTCCCTAGATTTTGAAGACCGTCTAGGTCGGCGATGCTATCCAAAAAGTGCAGCTCGTCGTGACTGTCGTAGTCTGCTTCGTCTGCTTCGTCTCCTTCGTAATACTCGTAATCTTCTGCTTGTTCTTCCTCTTCTTCAACGTAGTCCTCGTCCTCTTCCTTGATAGGCTGGTGTTCCTGGGACACGACCGGGAGTTGCTCAACCAATGAGGCTGTGCTGGCTACAGGCTTTCGTCGAATCGGACCAGAGAGCCCAGACGAGGCAGGACGCGCTGGCGGGATGAAGCAAGGCTTAACCACGGGGTAGGCCAGACTATGGGACCTCCGTTCGCTGCTGACGGCAGTGATAGTGGCAACGTTTGGCAGAGCGCTGAGCGAAGACGTCCTAGGCTGGTGCGGGTAGCTGTCCTTGCTGCTGTTGCCGAGAGTTAGGGGCGACGGCCGGGTGGATGGCCGGCGAGCAGACTCAAAGGAAGACGGAGCAAAAGGCGTGAAAGGGGGGGCAGAGTGTTCGGCGCCAACGCGAGCAGTGTCAGGGGACGTGGGAGAGAGGGAGGCAGGTGAGTTCAAAGAGAGGCTAGAGAGGAGGAGGACGAAGTCGGGTGTAGGGGGAGGGGGTCCGTCCCCTGGTGTTGCAGTTCAAGAGCCATGATGGTATTTATTATTGGTGGTGAGCGTAGTTTCGAGGGTAGCGAACCCAAGCGGCTTGCTTGGTCTGGCACTCTCTCATCGCTTGGCTGGACAGAAGGGGCGTGCAAAGTCGATGGTGCACGGATGAGAGATGGCGTGTGACGAGAGGGTAGGATTGAGTGCTCAGACAGGCAAAGCCGGGAAATAAAGCGACATGAAAGATTAAGCCAGAGAGAAAATGGAGAATCTGGCGCCAATCATTACCGCAACGGCGGAGTAGCACGACGCCTCGCCTTTGCTGGACGGAAGAGAGAGCTCGGTAGGTCGGCCGGTCGATATCACCCAAACGGCTCCAGTCTGGCGGTTGTCAATTTCCCGATTCTGTTTTTATCGGTCCTGCGATCCTGGCTTTATTTTGGCCGTCATCCCATCTCCAGCGGCCGGATAATGATTGGATGACGCGTGTTGGCTAGAGGGGCAGGGGGTGTTGGAAGTGTGTGAAGAGGTGAGAGGGATGGACAGGAGGACAGCGCGTCTCGGAATGCTGAAGGGAGAGCGTCTGTAGGACGAAGAAAAGAAGCAGTGTCGGCCCCATGTTCCATGTGCCCCATGTCCTTCCTGCGCCTCTCGGCTCGTGCGGGGCGGGTCCTCTGGCACAAGAAAGGGAAAAGACAGGAGGAATCAAGCAGGAAAGTTGCAGGCGTTGACGAGTCGCCAACGCGGAAGTGGAGAGAGGTTGGCTGGATGTGGCCGAGTGGATGCTGCTACCCCTTGCGCTAAAAGTGAGGTTCTTCGTGGATTGAGTTTGGCCAATCAGAAGTCGTGTTTGTGACTAGGGCCAGGGTGGCATTTGGCTGAAAAGGGAGTGTTCCTGCTCGAGGAGCTACAATGTACAAGCATAGGAGGCTACATATTATTACTAATTAAACTAGTTCTTTTTTGGGCCCCTGGCCGCCGACAATTAGGGGACAGGGGCTGATGCCAAAAACACATGATATCGGCAGCCAAAGCTGCATGACAGCAGCAGATAGGGCGGTGAGAAGCTAATACTACGTGGAATGGGATGCAAGATGTGTGCGACACCTTTGCAATTCCTTTTGAGATACGCGTATGGCGCCCCCGTTTATTTCTACACTCACAGACATCGCATTGACATCGCACAAGATTGTGGTTATGAGATCGCCAGAGCCAAACAGAACGAGTTATACTCATGCTCCGTACTCGTGCAGCCACCTTACTTGCATCCGCTCCGGATTGCACTTTCACGTGCAGTGGCTTCCGCACGATGCTACGTCGTAGTCGAAAAAGATGCACCCACTTTACCCCTGGCCCAGAAAACCATGCCCTTGCTCCTTATGGAGTGCATGGTACGGAGTACGGAGTAGATGCAGCGGCTTCCAATGGCATTAATTGTACGTCTGCTCGTACGCGCCGCATTCAGCACTTCGCGCTGGCAGCATGTATTGGTGCGTAGTGAGCATTGTAGCCAATAGGATGTGTGCAAGAGTGAGCAACCATTTTGGGGGCGATAATTGCGCCCTAAGAGGCCAGTGAAAAGAATTGTTTCTTCATGGTCGGTATTTGGTGCTACCCATCAAAAAGCCGACGTTGGCGACTTTGAAGCAACCGTTGTGTCTACACCAGTCTCCACACGTTGCTTATGCAGGGGACAGGTAAGATGCAGTTTATACGGACGACATTCGATTCACTGCGAATGCCGGTGGAAGAGCTCAGCCCCGGGCAACATGGTCACGATATAAATGGGTCAAGGAGGCTTCTAGGCCTGGCTGTTCAGACCGCTAACCGGGAAGCATACGGAGTAGTGGATGACCGCTATAAAACGGCTCGTATGTAGGATGCTCCGTACGGAGCAAAATACGGGAGTGTCAAGGAGGCTCTTGTTGCTCCATTGAGTATCTCCATACTTCGACTCCTCACAAGCCTGATCATTTGCACTGTCTCACATTCAGCCCTCGTGCTTAGGTCAGCCACCACAGCCGCTCATGTGACCACGCGCAAGTGCTCTTAGCTCTAGGCAGCCGCTCGTTTCCAACGCTTTTGGCAGCACCGAATAGTAGTAAACCACCAGCAGTTGTCCACACGTCTAACAGCAGCTGTCCAAATGTCCAGCAGGACATAAAGTGATGGTGGCGATGCAATGCCACGTGCTGCTTTGTGTAGGTAGCCTTGCAGCCTGCAAGGTTGCAATGAGATGACTGCCTCGAGCCTCACATGGCCTATCCGCTGTGCGCTGAAAGCCGCGACCCTTGTTATATGAGATAGTCATGCCCCGTACGCATCCATCTGGAAGCAGCAATACAACATGTTGAGTCCAACACAAGCCAGCATGAGCAGCGATTCGTTCCATTCCGAGCCGCCCTTCTCGGTCGACGTGCTGCACCCGGCTGACGGCTCTGCTCGGCCGCCGCTGGAATCGCTCCTCCCGGGCGTCTATCGCGAAGCGGGCCAGTCGGTGCTGACGGTGCCGGCGCTGACGGCGGCGTATCTGACGGCGGAGCTGGACCTCGGTCGTCTCGACGACTACAGCCACCACTGGTTCTGGCTGCTGGACTCGCCGGCTCTTCCGCGGCCGCTGCACGACTGCAGGCACAAGTCGCGCGTCATCTGTCTGACGGAGCGGCTGGACCGCCACCTGGGCCTGGGCCTGAGTGCCGGTGGTGGTGGCAGTGCCAAGCAGACGCTGCTATTTGTCAAGCCGCTGCCGCGTCTCTTGCTAGACGTGCGCTTCTGGCAGATGCTGTCGTGCAACCGTGGAGACAGCTCACACACCCACGCCCACTGCCCGAAACACCATCTCTGGGAATGCGCCCTCGGCTTTCTCTACTCGTACGCAGCCCTGGTGCCGTGCGAGAGCGACTTTCGCCTCGCCCAGCACCACGGACTGCTGCCGGCCGAAGTCGCCTGGACTGGCTGGCGCGTGCTCGTCGGCCAGGTGGCCACGTGTGCGGACGTGCGCGGCCGCCGGTTCCACCAGCGCTTCCGGTACGGCGAGCTGTGGCTGCACCGGCTGCGCGAGATGGCGCAGCTGCGTCGCGGCGGGTTGCTGCCCGTTCTCGTCGGCCGGCTCGACCGCATCGGCCGCTTCTTCCAGGACAACGTGCGGTCGCTGGCGTCGCTGGTCGCGTACATGGCCGTCGTGCTGAGCGCGCTGCAGACCGGCCTCACGACCGTCCGCCTGGCCGACAGCGCCGCGTTCCAGTCCCTGGCTGCCGGCTTCACCGTCTTTGCCCTCGTTGGACCCCTCGCTGTCGTCCTCGGCTGCGCCCTCTACTTTGGCGCCTCGCTCCTCTACCACGTCGCTGTCCACTTCGTGACCGGTCACCTGCGCGCAGCCGACGGCGGCACCACGTCTCGCGAAGACCTGGCCGCCTACGGGCACTGGGACGAAAAGAGCGAGGTATAGCCGAGGCTGGTCAACCAAAAAGCTGTTGCTGCTCACTCCGTCTCCGCAATCACTGCTGCTGTCACAGATAGACCTGCTGCAAGGCACGAGAGGGAAATGACAGGCTTGCCGCCCCGGTCGTCCTGGGTATCTTCGAGATAAATGGCGCAAATCAATTGTTCGGACGTTATCTAGGTAGCCACCTGGTTGGTGTGATCACAAATGGAAAATGGCCAGAAGATGGAACACATTCGGTTTGAGAAATGTGCCGTCCCGAGGAAAGCGCAAGTCTGCAGTTGGCAGCAACTGCCAAATTGGGAATTACATGTGATTACACACACAAGACGATGCTCATGTTCTATTCGATGAATAAGCAGCAATATGAATTCTACAAAGTCTTTGAGGCCGCACGACGGACCATCCACTCCCACCTGAAACAAAGGAAAACAACCAGAAACGCCATCCCGACCGGCCATGAAAACGTGAGTATCATAAGTTTTGTGCACGAGACCAGTATGCACGCAGTAAAGGGATGCGAGAAGCGAAGAGCAGGTTCAGATGGTGGACTCCATGCCCAAGGGAGCCAGTCTCGGGGTGGTGACCGGCGGCGACGGCCAGATGGACAGGTCGGCCAGACGCGGGTCCGAGGTGGCGCTAGACCGTGACGACGTGTGGGACGAGCGGGAGAAGGGCGAGGTGCCGGTAGAAGAGGACAGTGAGGCCGAGTGAGAGCGAGACGAGAACGAGGGCGTTGGTGATGGGACGGCAGTGGTCTGTTCCAGTCTGCTGTGTTTGGAGCTGCTGCTGTGGTGATGGCGATGGTGGTGGTGGTGGTGTTGATGGTGTTGTTGCTGTGGAGACGATTGTGAAGACTGTGAAGCTTGTGAGGCCTGTGAAGTCTGTGTCTGTGCAGCTTGAGCTTGTGGACTTTGAGCCTGTGCGACCTGCCGCAGTCCCGGGCTGTGCGGACAGCGTCCCTGGCCGACGGAGCGGCGATGGCTGTGGAAGGAGCACTGGCGGAAGCCAAAGTGGCGGTCATCGCGCCGCAGATGGTTGCTCGGGATGCGCAGCTGCGGGTTCTTGATCCGCACGTCGGCAGCGCTGGCGGCCATCTTGTCGATATGGGCGTCGTAGTCAGCGCGCAGGGCCGGGAACGTGACCAGCAGGCGGCCGAGCGCGGCCGCATCCTCAGCGTCGCCGCGGCTCGACAGATTCGCCAGCGTCCAGGCCAGCAGGGCAACGGCCCACTTGCGCAGCCGACAGGCCGCGACCGGGTCGTCGTCGCAGTCGCCGTAGAGAAAGCCGATCAGCTGCGGCGTGGCCTCCCAGTCGAGCCGCAGGTAGAGGTCCTGCAGCGCGTCCATGGCGGCGTCCTGCAGGGCCGGGATGTCGGCCCGGGCACCAAACAGGTGGGCGTACACGAGATGCCAGTGCAGGTCGCTGCGGGAGGGCGCTGCACCCAAAGATGGCGACGGCGATGCGAGTCCGGGTGGTGTCCGCAGCCGCACCTCTTCCTCGGCACTGGCACCGGCCATGTCGTCAATGGCCGCACGGAACGCATGGCCGCGGTAGAGCCACAACACAAAGAGCTCAAACATGCCGGCTGACTCGGCTGCGAGCCAGAGCACAATGGCCGACGACGTCGTCCGAGGCCGCGACACCGAGGCCGGACATGACGACAACGAGGCGGCCGAAGACGCCAGGCCTTCAGGCACGGCCGCAAGACTGTCGCGGAACAGGACGCTCGAGGCGCACAGCAGACGTCGATGGACGACAAATTCGCGCTGGTCGGGACCGACACGGACGCGGACCAGGTCGCCAGGACAGCTGAGAGGTTAGTGGATGAGACAAAGGACGAAGGACCAAAAAACGAAAAAGACAAGAATGAAAGAATCCATCGAATGTTCGGGAAACCTACTGGTCAGCCATGTCCACGAGATGGCTCGATGCGTGTCGTCCGTCGTTCGATTCGCTTTCGCTCGGTTCTTTTTCTGGGTCTCGATAGATCGAACCACTCCCTCCAGCAGACGGGCCGCTTCTTGTACTCCTCTGCCTGTGCGAGCATCCAACCACACGCCCTGCCCCCAGCGTCACCTCAGCGCGTGCCGTGCCTGCCTGGTGGGAGCGCCAGCGAGCCAGACCGTCGCAGCGAAAGAGGAGAGCCGCCAAAAGAAGGGAACGCTCGCGTCAAAGAGGCGTTAAGAGCCTGCACTAGCTCCCAGAGTGGCAACAGTGCCGATGCATGACAGCTAGAGAGGGGGCGCTTGCTCGGTAGCAGGCCTCCTTTGCTCCGTACTCCGTATCCTCCTGCCTGTCTGGTTTTCGTTCGCTTCTTCGTACGTTCGTTCTCCTCTTCGCCTTCCTCTGTTCCCCTCTTCCTCTCTTCCTCTCTTCCTCTCTTCCTCTCTTCCTCTCTTCCTCTCTTCCTCTCTTCCTCTCTTCCTCTCTTCCTCTCTTCCTCTCTTCCTCTTTTCCTCCTTCTCCCTTCATCCTTCCAGAATTACCTGTCGATCCCAGACGATCGCGATAAGAACCCCATTGCTCGGCCCCTCTGTCGCTCCTGCATTATTTCGACTAACCATCGTTTCGTTTCGAACGTCCGTGTCTGGCCAGGGGGGGTGCGTGCGGCAAAAATAGAAGAAACTGGCGGCTTGGAACATCACTGTCAGTCATCTAGTGCGACCTGCTACTGGACGACATATTCCGCTAATCCCGCGCGCCACTGGTTTTAGCCCGCTGCAGAACGGCTAGTCCTGGCCTGATTGGCCAGACGCCAGCAACGCCGCCGTTCCTGACTAAGACGGTGCATGCTAGGGCCGTTTCCAACAAGCTTTGGCTTTAAGCTTTTCTCGCTCAAGCTCATGGCTGTGGATACACGAAATTGCAATGGGGCTGTGTTTACGGAGCAGGTTTCGGGCACAACATGTGACGAAAAGCCGCACGCCTATTGATGCTCGTATCGTACTCCGTAGATCAATTAAGATAGCATTGCCCTGGTTGGATTGGCCTCATGTCGCTTACAGAATGTCCATGCCTGTCGTCCGCTAGTATACGTAGACAAAGTTTATGTTCTCCTTGTCCGACAGATCCCCGAAGGCGGTGGTGTTGAGCCCGTACGAGTCGTCTGTCACGACCCCGTCCGCACGCAGTTCTGCCCGCTGCTGCTCCTTCTTTCGATTCTCCCAGATGAAGACGGCCCGAAAGACGAAGAAGAGAAGCAGCTCGAGGCAGTTGGCCACGAGCAGCGACCCGATGCCCAGGTGGTATGTTGGTGCCTGCTTGCTCCGATAGAAAAACGGGCTGGAGATGTTGCCGACACAGGCGCCGGCCCAGATCATGCCGGCTACAATCATCTTCTTCGACTGGCCGCCAGTGTTGCCGGTGACGAGCGAGAGGCAGATCACAAAGGACGCTTGATACGAGCCAGTCAGGTAGCTGAGACACCGAGGTCAGACCGGCACAGACAAGGGCACAGCCACAGACACAGCGCCACTCACAAGCAGATCAGACGCCCGACGTAGGCATCCTTTGGCGCCAGCAAGAAGCCCAGGGCACCGGCGATCGTGGGCAGCATAAAGGCGGCGCACACGAGCGTGCGGCTGTTGAGCGGCATATGCCGGTTTACCCAAGCACCGAGGCCAATCCAGAGTACGACGATAACACCCTGCGGAATGCCCAGCAGAGCCGTGTGCAGCGTGTTGAAGCCGAGGCCCTGGATGACGAGCGTAGAGAAGTTGGAGATGCCGCCGTTTGGCACATTCGACACGAACCCGAGCAGAAAGAAGAGCCAGGTCTTGTAGTCGGCGAAGGCCTCCCACACGTGCGTCCAGTTGATCGTGCGCTGCTCAAACCGCGTCTGGTTGCGCCGCATGCGTGCGATCATCACCAGCCGCTCGTCGTGCGAGAAACCACGGAACCGCGTCGGTGAGTTAGGCAGCGCCACCAGCAGACAGAGCGCCCAGCCCGAGCAGAGCGCCCCGACGATGAGGAACTCGTAGCGCCAGGACGCGAGTCCGCCTTTAATCTGACCGATACCATAGCCTGGTGTGTGAGAAGGGGCAGCAGAGAGGAAGAGAAGGGGAAACATATAAAGAAAAAAAAGGAAAGAAAAAAAAAGATAGACAGAAAACTTACCAATTAACCCCCCTCCGGCCACCCCTATCCCGTTCCACGCATACCATGCCGAGATCCGCGACGGCTGCTCCGCCTGCGTGTAAAACATGGACGTGTACAGCATAAAGGCCGGGTCCGCAATCGACTCGAACGCGCCCGAGATGACCCGCAGCGCTGCTACGGCGCCGAAGCTTTGCGCCGCCGCCTGGCACATCAAGAAGACACCCCACATGAAAATATTCAGGGCTAGATACCAGCCCGGACGGGCTCGCTGCATCAGCAGGTTCGACGGGATCGACCAGAAGAGCCAGCCAAAGTAAAACATGCTGGAGAGCCACGAGTACTGCTGGCCGTGCAGGCCAAGGTCGGCCTTGATCCCGAAGATGGCCGCATACGAGAGCGTGGTCTTGTCGACATACTGGCCGTGTCAGCAGGCCTGGAAGCGGACATGGCAGATGGCAGACGCAACTCACGTAGAAGAAATAGCACAGGCCCAGCACTGGCAGAATGCGGCGGTCCAGCTTGCGCACAACCTGCCGCTCCAGCTCGGCGTCGATGGAGCTCTCGTCCGGATACCGCGCAATGGCCTCGCGGTACAGCTCCGCATTGTCGCCCACAATTGCCGGCGGAACGGCCGTACTCTTCTCGCTGGCATCTTCCGACACCTGCTGCACCGCATTCTTGTCGTCAATGCCCCTGGTCGCCATCATCACTGTGTAGTCTGTGCTTTGACTGTCTCACAAACACGTTTTCTGCCTCCTGGCTCGTTGAAATGCAATGCCAAAAAGACAGACTTCGACCAGAACACGCAGACGTCTATTCCTCCACCACTTGGACTTTTCCCCCACCGAACGCTTCTTCCCCGCAGCCAGCGCCCGTTGCTCGGTTATTAGTGGACCCGTAGCCTTCAGAGCCCCACCGAACCTCTGCAAACCCTCCGTTGATCCGCTAATAAAATGCCTTCTGGTCGCTGTGCGGGGATTAGAGATAGAGAAGGTCACCTACTGGCCCGAGAGGTAGGTGCAGACGATGTTGCTATCCCACATGGGTCCGATAGGACATGTTGCCTCATCCTTGTCCTTGTCCTAGTACGAGTAGTGCTTGAAGTTCTTCACCGATTGGCCGAGCTAGGTCTTAGCCGCCGTGAGCTGTCATGTCAATGTGACGGATAGCAATATCTTACGACTTTGGGGAGCCGACGGTCGAGTCCCTACTGGTCTGTTGGGACGATCACGGTCTAGGCACATTCTGGTTCAGATAACAGTCCGACCTACCGGTCTCGACCCTAAGACCTGGCTTGTGAGTAACCAGGCTGTATGATGCTTGCTGAGGGGAAACCGTACCGCCATGTCATCATGGCGATGGGCCGACAACTCACTCAGCAATCGCAGCATTTGCATGTTGCCAAGGCTCGCCGCCCTAGCAAGACGTCTTACATGGCGCGGTGAGACGTTCGACAATGCGCACAAACATGCCGTTTTGTTCGTTATGCCCGACGGACACGCCGTTCATGTCACGGCCGAAAGGGCGTCTTGTTGCCACCTGTGCCGTCATAGGTGTTCGCATCGTGAGCGTGAAAAGAGCTCTTTGGCTGAACGGTCACCTCCGAGCCCGGCTTACGACTGGAAGGCTGTTGGTATTTGACACACAGGCGAGGTATTCGCCTCCAAAGCACCATTTCGGCACTAGCCGATATAAGTCCGCCGCAAAGCCATAATCTCGGCGTGCTTGGCAAACCAGCTTGGATGAACATGTCCTTGTGTGTGATATGCCACGTAGCGGCAAACTGTGCCGTTGCGACAACCAAATGAAGCTGATTAATCGCCATCGGGCGCCGGGTTAATTGGACTAGTAATGGTGACATGACGACAGATTGCTGACCTCATCGTATTTTCAATCCTACAATCCTTACATCGGTGCCAGGGGATTTCTCGGAAACCTCGACGATAAAAGGAAGCGTAGCCGCCAGAGAGTTGTCCAGCGTTGTCTGAGCCTCAGCACATTTCTCGGAAGAAATCACCCTTTGCAGAAACCGCATCACATCCACTGCCATGTCGTCATCGATCTCGTTCCCGACCGGCGTGACGAAGCGCGGCTTCAACACGTACAGCCTGCCGGCCCCGGGGGCACCCTACTACACGCCGGCCCAGACACCGCCGACAGGCACGGCAGAGACAGCCGAAGACGGCGAGACCAAGCCGGTGCCGACGCTGTTCACGCCGCTGACGATCCGCGGCGTGACCCTGGCGAACCGGATCACGGTGTCACCCATGTGCATGTACTCGGCCGACGACGGACACGCGACCGACTTCCACCTCGTGCACCTGGGCCAGTTCGCGCTGCGCGGCGCCGGCCTGACGTTTGTGGAGGCCACGTCGGTGCAGCCCAACGGGCGGATCTCGCCCGAGGACATGGGGCTGTGGGCCGACAGCCAGGTGGCGCCGCTGCGGCGCATCGTCGATTTTGTGCACGCGCAGGGCCAGAAGATCGGCGTGCAGCTGGCTCACGCGGGCCGCAAGGCGAGCATGATGGCGCCGTTTGCAGCGAAGCACCGCACGGTGGCGCAGACAGCCGGTGGCGGCTGGCCCGACAACCTCGTGGGCCCGTCGGCGCTGGCGTACGACGTGAGCACGCCGACGCCGGCGGCCCTCTCGCTGGCCGCCATCCGCGACATGGTCGAGGCGTTTGCGGCAGCCGCACGGCGGGCCATGGAGGCCGGCTTCGACGTGGTGGAGATCCACGGCGCGCACGGCTACCTGCTGAACCAGTTCCTGTCGCCGCAGTCGAATGTGAGTTGCAAGACACAAAGAAACCTGATGTCGATCTCGGTCTTAGACAACCAACTAACCCCCCTCCCCACCCCAGAAACGCACGGACGAGTACGGCGGCAGCTTCGAGAACCGCACGCGGCTGCTGTTCGCCGTGATTGCGGCCGTCCGTGCCGTGGTCCCGTCGACGACGCCCGTCTTTGTGCGCGTCTCGGCGACTGAGTGGCTCGAGAAGGTGACGAACGAGCCGTCGTGGACGGTCGAGGACACGATCCGGCTGGCGCAGCTTCTGCCGGCCGCCGGTGTCGACCTGATGGACGTCAGCAGCGGCGGCAACAGCCCGCACCAGAAGATCGACGTGCACCCGCACTTCCAGACCGACATTGCGGCGCACATCCGCAAGGAGCTGGACGCCGACGCTGGTGCCAACACGGGCAGCAAGAAACTGCTGCTCGGCACTGTCGGACTGATCACCACGCCGGAGCTCGCCCGCGACGCCGTGCAGAAGGGCGGCGTGCCTGGTGGCCGTGTCGTCGAAGCCGACCTGGCTCTCGTTGGGCGTCAGTTCCTGCGCCAGCCTGACTTCGTTCTTTGGGCGGCCCATCAGCTCGACGTCGACGTCAAGTGGCCGCTGCAGTATTCGCGGGCGCACTGGAAGCAACAGCCGCTATAGACCGAGAGGGCCACTTGGAAACTAAACAAGAATGCTGCATTTCTAAACCAAAGACAAAGACAAAAGACGAGAGACGAAAGACTAGGCAGAAGCGGCAAAACGCCATAGAAACGCCAATAGAAACGATCATGACATAAACTGGGCCCCTGGCCTCTGATCCGTTCCTTCCCCGTGTATGTGTTGCAAGACGCGCTCCTTCCGCACAAGGCGCAGCCTGTCGAGTCATGTGATGCAGGAGTAGAAGGCCTAGCATTTCTGCTCCCGTAGATGCCTTCTCTCCCACCAGTCCCATCCGTCCTACCAGCCTCATCAGTCGCAGTACCACTTGTCCGTCGGCACGCCGGCCGCGGGGGCGTCGTCGTCGGCCTGTACGATCCGCTGCTTCCCCCGCTTGGCGGTCACGACCACAGGTTGAGTCATCGCGCGGGCGGCCAGGTCGGAGGCGACGAGGGCCCGGAGCAGCTCGACGACGACGGCACGGCCGGTAGCGATGCGCTCGGGCGCGGCCGACGCGGGCACATGCAGAAAGGCGACGCGGAGGCGGCTGTCGGGATCGGGCAGGGTGACCTGGTCGTTGGTGATGACGGGATCGCCGCGTCCACGGCGGTAGAGATGGGCCAGCGACGAGAAGTAGGTAAAGTCGCAGAGGTAGCGGCCGGCATCGATAGAGACACGCAGGTCCGGCGGCGACTCCGGCGACACGGCGGCAACAGCAGCCCGCCAGCGCGGCAGCACGTCGTCGAGGTCGAGATGCGACTCCAGCGACGGCGGCACGCCATACCAAGCCCACTGCCGATTCGTGCTGTCGACCGTTGGCAGGCAGTCGTCGACGTCGGCGATGCGGTAGCCGTCACGGCGACCGATGCGCTCGATGGAGTAGTGCAGCCGCGGGCCGGCCATGCCGATGTGCAGCATCAGGTCGATGCGCCGTGGCGGCGTAAAGGCGCCACCGCCGCTCAGCTTCACCGTCCGGCCGTCCCACAGCTTCGGCACCAGGTCACGCACCGTTCGGAATGCCACCCGGATCGGCTCAGGATACACGACGATGCGCACCGGCGGGAATCCTTCCTGGTCGGCTGTCGACGACGGCAACGCTGCTGCTGGCAGATAGGCCGGCAGCCTGCTCGCAATCTCCCACGATGGGTTCGCCGGGTATTCGTCCCGGAACGGCTGCAGCGACAGAAACAGCATCGTCAGCAGACAACTCGCCTCTTGTCTCTTGGCTCTCATCTCTCGTCTCCTCTTCCCCACCACACAACTCTTCTCCACAACATCACAGCTCACGGAACGCTGGAAATGCAACCTACCGCAAAGCCCGTCACGAGCACCGTATACTCGTCCCGCTCTTCTTCGATAGAGCCCATGGTTTTGGTATTCCAAAATCGGAAATCGGAAATCGGCTGAAATGCGCACAAAAACGACGGGTATCTGGGGATGTATGCAAAGGGAGGTGAAACTCTATGCTAGTAAAACGAAGAGACGCTATCTAAAGCGGCCATGAAATAGAGAATGAGAACGAATAAGAGCCAAGACCCGCGGCACCTATACGACTACTGTCACGACAACAGCAGGCAGAAAAGGAGAGAACAACTGCGCGCGAATGCACCCTGCAATTCGCGTGATGTGGGCAAGAGGCCCGATCGATCGTATGGTCACCAATAACGAAAGGCCTGGCCGCTCTGAACCCCACGCCGGTGGGTCGGCCGACTGACGTCGTCTTACCTCCGTATTGCAGAGCCGTCTGAACGAGGACCCCGTTCTACCTTGTCCTCCTATCGTACTCGTCCTCGTCGATCTTGCCCGCGGCCCGAATGGCTGCAAACAGCCCCAGAGCCTGCCAGCAATCTGGTGACTGTCCTGGCTGCCTAAATGCCTCAACTCCTCGTCGCCTGCTGCTGTGTTGGCATGCTACAAATGGAGAGGACCACGGTCATCTGCTCTCACCGCCTGATTTGTCATTGGTCCCGAATCCCCGAATCCTCGAATCCACAATGGCTCGATTAGAAACCCGACGTTTGTATTGAAAGACCGCG